>NW_025963891.1:22182012-22494865 GCF_023055435.1 Haliotis rufescens
CTAAATTATGGGCAATTAAATTCAGGAAAAATATATCTGTCGTATATAAACATTTCAGGCTGCCAGCATAAACCACGAAATTTATCTTTCAAAATACCATTCTAATAAGAGCCCCCTATTTTTAATTTTGAGAGCTCCCTGGGCACTTATTACGTCAAATACGGTAATTATTATTATATTATACATTTATATACCGCAGGTATCCAGGTACTAGTATCTGCTCAAATGCGGTTTTATTTGTTCCTGACCAGCGGATCCGTTTTATTCCATTTATCATTCTCAAATGGTACAGTCAAGTACAACTGTAAAACTGAAACAAACACTTTTTTAGGCAGAGTACAACATTCGTAATACTGAATCCAACACAATAAAGTGTAGAGTAAAACACATTGAAAAACCTAACCAAATCTATATAATGTGAAGTGAAATACATCCATCAAGCTGATCATCATTCTAAGCTGGGTCATTAACTAATGGTAGTTGTACATTTCGAAAGAGACAACACTCCCCAGCTGTTGAAACAGGGAGTGGCATGCAGCTAACACATGGAGCTTATGTCAATGTCACAGATGCATTCTGGGAAGTATATAGGCTGGTCCAGACTGGATATACCAGATGTTTATCTCCCATGTTTCACAAAAAACCCTCACTCATCCTATAAGAAGTGGGGTGAAAACTGGAGCCTGGTACATTTCAGCATGCTTGAAATGAACATGGTGTACATGGCGTAACTTGTCATACATCAATACATTGTTGTAATAAATACCTGACATGCTTAATGTTGTTTATTTTGTACTTGTCTGAACCTAGATATGATTCATATTTTGAGGATATTAGAACCCAGCAGCTTATAAGACTAAAGCCATTGAGAATTCAATTACCCCAGGCATCTCTGAAATCAGTCATCATCTTGCTAGTAATTACATCAAGATAACATCTGGGGTCCAGTGATTAACTTAACTTCATTAATAAGATGATATTTCACTTCAGATCATTTTAGTTGGAACATGGAATTGCATGCATCCCTACACTCCTCCAGCTTGTCACAGTACCATCATGCTGTACATTCTGTATTGTTGTTGTGGTGAACATTTCAGCCAGGCATGTACTGCACCTGCTTTTCTGTTCACTTCTATGCTTTGTTTGTTTGTTTGTTTGTTGTTAAAGGCCTTGATGGCGGTCTGGAAATTATCGAGTCTGGACCAGACAATCCAGTGATTGACATCATGAGCATCGATCATCGCAATTGGGATGCGATGACATGCATCAACCAAGTCAGCGAGCCTGACCACCCGATCCTTTAGTCGCCTTTTACGACAAGCATAGTTGCCGTTTACGGCAAGCATGGGTTGCTGAAGACCAATTCTACCCCAGATCTCTTGTGCAACTACAGGGCAATGAAATTAACAGTACCAAACACAAATGACACTTGTGGCAGATATGGCACAAATTTACAATTCTAAACTGTAAACTGATTGAGTGTGTTGGGTTTCTACACCACTTTTAGCAATATTCAAGCACATGATGGGGACACCAGGGATGCACTTATGACATATTCCAGTGGATTCTGATTTCTTTAGAGATTTCTTATAAGTATGGAAAGTATATTGCTGTTTTTATTCACACATTATTCATTGTGGCATATTGCTTTGGCAAGAGTGAATGCTTCAATCATAAGGCTACCCAACCTCCTCTTGCGAAATGGGAGTTAGTGAGTATGGTTTTACACTGCTTTTAGCATTATTCCAGCAATATCACGGCTAGGAGCACCAGGAATGGACTTCACACATTGTACCTATGTCGGAAATTGAACCCATGTCTTCCCCGTGACGAGCGAACGCTTTAACCACTTGGCTAAGCGACCGCCCTGCAAAATGAGAACCTTTATAACACCTAAACAAAAAGAAGGGCATACTTCATATAAAAATATATATATATAACAGAGACTGAGAGGGAAAGATTCTATTTAAAAAGATGACCTGCTTCATTCCACTGGGCTACATGGCTGTGAAGTGTTGTTATCAGTAGCTGTAGGCTTCCCTTGGTAGATCTAATGTCCTTGGGCAGAAATGAGTGTTAGTTTTATTATGATGTCCAGCAAAAACAGGCATTAGGTTATTGTGACTCTATGAAAGTACTGTCATAAGTGTGGGTGTTTGAAGCCAATCTCCTCTGCTTTTCATCACAAATACCAAATGGTGTTTATTGCCAAGTGTGTCACTATATTGGTACTTAACATGGTCTCTTATTGTCCAGCAAGTGTGGGGGTGACAACAAGCCTGACCTATTCCTAAAGGAGAAAATAACCAGCCTGACCTATTCCTAAAGGAGAAAATAACCAGCCTGACCTATTCCTAAAGGAAAAAAAACCCATCCTGACTATTCCTAAAGGAGAAAATAACCAGCCTGACCTATTCCTAAAGGAGAAAATAACCAGCCTGACCTATTCCTAAAGGAAAAAAAACCCATCCTGACTATTCCTAAAGGAGAAAATAACCAGCCTGACCTATTCCCAAAGGAGAAAAAAACAGCCTGACTATTCCTAAAGGAGAAAATAACCAGCCTGACCTATTCCTAAAGGAGAAAATAACCATCCAGACCTATTCCTAAAGGAGAAAATAACCAGAGGAGACATACTCCCAGTACTGCATATTCCTAAAACAGGAGACATACTCCCAGTACTATATATTCCTAAAACAGGAGACATACTACCAATCTGACATATTCCTAACTTAAACAGACAGACGAGTTGGAAAGGTCAAAACAGAATACAACCCATTTCACAAAATTGACAAAGATATGTGTAATAATTTCTGGCCTTGTACAAACTGTGTGGATGAAATTCTAAGTTTTAGAGAAGACATGTATATTCACTTCAGAATCTTGAGAAATGACTTCCATTAAACTCAAAAGGCAAGGCCCCATTGAGGAATGTTGAAATGACTACATCACCCATCATCTATTTTTAAAGCAACGCTAAACATATTTGTGACATTATCATCTATCAGCAATAGGTCTCTGAAGCAGTACAGGCTCTCAAATCTAAATTGCAAAAAAAAGCTCAAAGTTTGTAGAGGCTGTGCAGTAATGCCTGGAGTGGGTGTTTGGATGGATCCCAGAGCCAGACATTTGATTACTTCTATAAAACTTGTCAAATATCACATTCGCATATTACATCTTATTTTTGTTACACATTAGGATCAGGGTTTCTTTTGAAATGACAGCAAGTATAATTGAATACATAACGAGCAGGAATACACAAAGATGAAATAGACACCCCCATCACATGAATGCATGACTCATTTCAACTTAAACCCAGGCAAGGAATGCTCAGCTCAGTGAAATATACATCACACTAACTGACATGTATCTCTTCTTTGACAGAGTGTAATGCATCACTCAGATAATCCCCCACATGTCAAACAATCATTTTCATGTTTGTTATTTCAACCTAAATAAATATACAGCAGGAAAAAATGGGTCAATAACACATTTTTTTACAACATATGACAGCCTCTTGATTTATTACCAGCATAGAATTCAGTGAAATATGAAACTGTCTGACTAAAACATAATGTTGATTTCTATGGAATCACAACTTTTTTTCATCAAATGCATATTTCACTCCTTCCTGAACATGGTTTTCAATAAGAAATGATCAAAGTATTAAATAGCTGATTCATAGGTTTTCATCAAGCATGATTGAGATTCAATAAATCTTGTCAATATGCTGAGTACATGCATGGCAAGGTGGGTCGGCCTTGCCAGCATTGATTACACTGAAAACAATGAATATTAATTATTGCTTGATCCATATGCTCTCAGCCCCTTTACATAAAACCATTAGAAGAAATAAGCTACTCTCTACATCTTTTCACAGATGTAATATAAATCAATTTTTCATCAGTCATATTGACCCTGTCGTTGGTTCCATTGCACACATATAAACAACAATAAACACAGTTTTGTCCATATACAATTCAGGTCATAATTATCAGCCATCAATCATGTTAACAATTGGCTATCGACAAAACCCAATGGACATAAGCATTAAGCAAGTCTTGCCACACGCAAAGTAGAAATGAATGAATTTTGTAACTGACAAGCAGAAACATGAAATATAAATGATTTATGAGAAATGAACATCTTGTAAGGGCAATAAACAATTTGTCACTATCCAGAGATTGGCTCTTACAACCAATAAGAAAGCAATGCCAGGCCAGAGAATGCCTTACTCTGAAACCAGTATGAGCAAGTGAATGAAAAAGACGGATTAAATCATGTATTAAAACCAACCCCTTCAATCATCAAATTATTGATCAATGGCGACGAGCCAGCAACAGAAACATATTTCACCTGAGATAGAAGTGGGCCTGTGTCTTGCGTGGCTCTGACGTCAATAACTGTTTATGAAGGCGTCCTTCAATCATTTCCCTCTCGATACACTAGTAATTAGACTGTATTACATTGGCAAAATGACATTGGGCAAATTTATTTCAGCAATTTGTCGTACTAAAAACCAAGCAGCAGATTACACAGTTCTGATGGGGCTCAGGTGTCGACAGCTTGGTGGAAGACTCGTCTAGGTAGCGATGACCTTTTTGTACAATCATGGTGATACTAACAATTAGGCATGTCTGGAGCTCGGCAATTTCTATAACCATGTTTCGTTAAGTGTACTATAATTTATATTCCTAATTATCAAGATTTAATGAATTTTTGGTTTATTAATGAAATAGCAAAAATGCAGGTCTGTTGTTGATATTTGCAAAAAAAGAATTGAAGTGTCTTGCATTCAAGTCAATGTATGACTGATGGATGTGTGTTTTCTTGTCGGAGACCTTTTCTACTTTTACCTACAAAATACGATTGTGCTCGCCATTAGCCACTCCTCAATGGGAAGCCACCAGGTTCTTGCCTCTGTGCAGTCAATCAATGTTATCACCATGGTAACGGCTTGGTGAAAATGACATATGAATTAAAGCATTAGTATCTTTCCTACTTTAACACTGTTAGATAGCAGGTAAAAAAAACCCCAGATACATGCACATTTCACTTTAGACATGTGCAGGAGTGAAGTGCTTTGATAAAACCAAAATGCAATTTCTGAAGGATCTAAGCAAATCCAAATTGCAAATGTAGGTAAACAATTCATAGATATAATATGTGGGCTCCAATTTTAAATGAATACATTCTGATGAAAATGAAGTACTACCAATACATATGTGACAGTCTGGACTGCATTATTTTCATGCTCAATTAAACATACATTTCATGCCTCACAGATCCTGAATGGGCATTTCATAAGGGTTTGACATTGAGTGATGTATATTTCTGCCAATCATTTAATCATACTTGAAATCTATTCATTGACCAAGAATATCAACAAAGGTATCATTGAACACTTAACATGTTTAAGCATGACCTGAATAGGTGAAAATAGATTTTTTTCATTCCACTGAAATTAATTCACATCATTCCTTTGTAAATAACATTAATCATGCTTGTTTCAAACTCATGTTAGTAGAAATATATAATATACATATTGATACACTTTCTGTCTGGATGTCTACACTAGCCCATCAAATCTCCCAAAATGATTTCTCACTTCATGAAACCCACACAAAACTCGTCACATGGTACAAAATAAATCTTTGTCCAACAACTTAAGACCATTCTTCCGAAGCAAATTCCCTGCAAGGTGCTATAAGCGTACGTCTATTTCACGTCTATTTCTGTAGGGGGTTGGCTGTGGTGTCGTTAATTACCCCCTCTGACCAGTGGCCAGCAGTGTCCTCACATCCCCAGACATGGCAATATTCTGCTACACAAAAGAATCTACTTCACCGCAGGATAACTTTTCCACCTAATAATGCTTTATTAATTCTGTCTACAACGTTAAGAAGCCGAAAAAACAGATGAGTTCTAGGGTTTCACTTCTTAAATACACTTTGCAGTAAACACCCTGGTCAATAAAACCATTTATCTAACACAACGTATACCGTGTATATACAGGAACCTACTTATCCTACAAGTACAATGTAGCTTTGATCAAAATAAAATCATTTCCAGTATGGAGATACAGAAATGACTTAAATTTCGTCTATAATGGTATTTTATGAAATTGTTCATATTATCCATATACGTATATAATTTATAAAGATGAAATATCAGTAATTTTCTCTTTTCAGGTTATAATTTAAATCATATTGATGTTAGTCAATAGATTTACTTTTTTTTAATGATCTTATTTGCATACATCCAATCTTTTTTGTAAATGAAATTTCTCAGTGAAATTGTGTTCTCTGGTTGAAAAGGAGCTAAGAGTACGCCCTGATTTCACCATCTTAAAGAGACTACTGGTAGTGTTCACCATGAGCTTCTCATTATATTGACATCTTTCATTATGAGATGAGACATAGATCTTCCAGGATGAATGTCCATTTCAGTATTCTTGTCAATATCTCTCTTTGCCACTCAAATTCTATCCTCGTTCTTTTCAACACGAAAAAACCGTCTGAAAGGCAACCCATCAAAAGCACCAATTTCTCAGAGCTCCTAATTGTCTGTGGAGAATTAGGTAGTTGAGGTAACTTTGTTGAAAATCAGAAAGTTTTTCCATTATTGATGATGTTTTGACAAGCAATTCATCTTGATATACATTCATCTTGATATACATTCATCTTGATATACATTCATCTTGATAACTTCAGTAAGGAACAAAAATGCAATACTGTGCACAGCAAGGTCACTGGCAGAATCTTCATTGAAATCTACGAGGATTGTCTTTTTGCAATTGATTCCTTTGCGAACACCAGACAAATCGAAATTGATCAAGTTTCAAAAAGTCCCTTAAAGAGTTGTTAACATGTCTCATGTAGTTAAGGATATTTTTTCCCAGAGAAAAGATATCTTTATGCCATTTGTCAGGATGCATCAACTCATGCACATATTACATGAGAGCAATTAACATTAATTCCCATAAGAAACACATGTTTTCTTAAATATTAGACAAAGCAAATATTATCAAGATTTGAGAAGTGAAATAAACATTAATAAACAAGATAAAAAGTATGCATAAAACTCATCTCATACTTGCGATAATTTTTAATGATGGGTCACGTCATGAAATATTAATTACTGTGGATCATATAATGATTTTGTTTTAATCTGTTACTTTCCAATTACAGTGAAAGGAGTTGGAGTGGGTTTGGTTTTACGCTGTTTTAGCAATATTCCAGCAATATCACGGCGGGGGACACCAGAAATGGGCTTCACACATTGTACCCATGACGGGAATCGAACCCAGGTCTACAGCGTGATGAGCGAACGCTTTAACCACTAGGCTACCCCACCGCCCCTACAGTGAAAGGAATCAAGATGATGAGAAGCTCTTACAGAGTAGGACAGAAGCAGGACTCATCAACGCTGCCGGTCAATATGTATTGATACGTACATCGTATCTCAGCTCAGTCCAAAACATTACTTACATTGATCTTGTACAATTAATAGCTGAGCAAGGCTGATGAAAATGAGTAATCAGCTGATTAACGATAATGCACAAATAATCTCAGGTAAATTGGGATACATTTCTCGCCTGCCTACGATGTAGAGTCTATACACGACATTTCGTGTGACTTAAATTTACAAGAATGAAATTAACAAGGTGGTACATGATTTGTTTCTGACAGTTTGGGAGTGAGTGAGTGAGTATGGTTTTACGTCGCTTTTAGCAATATTCCAGCAATATCATGGCGGGGGGGGGGACACCAGAAATGGACTTAACACATTGTACCCATGACGGAAATCGAACCCTGGTCTTCGGCGTGACGAGCGAACGCTTTAACCACTTGGCTACCCGACCGCCCCTCTGACAGTTTGGGTGTGAAATGAACGAGGAATGTTTGAGACATATCCATAAAAAATATTAAAGAAAGCTGAAATGTACAAGATACTTACATCAAAATTTTAAAGAATGCTGAAATGTATGAAACACTTACATCAACATTTGGATAACTGATGAAGTGAGTTTTTATGAATGAAAGCATCTAAAGACAAAGAGTGAGTGAATGAGTTTGGTTTTACGCTGCTTTTAGCAATATTCCAGCAATATCACGGCGGGGGACACCAGAAATGGGCTTCACACATTGTACCCATGTCGGGAATTGAACCCGGGTCTTCGGCGTGACGAGCGAACGCTTTAACCACTAGGCTACCCGACCGCCCCCTAAAGACAAAGACGACACAAGTCTTAAGTATTACGTATAAGGGATGACAGGGATTGTTTGTGAATACCAATCAGTAAACAACTGGTTTGTATCTTGACAGCAATGTCCATAATGAATATGAGTTATGTAAGAATGTATTGACTATTCCCCTCTCATCTTTGAATAGCAGGAGCAAGATCCTGACTCAGTAACAACAAGATAATCTAAGACGAAGCAAATCAATAGACAAGTACCAAAATACTTGCGCTATCCCATAAATGAATTTTTCATAATTCTGAAACAGAAATTAACAGCTTTATCAATATTGTTGAAAGGTCAAATAGTGAGAAGATACAACCATTGTGTAAGCAAAGTGAAGTCTTTCAAGTACATGCTTTCGTGTATGTTCCTTACATGAAATTGACAAGAACAATAACACACAATGAGTGAGTGAGTGAGTTGGGTTTAACGCCTCTTTGAACAGTATTCCAGTTATATCACGGCATGTCAGCTTAATGTGGGAGGAAAGCCCGAAATGATGCAGGTCTCAAGACGTTTACCACTTCGGTGAAACCCACGAACATTGGTATGGTGCTGACAAGCCTAGAAACATAATCGGGGCGAACCGGGATTCAAACCCACTATCATAGGTTTCTGGTGTGCCCAAGGGACACAACTCTGCACGGCGAATCACGGCGCCTTAGACGACTGGGCCACCCGTGCCCCCAACACAAAATGACATTGATCAGCGCTGTCTCAATCTTTCTAAAAGGTTCACCTTAATGATTAATAAATGTTATATAAGCCCTTTTTTCTTTGAATCAAGACTCTTCATTGTTGAAATTGTGGAACAGATCGCTAATCCACCCCATACTCAACCTGATGCAACACTAGTTATGAAAGGCAATGACACACTTGTTCCCAAAATATCATTCGTTATATGTAGACAAAAGGAGTAATGCAAAATTCATACCCGTATGGATTTCCTAGGTGCGAGAGTTTGTAAATCTAATAATTTTCATGGATAATTGCCTCCCTTAATGACAGGAGGAGCGGAAATGAAATAGACATGATTGATAACTTTGAGATTGTATTGAGGGTTATGTGCAAAACATTGATGAATACAGTTCAGGAATGTATTCATCTACACTACTCATCAAAACAAACATCCTCTCAAAGGTGCTGAGGTGCCAGAATTTCACAATCTGATTGAGGAGATGTTTGTTTTTAATGTGTGAGTGAATATGGTGCTTTGAGTAACATTCTCACAATATCCAGGTGGGGAACACAAGTAATGGCTTTCAACACATTGAACTCATGTGGGAATCAACATAGGTATTCGGCATGATCGGTTGGTTGGTTGGTTGGTTGGTTTGTTGTTTAACGCCGCACTCAGCAACATTCCAGCTATATGATGGCGGTCTGTAAATAATCCAGTCTGGACCAGACAATCCAGTGATTAATATCATGAGCATCGATCCACGCAATTGTGCGAGCCTGACCATCCGATCCCGTTAGTTGCCTTTTACGACAAGCATAGTCACCTTTTACAGCAAGCATGGGTTGCTGAAGACCTATTCTACCCCGGAATCTTCACGGGTCGTATTCGGCATGATGAGCGAACACTTTAACTGCCAGAATACCCCCCACCCTTGTTTGTTTTGAAGAGGTTTCTGGTTCACAATATTGATGTTCAAGTGAAAGAATTGTGACAAAGAAACATTACTGCAGTTTAACAATTTTGAGTAATTTTAACAGTCACATTTATCATATTTTGATTATGCTTCCCCTATCTAATCCAAATTTCATGTAAAGTAACTGTTACTTTGTACATGGGCTGGACTGAAGCCTTTCGTCAGGAAATATTCCTAGAACTTTGAGTACTGTGTGAATGTGTGAGAATGACTGAATAAATGACTCAACAAGTATGCATTTTCAAAATATAACATGGGTTTTGGGCTTCATGATCAAAAGCTAATTTGACTTAAGAATGTGGAGCAAAGACTTTTCAAAATGGATGGTCCATATGTGATTTAAGCAATCTGTATACATATCAGATCAAAGATAGACATTATGGTCTACAAAAAAGGGTGTCAGGACCCCTTGCCACCGCCCACCCCCTCACACTAACACAGATAACAGTGCTTCAAGACCCTGTCTGACATTTGAAAGCCTCCCTTCTATTGCTCAACATTTTAAAACAAATTATACACATCGATCAAACTATCAATTTCCAGCATTACCATTGTCCATAATCTGTGGACATCCAAGGAAATCCATTTTACAAATACACTCAATTCTTCAAACAATTCATTCTATGCAAACGGTAACAAGCTCAATCCTTTCAAAACTAAGTACAGAATACATCCCCCGTTCTAGACAGCATCAAGCAGGTATGGCCAGACCCCTTGTGTGGCAGTCTATTTACACTGGTCCATTTCATCAGCCTGTGTAAAAACACCATGCAGACATTGACATGAGGGGTAATCTATTGCCTGTCTAAATGAACATGACACCGGGTAATGAACAATGATAAATCACTGTGAGATCCTGGTTTAGGGGGATTCCTCGTTAAGATGAAGATCCTCGCAGTACTTAGCATCATAACATCACAATGAAGGAAAGTCTCTCAGACAATTCTAATGCTTTCCAATGTTGATTTACTTGGACAGAGAAGACCTTTCTATTGGCAAGAAACAGTTTCAAAATAAAGTCTGATAAATATCCATCACGTGCTTGTAATGGCTTGAACTATTCCATAAGGCCATTGGTATTTTTTCTCGTGTTATGTATTTTCTTGGAAGAAACACTGCAACTGTGTTAATGTGCTAACAACCATGCTTCAGAGCAGTCAGAAAATGATGCAAGTACTAAGGCATCTATGGACGCCCAATTTCAGTCTCTCCCCTCTCTCTGACATCCAATATCCCCAAAGTCTTCTGTGAGTGAGTTGGGTTAGCAAACAATTATTTCAGTTATATCCCGATGTGTCAGCTTGATGTTGAAAACCCAAAGCGATGCAGGTCTTAGATGTTTACCACCTTTATGAACATGATAAGATCTTATGATACTGACAAAACTACAAAGATAATCAGGGCAACCTGGGCTTCGATCGCAATCATAGGTTTCTGGCTCACCTTTGGGAAAGAAACTGCACAGTGAATTACAGCACCTCAAACAACTGGGCCACCCGAGTCCCTTAATTACAAAGAAACACATGGATGAAAACTTAGGTGGGTGAGGTGAAATGGGGTTTGATTGAGTGAGTGAGTTTGGTTGTTATGCCGCTTTTAGCAATATTCCAGCAATATCACGGCGGGGACACCAGAAATGGGCTTTACACATTGTACCCATGTTGGGATTCGAAACCGGGTCTTCAGCATGACAAGCGAACGCTTTATCCACTAGGCTACCCGACAGCCCCAAATGCAGTTTAACATCGCATCCAAGATTATTGCACTTATATAGCAACGTGCATGCATGTGTGTGGACTATTTTATAGTGCAAGCCCACTGAGACAGATTAACATGAAATACCCCACTCAAACAAAGTATACTGATTCTGAGCCTACCAGTCCCTGTTTTAGCCCCTAAATGCCAAGTGCCAGGCAGGGTAACAATAAGTACCATCTTTTAACATCTTTACTTGATTAACTTTGAACTCAGTGCAGTATTTGGGAACTTTCTGTTACATATGGAGCTAGTTATTTGTTCATATTTAAGAATCTTTCATTTAAATTGTCTTTAAGACTACCTTTGGGAGTTTTCAGATATTTTTGTTTCAGGTTTTGATTAGAGATTAGTCTCATGTATCAATAGAGCTATATTTCTGAAACAAACACACAATAGCTGTCCCCACCCGTGTGTCTCCATCAACCCCATCCAGTTAATAGCATTCTGGTTGTCAAAGACACTTTCACCGAATGACCAAGAATATCAAGCCTGCTATTGTCAAAGTGATGACTCCAGTATCGTAAATTACATGAAAAGAAAGACCGCAGAGAAATACAATCACTTGGGATTCACTAAAGGAATTTCTTTTGTTTAATTATTCATGCCTGTATAAGGGCAATGAGTACGTTTAATAAAGACATATATGTAGTTTCCTCATACCGTGTCCTTGTGGGGGAAATCATCAAGATAGTGGTGCCCTAGATCAATATTATCTTATGAACCATGTCATGTTGGGTTCATAGATGATAGTGGTAAAAATATATACTCTTTTTGATGACTGAATGTGTCCCTTCTGTTGGAAATCTATTTCAATAAAATGTAATATCTGTTTGAACTTTTGGTTTGAAATAAGCGTTATCTATCATAAGTGGTAGAGCATGGAAATTTATATGACAAATCTGTGTTGATGTTTGCCGTAACCATTTATATTTTCATTCATTTGAGGCAACTGATGGAATAAAAAATATTCCCCTGTGCGTTACTTATATGTTTCAGAGGATGAAAGACGTGATATTGAATTCATTATCTCTGAAAATGACGTCAGATAAACAGAATTCCCTGCGCAGTGTGATAAAATGATGAATTACCTACTTTGCAATACATATATCTATCACACGGGCAGTGTGAAATATTTGAGTATTTCGATCCCCACTGCCAAATTGTGACAGAAGGGAGGCAGGGAACTGTTAAAAGTAATTTGAAATGGTGATAGAATTGATTCCTAAGTGCACAACAGTTTGCCCAATAGTCTAATAACATGATGTGATATCAATCACAAAAAGCTGAAAGAGACATGATATCAACACGACATGCTGGCAAAGATTGCTGATTTCATACCATGGTGGTTCCATTCAAATCGTTTGCTACCAAGGAACAGCAGGGTGATACGGAATTAAAGCAAAGGAAATAAACCAAATTATGTTGTGGGTGATTATATTCCGAAAAGCAGATTTGACTTCATTCATTCTTCCCAAATAGGCTTTTAAAAAATGTTATGGAAATGTAAGTCATGAATAAACATGAACTGATGCTGGATCATGTGTTTAAAAGCTCTATGAATCCAGATAATGATCAAAATAAGTTTTATTTTACTCATAGCAACAAGAATATATTATACTAAGTCCATTATTATTATTACTATTATTATTATTATTATTATTACATCAGTCAATGGATTTTCATCTCCCTGGGGAGTATACAACCCAAGCTGCTGTATGAGGCACTAGAAGGTTACATCACCATCTCATCCTACCGGGTACCCATATAGTACTGGGTGAACAGAGGCATGTTTAAACAAAGTCACTTGAAAAGGAAACACCATATGTAACATGTTTCAGCACAAGACATTACCAAAGCAATAGAAACCTTCAGTGAGTGAGTGAGTATGGTTTAACACCGTTTTTAGTAATATTCCTGCAATATCAAGGCGGGAGGCACCCGAAATTGGCTTGACACATGTCGGGAATCGAACCCGGGTCTTTGGTGTGACACGCAAACGCTTTAACCACTAGGCTACCTGACAGACCCTTGAAACTCTCAGGAGTCAAGCTACTGAACACGGTCACCCATCCACCTTCTCTCCACAACCAACAGTGCTTAGATGTGTCTGATTCGTGGTATAGATGCAGTACTTAGGACAATGTACCAGCACATATACTGAATAAGAGACATGAAACTGTGTGCTCAGTCTTCACTTAGGAGATAAACATACTGTGTTTTCAATGTAGAGCTAGGTTACCTGTAGATTTAACCCCGCTAAATTGAATTTGGAACTGAACGCGTAGCGTGAGGTTTCAAATGTTAAATTTAGCGCAAAGCAACCTTTGCAAGGCTTTCGCTCTACATTGCACGTCACCATTATGACGTCATGTCGGTCATTTTGACGCAAAAGATATGACGTCACAGTCGTATATAGAAAAGCGCCAAAATTCCAAGCTCTCTGTTGTCGCCAAAACGTAAATACATTCCCTTCGTAGATTTGTTGTGTTTTTCTGCACTGTATTACCACACATCCTTTGAATATTTTAGTAACCGCATCTGTGCATTTTGTAACCTGTAATCGTAGATATGATTTTTAAAATATGCCTACCGACAATGACTGAAAATAGTACTATTCTATGATGATTAGCTTCCGCGGTGATGCGACCGTCAAACCAGCTGTTTCAATCAGAGGTTTTTTTGTGTGATTTAATAGCCTCTGATTGACCAATCAGAATCGAGTAAATTCCAAATTCATGTTAGAATTACAGTGTATAAATAATATCCCCAAAATATTCATGATCCCCAACATTATTTGTTCAGGATATATAGATGCACTGAAGTGTGAGTGTGCTTCAAATGATATAAAGATGTGAACCAACTGGTGCTGAGCCATATTAAAGTCAAAAGTCTTGTAAAATACATACATAAAATTTGAATCAAGGTGTATTCTGTGGGATCTCTTTTTATCACCTGATACCAAGTGCACAGATAAGTGCAATGCCTCTTCTATTGATTGAAACACACAATTACCAGTACACTGACATGTGCAGTGTATGTTATTTGGGTTGTCAATTAGCAATTGACATGCAATCAAGAGTTCAACAGTCAATAACATCAGTGCATACAGGTAACCAAACCGACAGTCACCTGCAATTAACGAGTCCTCAATACAGAAAAATCTTACTTGTAAAGAAAATCTTATCTCAAGACCCACAAACCCAAAATTAATAAAAGCAATAAAACACATTCCATGATGGATAATAAAAGTTAAAAAACCCTTTCCTTAATCATAAGAAATCTTAAGAGTCGATTGTACAATCTCTGTAACAGTAATGTCTGAATATCATTAGCATCCAGAAAATCAATAAAAAAGCCAAACTTATTTTGGTGAAAAATAGTAATCATCTAACCAAAATAAACGGAGTTGAAGTCTGTTTGGATCCATACTCTCACTGCGAACATTAGGAAAACAATCACATTTTGCAGAATCTGGCAAGCTCTCAGACTATCTGACATTCCTTCAACAGACTGGATTGATACATATATTTTGGTGCAGATGATCCATGAGAAAACAAACTGTAACCCTCATCACGATGCAGCACCTTGGATCAAACTCAACTTGTCACTGACCTCATCCCGGCAAATTAACATGATTTATAAATAATGACACAAAACTGTAAACAGTTTGACTATCGTGTCAGATGCTGGGATAAATCGTGGCTGCTTGCACAGACTTGTAAGGGTTATCTTGCTCCGCAGGTAACTGGTTGCCAGATGCAGGTTACCCAGTGCATCAGTGCATGTGCGACAAACATGCATTAATGGATGCACTATTATCTTGTCACTGGTTGATCAGAACAGATTAATTTCACACTGCCGAATGTTTGTTTCTGAAAACTGAGGCGGTTCCTTCAGATTACTTGATAATAACAGTGAATGATTTACATATAAACTCCGGTATCCGTCTCCAATCCTCTCATCTTGTCTTGTCCACTCCCACTGATTGGCATAGTCTATGAAGAAATATTACTTCACCTCACAACAAAATCTTTCCTCAAGAAATCTAAATTTGGACACAATGGCACCAGGTTACCAAAATGCAAAATATCAACCGTACTTTTTTTCAACAAACTCTTGACGGGAGATGTAAAAAACAAAATCTTTTGTAGCAAAAAAGTTTGACATAATCGTAATTCTTCTGTTGGTTTAAATTCACTCTGATAGCTAGTTTGTCAGGCTCCTCATCAACAGTCGAGATAGAGTACCTACATCTGACATAAAACTCCTATCTTGAACTATTTTTCTTACAACAGTCTAAAATATCCTAATTTGTTCATTTCATGAAGTTCTCTTCCTCTCGCTCAACCTGTTGGGACCGTGTTTATAGACTGAGCACAGCTCGTTGTATCTAATGCATGATGCTCCCCATTAGACAACTCGACATTGATTTTACTCAAACACATCTTGTCGATGAGGAAATCTACCAGATCTCATGCAATGTTATTTGTTTTACATGTCTTAAACAAACAATGCTACAAGACAGTTGTTGTTCCTGATTGTGTTAAGTAAACAAAAATCAAGATGGTTCAATGGAGTATTTATTTTGTAAGAATTGGTTGTTGTTTTTTGTCAAATTACAATGAGATTTTCATGCCTAAAATCTTTACGATCATTCAAACGTAATATGCTTTGTAATTACAGTGAAAATCAGAGAATATGCTTTACTTGATTTAACAGTCTCATTCTCAACTGCTCATTTTACTAGAACCTTCCCTAAGGAACCTGTTAACCTGTCAAAACCAATCTTGTTTTCGTGGTTTAAGTGGCAATTTCAGACAAAAAAGATTAGATCCTAACAGCTATGTTCAAGCTGTTTGAGTTGGATATGGCAGCCGTGTTGCTTCTGGTGTAACTTTTGCTGTTGCTGCTGTTGTTGTTGTTGAAACTAGTGTAGGTGAAAGTTTTTGTTTGTTGTTTAATGCCGTTCTCAGCAATATTCCAGCTATATGACAACGGTTTGTGAATAACCGAGTCTGGACCAGACAATCCAGTGATTGATATCATGAGCATCGATCCATGCAACTGGCATATGATTACATGCATCAACCAAGTAAGCAAGACCTAACCACCCGATCCTGTTAGTCGCTTCTTACTTAGTATTTCCCTTGGCAACAGTATTGATGTTTAAGTATTGCAATTGGTAGCAATGTTGATTTTGGTCTTGCTATTGGTACCAATGTTAAGTGTCAATTTCAGACTAAAAAATCAGATCGCAAAAGCCATGTTTTAACCTATTTGAGTAGGATGTGGCAGCTGTGTGGTTGCTGGTGTAAATTATGCTGTTTTTGTTGTTATTGTTGTTCTTGATGAACCTATAGAGTTATTGTTAGTATTGCAATTGGTACAATGGTTTGTTAGCAATGCTATTGGTACAGTTATTGGTGTCAGTCTTGGTATTGTTGGTGTCATTAGTGTTGATATTGTGTTTGTTATACACCTGTATCAATGCAGGTATTAGTATTGGTGTACAGTGTAATGTGGGGATTTATGCTGTACAGTGGCAGAATGATATATAAGATGGTTGCTTGGGGCATGGAGTGTGTGGTTGCATTGATTATGAATCAGAAAAACCCACTGGATAATATATGGCCAGGGGATAAATTGAGACAATAAGACGAAGAACTCATAAGATTCACCAATTTCAAACAATCATCCAAAATCCATTACCAAATAAAATATTTGTGTAACAGTATTTGTCAGGAGCCATAAATAACCTGAAAACTACCATAACTCTCCAAAATGCTTATAATCATAACATCAATTAAATATATGCCACCGTGGAAAGACTGAAATGCATTCTAAATGAGTCACAACCAAGAAGCTTTCCAGGAACAGATCCCATCCAGATCCCACTGTCGGAAAGTGTAATAAAACTCTCGAGTATATACCACACAAAATACTCAAAAAGTCTTAAATCTCCCAATGCCTTGCTGCCTCCAAGATAGCAGTTGAAAGTTTGGGACAAATCCTGATATATCATTGTACAATCTACAGGAAACAATGACCTCTGAAGTCGGCTTATAAGCAGGCAACTGCCTTGAGGGTTTCAAAGTAAAACAGATGAGAACCTGGCAACCGGCAGAAGACTGAGAACCTATACATCACCCATCCCTTAGTGAATATAGTGTTGCCAGAGAGGATATGGTCTCTTTATCTCCCAGCCTGAAGAGTTGCTGATGAATTGAGATGGTGATCCTACATGGCAACTGGTATGCAGGAAGTTTAGCACCAATGGTGTATGGTTGGCATTGCCGGTGAAGGTCTTCTATGAACAGCATCATTGCTGTCAACAACAATTGCAAGAACAACTTTATCTGTTCAGGGCCACCTGGAAATTGCAAAAACAAAATGATGTTTTTGGCAACTTTCTAAGTACCTACTCTGATGGAATTCTTCAGTTAGTGGCACCAAGGGGTGCCTTAATAGGAAAAAACGTCCTGGATCTTCCGTTTGTGGTATGGGAATAGGAGAAGAATATTTAAGACCAAAATTATTGATGTAACCTTTCACATACCATTTAGGTATGGCACATAATTTTAAATTGGCATTCAATTTTTTTTTATCCAGGATAAAAAATTTCTCAAATTACATGTGTTTTGCTCCAAATTACAACACTACTCAAAGAAAGAAATATGAAATCTGGATTTTTGATTCGTTCAAGTTTTTGTTTGGCTGTGTGATGAGATCATGAAGAATGTGGAAATCTTTTGATTCCTTAGCCCATTGTGCCAAAAAGAGTTTAATTACTTGGAAATTCTTAAGAAAATCTTGGTCAACAATAGTGGGTTGCCATCTGCCAGGTATGGAATGTACAGCTTAGGCAGTATGGAATTATAAACAATTCAACAATTCAATTTCAGTTGTAATTCATTCAGATATTTATCAAAGTTTCTCCTTGATGGTAGCAAAAACCCAGAACAGGACCAGCATTAACTGTTACGTCTCCTGCCTTGTGATGAAACTGATAATAACAGATTTCGGAAACTTAGACCCTGGTCTGCCTTTAAATCAGCTTTGTCAAGACCCTGTTCAACACCATCTGAAACACATTTCTGACTAATATTCTACCCTCATTGCAGATTAACATTGACTCCATAACACCACATTAATGAAACAGACATTCACATTTAAAAATAACAGCATTTTCTAAATCAAATTTTTAAAGTTATCCTACAGGAACATGAAAACAAGAATATTTTCAATTGAAATTTCATTAGTACTTCCAATTATACATTTTAAAGACAAAGCAAAACAGCTTTCATCAAATTCCACCACTTCTATCCCTGCCTTTCATGTGAATCTTTTAAAAGTATTTGTAAAAAAATACCCCAGCATTTGCTTTGGGTCTTCTTTTCTTCATAATCCAATGCTTCTCTCCATTATATCTTGCAAGGCCCCATCTGTTCAAGCCATACCTGTCTTTCAACAAACTTTAAATCTATGCCAAATTGTGTTTGATTAATGGTTTGTTAAGGGCCACAGAGCATCCCAAATTACATTATCATCAGCTTGAGCGACATGCTTAGTGATTTTTCTCCCAGGCAAAAAATTATCTTGTCTGTTGGTGTAATGATGAATGGAGCCTTTTAGTGGGCTAGCTTGAGAATGTTGAGGAATTTAGAGAATGTTTGCTTCCCTTAACCTTACCGGTGGTAAGGAATATTTCTGGAATTGGAATGAGATATATTGATGTCAAGGCAGCAAAGAGGGTGCCAGAAATATGCATACTCTGCAATTTTTGCCTGCCAGTGATAGTCTCTAATAGCGAGTGATAATGATGATGTGTAGTCATCCTGTAAAAAAATTTCTCTTGGAGGCAATTATTCCACATTGTCACAAACTTCAATTTGAGATCTCATGAAAATGTATTGCATATGTTAAGATGGGACGAAATGATTCGGGGAAAACACATTTTGCTTTACACATTCACATTTGAAAATTGAACAATATTTAAATGAATAACAAATGATGATTCTTTTCATGAAAAATTAACTTTCAAAATATTATCTAAAATGTTATAACATTTACATGCTGGAATTAGCATGGACGCTAAAAACTTGAGATTTTACAAATACCTGACTGGTTATAAATGATGATTTTTGTAACAGCTTTTGGCACATTTTACATTGTAATCAGTTTTTAAAAATTTGAACCCAATGTCCGATTTATAGTGAGCGAGTGAGGTTGCATTAACTCTGCCTTGAACAGTATCTCAGCTCGATGAGTGAGTGAGTGAGTGAGTGAGTGAGTGAGTGAGTGAGTGAGTGAGTGAGTGAGTATAGTTTTAGCAATATTCCAGCAATTTCATGTCAGGGGACACAAGAAATGGGCTTCACATATTGTATCCATGTGGGGAATTGAACCCAGGTGTTTTTGGCGTGACAAGTGAACGTGTTAGCTTGACGAGGGAGTCAAGCCAGAAGTGATGCAGGTCTTAGACGTTTACCACTTTGGTCAAATCCATAACAACAGGTATGGAGCAGACAAGCCTTGATAATAAGGACGATTCTAGGATCAGAAGTCATGCTCATGGGCTGCGAGGACACCTGAAAGATGCAACTCTTCACTGGGCTTTCTGGTGCCTTATACAACCGTGCCACCCATGTCCCCAGGTATGCATGAATCCATTCAACAATCATTTCCATAAACCATGGAAGCCTAGTTCTTGGCCCTCAAAATTGAATTTTCAACAGCTATAGGGTTAAATGATATCCAAATTACTTCTGGCAGGATGATTAGGAATCAACGAGGCAGAAAAAAACAGGTGTTTACATAATCTTATCTTTCCATCATTACGGAAAAAACAACCACCTGAAAACCTGCAGGTCATAGAGGGCGCCAAGGAAGAACACCACAGAACACTGACACCGGTCTCGGTATTTCTTTACAAACGCAAGGTCAGTGCAGAGTATAATGAAGAAAACACATCTTCTTACTCATGCTTCTTTAACCGCCTCAGCAGGTAATAATATACTGACAAGTCTACAGGCAGGTAACACACCTGAACAAATCCAGGTGCGTTGCTCAGCGTATACAAGTGCTGCAAATTTCACGAATGTTTTAACGAGAATTAAGCAAAGGAGTGGCAATTTCATATGAATAATTCAATATTCAAGCAATTTTTAACAAAACAGTAATACTAGTTTATATTTAATTAAATTGTTGTACTTCAACTAATGTTTTGTCCAGTCAAACATGTTCATCATTCAACAATTATTTGACAATAAAAATTCACATGGACATATATGTCAGTGAATTGAACTGTCTCATCACCCTGTTAGCACTGACTGAACTTGAACTGATTCATGAGGATGCTCTAGTAATTGACGTTCTCACTTCATTAAGGATGGAAAACATTCAACTTTCAAGTGATTCATTTCCGTGACTTTTTTTCTCCAATGTATCCTGTCTGGATTCCATGTCAGTTGGACCAAACTGACCTGGCTGATGTACAAGTTTCACTTTTATGATTCTTTCATGAGTAGGAGCAATCATAGCAATGAGGATAGATATTTCGCAAGATTGGAAATTGACGTCCATGGAGGGGGTCAGCTGTTAGATTGTGGCCAAATTGGCTGGACTCAGCTCAGACAGCAAATTGACAAACAGTGTAAAGGCGTCAGATCTCTTGAATGACCGGACTACTGACCAATAGCCAATGGACAGTCAGGACACTGCAGGTGGTGTGCTAGCATCTGGTGCCAATTTTGGGGTGCCAATATTGGCACCAGTTATTGGCAAAGAATCACCAGTACTGATCTCAGCCCTGGTTGAAACTGACAGCAATTTTTCACAAATCAAGTCTTCACAACCATAGAGAAGTCTTGTGAAATCAAACTTTAAAGTTTGATATTTCATTGAATTCCTTATGATTAGTTTACAATTGTAAAAAGCATTTTTAAAATAATTCTTCAAAGGCATGTTTTATTCATTAGAAACATTTCCTGTAATAATACATAAGTCAAGTTTATGTTGATTATTTAAAATTATACTGACACAACGCACTTTTGAATGATAAAGAAATTCTTGCAATAATTTTAGCTGTTAATTGGAATACTTTTAGCTTTAAAACAAAAGGTATGAATGAAAAAACAATGACGCTTGAATAATTACAACATTTATCTTCATTTAAACCAATAAAATTATTTCATTCGTCATTAAAATTACTGAAACTGAATCCCCTCTGGACTCAAACAGGAAGTCAACCTATTAAATGGGGAATAAATTCATGAGCCCCCAATTGTGATATTTCTGTGATCTTAGGCTTGGATGTTTGTTTTACCAGATAGCATATTGTATGGGATCTCATTACTAGTGCTCGTACTACATGTGACGACTTTCCTGCATCCACAATGGCTTCATAAATCAAACTGTGCATTGATGGTAATGGAAAATGGATGTTTCATGTCTAATCCTAAAACATGAAACAGCAGCTAACTCGGACAGCAAACATATTTTACACGACTGTGGAAATTCTTTCTGTTGGAGCACTTGTTCCAAGTTTTGAGACACTAATACCTCACAAGATGGAATGACCAATTACCAATTGTAAATTCTTGGAGAATTATTTTAGACACACTGACAGAGGCTGGCAATAATGAAGCAAGAGGAGTTCACTGGAGATACAATCATACCATGATGTCGTTCAAATAATCCAGCACCACTGGCTGTGTTTCAAAAGGACATTACGAATTGGCGCCAATCAATATCGGAAGGGAGTATGTCTGGTCTGAGCCTACGGTGACATGTCTCAGACAGCAGTGGATGTCTGTTTCACTCGTGGAGGGATGCGCCCAGGCGACAGGCAACGACACAGCCACTGGCACAGCGACCGACCGTTGACGCACTTCCTATAGCGCTAATGGGCAGAGCTGATTGGCAGCACGATGCATAGCTTGCACGGTTCAGATTACCTGTATATATTATTGCTGACATGTGATATTGCATTTCAGAGGAACATGTCACCGATGATGTTGATAGCTGGGATGGAAATGTCAATTTCGGGAAAAGTGCTGTTCGGCTGTCAGCATCACATGAAGTGCCATCAGTTGAAATTAAGAGAGCCTGATGGAAGTTTGCTCTGGCGCACTGAATTTATGTAACTTTATAGGAGTATAATTGTGCTTGATTTTGCTGTTTGATAAACAGCTAGAGCTTACATATTCCCATACTAAAAGTGGAAATCCCACTTTGCCATTAAGCCTAAAGATAATAAACCACTTAAGCTTCTACCCGTGTACATGACTTTTACTGGATATACATTACAAATGATGATGCCAATCACCTAGTCACAGCTGTCTCAGAAATCAACATGCATTCCCAACTGCCCCTTGCCACATGAGCTATCATTGGACATCTAGGCCGTCAGATCCTGCACAGATTGTGTGTATGCCCGTTTAGCCAATCCCTGATTTCAGTGCCAGCTATCCTGTTTCCAGCTATCTCTGCTAACTATTCATCCTGTCACCCTGCACAGCCAACTAATCAGTTGATTTGTGGGGTTTATCCATCTAAACCATGCATTCATCATCCATCTGGACCATGCCCACAGGCCTGAGTATGTAAAGAATCCTCTTCCCTCCAAGACCATAACACCACTGATGCTAGACCATTTTAGACCATGCATTTAGACGATACTATGGTCTGATGTCTTCAATATATGTACTTCCTGCTGCCACCAAGACAGAATCTACACATTCCATTCCAAGACTACCATCATGAATTCAGAACAATGCATCCAGACCCAGAGAACCGACATCCTTCCTGAACCAAACCGCTTCTGATGTTGTCATGCACTTGGACCATGCACCAGACACAAAAAGATCCAGGAGAACCCCCTCCTGTAGCCAACCACCTTCTAATACAATTATGCACTTAAACCTTGCATTCAAAGACAACCAACAGATCTCTCTCTTGAACCAAGCCACCATCTCAAGCCATCATGCACTCAGATCCTGCATTCAGACTCAGAGAGAATCAACACCCTTCCTTCCCAATCAGAAAAGACTGTCCACCTTCAGAACCAACATCATCTCCTGCACACAGCCATCTGAGCCATACAGACCATGATTCCAGACCCAGAGACAACAAACACCCTTCCTTGCCCATACCTAAAGACCATCCACCTTCACATCAAAACCCAGATCATCTCAGCAAAGCAACAACAAGATACAGCTACTCTATGCTCCTAGACAATGAAGGTACGTGAACGTACATTAGAAATCCCTGACATCAATGTTATCCTTTACCCATATGAGCCTCTCTCCCAGCTATAATAGTCTGGTACCTGACCCTCAAAGCAGCACCAAACCCTATCCTCCAATCTTCTTCAGCCATGTGATACACGAGACACGACAGACTCCATCATGGGTGCATCTTGCTGATTCAGCTGCTCATGTTACCCAGTCTAGCAGATGTGCATGCTGCAGGGACACTGGATCTGCAGGGACGGCTACTATTGATTGGGGACTAATGGTTTTCAGGAAGTGAAAAAGTTTACATCAAGCTATCACATAATAGCTGCATATCCATCACTGACAAGTTGACATTCCTGGTCCACAGTTCAACAGCTTGTGTCACGAGTCTTGCTTTCAACTTGTCATGGTAGATACTCAATTTTCGCCTTGCTTTGATCTAACATACCTTTGTTTTAGTACAATGAAGTCATCTGTGAGTTTCTTTTGCTTGAAACTAATGTCATGGTTCAGGCTGACTTGATGTTCTGGAAATATTTGAATATGTCGACAGGTTGTCATTTCAAGTTTAGAATATGGCATGATGGATTCAATAAATAAATAGAGAATAAAATAAGAAATGAATCCAGCTCAAGTCTACAATGATTTGGCAAGTCTAGAATTAGCTCAGCTCTGAAATCAAGCATTATTCTGGGCTCCATTTGCATCTTATTTGATATTTTGTAGACAAATATTTTGAATATGATAACTTTATTTCTGGAACTAAACGTTTGTCTGGATGGACTTCTTATTATGGAATTATTTGAAACTTTTATGACTACAGTCCTTAGCACTTACTGGATCTTAATTGTTAGCATAGAGGTAAACGTTATTAATCTATACTGGAAATCTTATAGCTTGTTTATGTATGTCTGGCCTTAGATGCTTCAACCATCGCCTTGAGAAATTGGCAATTCCACA
Organism: Haliotis rufescens; assembly: GCF_023055435.1. NCBI lineage: Eukaryota > Metazoa > Mollusca > Gastropoda > Lepetellida > Haliotidae > Haliotis > Haliotis rufescens. Next base: position 22,206,868 of record NW_025963891.1, read on the forward strand.
TAATTATAGCAATACCAGCCTAATGACCTTGAAACTGACACATCTGAAGCCTGTTCAGAACAGCCTGTGGATCACTTGAGACATGCTATTGACACCAAGCAAATGACATACATCTCTGTGCACAGATGAAAAATAAGGAATGATATATTATGGCCATAATGAGAACATTAAAAGAAATGGGAAAAATATATTACCTTGACAGTAAATATATAAAAGTTACCCACATTACCAAGGTTTGACATCACAAATAATGCTATTTACAACACGACGCTTGACATCAATCAAAAAACTGGTGAATGCAACATGACACTTTCTACCAGAAACACGACACAGACAATTTCCAGCCCATCTGTTTTCTTGTTTACAGCCTAGGAAACACTACTGCATCAGTCACAACTATATATTTATCAACTAGTAATCTGATGTGATAAGACAACATGACGTTTGTGAAATTGACATCTGCTCATCTGAAATGTACATAATTCTTTGCACAATATCTCATTTCAATGCAAATAACTTCTGGAGAAGAAATATGACAGTAAATGTTGACAATGTTAATAGGGTTTAAGGATGTTGTTTCTCAATATGTATAGGTTGTTGGGCAAGGGTCCTTACTACTGCTTTATGCAGAACACCTTTTTGGGTATACCGTATTTGACGTAATAAGCGCCCAGGGTGCTCTCAAAATTAGAAATAGGGGGCTCTTATTAGAATATTATTTTGGTGAAAAGAAAACAGAGTTGAAAGGTTTATGCTGACAGCCTGAAATGTTTATATACGACAGATATATTTTTCCAGAATTTAATTGCCCATAATTGAGGGTGCATATTACACACGAGTGCGTATTATACACGAATAAATAGGTCTTGTGTACATTGATCAATCGGAAGGGGTGCTTATTGGGATTGTTCACCAGCCAATACATTAGCAAATATCGCAGTGGGCTCTTATTAGAGTTGGGCGCTTATTACGTTGAATACGGTATAGCAGGTGAGGCATATTTTTGTTTGAAGGCAACATAAAACTAAATCCAGAAATATGGACATATATTTTTCACATTTGACACTTACAGATTTATTTGAACCTGTAAATTGAGCAAGTTGGTTCAGACATATTTTCCTCTGGTGTTTAAGCTGCAGGTAGTACTCTCACTTTTGCCATAAAACATACAAAATTACAAAATTAAATGAAATAAAAATAAACATTTATTGCATCAAATTCACAACAAAGTATGAATTGTTTGGGGGGAAACAAACATCACTATTTCAAGAGACTTAGAAAAAGGTAGAATACCACTGTTTTAATGTAGTTCTATTTCGTGGATTTTATGAAAGTCTAACTTTCTCAAGTATGAAAAGAAATCAGTCAAAACTCAGGTCCATCAATATTCAAATTCTTTTTCTAACTTTTGGGCATAACCATTCCAGAACTTTTGTCAGAATTCTTGTCTATGAATGGCGTAGCAATTTCACTACAGGATTCATGACTAAATGTAAATAAATATTGCAGTAACACCGGCACTTTCCTATAAAATGGAGTTTTCAATTTGAAACTGAAACAAAACAATTCACTTCACAGACCTGTCAAAATCTCACAAGCAATTTTAGACTTAAGAACATGGTACACCATTTTTACAAAATTTCCATTTGGATTTCTGTGCAATCATACTTAAAGGGTATCTTTACTGTCAACTTTCATGCAGAAAGGAAATTAAAAGAAACTACTTTCCATAAAACCACTTCCATCATTTCACCACAAACCAATACAGCCTCTGAAAGCCAGCTGAACAGAAAATTCTATCATACATTTGTCTCACCAACTAATCAAAGATTGATACCTCGATTTGACCCCAACTAATCAACTAACAATTTGCTGGACAATCTTTGATTGCTTCTATGATGGCAAGCTTTCAATGTGGTGTCCCTTGAGCCCATCAGTGCCAGACGGCAACGGCAGCCATATTGTGCAAGGATTTCAGCTTGATTTAGGATGTGCTCGGAATCAGAGCTACTTTCGTTAGGTCAGTGGAATGTGGAATGCAATAACAAAATTAGTTTTGTGGACATTTGTCCATACAAACCAAACATAAAATCCTCCTAACTGTCAAATCTTCAAAAAATTGGAAAAAAATTGAACGACATAATAAGGTAATTCAATGGGAGCAAATCCAGACAGCACTTGTTTTAAACTCAGCAGTTTAACCCTGGCTTGGAAATATTATCAAGTTATTAAAATATATGGTTCTGCCTTTCAATCCATCTTGAAGGCCAAGAATGACATGTTTATTTTTGTAAAAGTGTCACAAGTAGAACATGTATTCATCACTCCATCATATTTGTTTTATGAAAATGTAATAATCTGAAGAAGACATTTCCTTCTCTAAAGATCAGAATGCCAAGTGTCAGAATCCAAAGTGAGGTCACGCCCTTGACCTTTAGCCTTGACTGTTACAACTGCAAAATGGTTCATGATGGTATCAATGCTGGTAGTAAACGGCTGTTCTAGGTAGAGGCCTGAACATGTTGATAGCATCACTCAGACCCTCAGACCACCTAGTGTAGTAGAAAAATGTGTAACTCCATCCCACTCTACACAATAACACCTACATGCTTATTTACTCCATGAAATTAATGCATAATCATTCAAAATTGACACAAGTCGGACAATATTATATCAGTGGGTTGGTGTAGAGGAAGATGTTATTGACAACACAAACAGTAGTGGGCTTGTTTATTTTCATTGTACCCTTGTACATTTCACAACAGACGGCATAATATATCGGTAAAGCTGGTGTTATTCAACGTCTCTTTGTGGTAATGTGAAATAGATGAGAAATAAGTGCTTGTTGATATCGCACACCATACAGCTACCAGAGCAGGAGGAACTCCCAGGAGAGGGAGGTGGCTATGTACATAGTTCCTGATAGTGTTCCAGGCTGAAGGCCAGTTCTAATATCACAGGAGCCTATGAATTAGGAAGATTCACCATGCTAAAGATGTGGGCCCACATGGAAGAATTCAGAGAATATTTGGCAGGAGATAAGAATGGAGGCATATCCCTTGAGACGTGTATGATGAATACAATTTAACAAGGCATATGATAAAAAAGAGTGAAAGGAAACCGACATGGCTGATATGTGCAAAGCATTTCATTCCCTGAACATTTTTCATGATCATGATTAGATCATGGTCGCAACTGTAGGATTACCTTTTATCTGAATGTTCCATCCATAATCTTTTATAAAATATTTTTTTAACCTTGCTCTTTTGAAAGATATTGGGTGCCAGAGTCATAAGTACATGTATAAAACAGCACTTTTGACATTTCTTTTGACTAAAATATATCCATTGCATTGTCCTTAAAATAAAACAAATAATTATAACAGTTTATGTCTTGATAAATAATTCTAAAACATGAGTGAGAAGGGTTTTATGCTGCTTTTTTTATATATCAGTCTCCCTCTCATATCGTGGTATGGGACACGATCACATATTGTACCACTGTGGGGAATTGAAACAGTAACTTCAGTGTGGCAATTTAACACTTTATCTACAAGGCTACCACTCCAGTCTTAGGAGAATGTGAGGAAAATATATACCAAAGTAATAATATCATTCTTCTCATTCAATGACATCTCCTGCAGCACTGGCCATAGACTAACATTTAGTCTATGAAATCTTATATTACACCATACCCTTCTTGGCTCTAAAAATAAAAAATAAAAATTTCCCGATGCTGATTTCATGTGGAATAGAGCTAGCTAAAGCTGGCTAGACTTACTTTTGTATACATTTCTAGATTGTGTTTTTTGTCATAAAATAAATATATTCCACAGTCATGGTGCAGGACGACACTGGCCATGACATGTTTTGATAACACACATTTCTTAATTTTCAATTATTTTCAAAGACTAATTTCCTTCACTGTTTCAAAATTATCATGCTATTTTTGAAATAAGGGAAAAACCCATTTCTCCAAACTAAGACTGCAATTTGCAAACTGAATAACAAGACTCAACTAAAGGATGCCGGATGCCGCAGAGCTGATAAACTTTTCAGAAATGAAGCAATGATGATCACAGCACTAACATCTAGGTATACAATCAAACATAATTCTGTTCTGATGGATTTAACACACTCTTAATGTTATTGTTGCAGATACTTGGAAATAAGCAATGATGAGAAGAAAAACACTGAAAGGTCATGCCACGGCCACTCACGGACAAGGCCAGACTGCTCGGCACAAACACGGAATAGGAGACAATCAAAATATCTACCATGTGAACAACAATCAAAATATCTACCATGTGAACAACGGTGGCCTACTCCTCGAAGAATGTTCAAGACAGGGCTGGGATGAGTCCAAAGTTTCTACCTGGGTACCCCCCCTCCCCTATTACCCGACACTACCCGGGTACCCACTGTAGGTCTCAAGAGATATGTACAAGATGTTCGACTGGGATTTTTTTACCATATCCCTGGCAAAATGTACTTAGATACATGTATTAAACGATCTTGTCATGCATACACTGAAGTTGACTGAAGTATTATCCTTATTCAACCATATGAAGGAATGGTGCATAGTGAGAAAGAAATGTGAAAATTAGTGACTTGTAGTGTAACTATAGAGTTTCAGATAATTATTGTCAATAAACAAGCTATCACGTGATTAACCACGGGTCCGGGTAGTCCTGTGGGTACCTGGGTCCTACTCAGTACCCACCTGACCCGGGTAACCGGGTTACCCATCCCAGCCCTACAAGACATCACAACTTGATTTAATTCGTTCTTATGGAAATATTAACTACATGTCATTAAAAGATAGATTTTTTTATCTCTTTGTCTTCTGATCTCAGAAAATATGTTTTGAATATTTGACTAAATAAACATGTAACATTTGGGTTACAAAGTATCTTGTTCAATGTATTGATATTATAGTGGACCATTGAATGATGTAATCTGTTTTCATTTATTTGACTGAATAATGTTTTATTTAGATTTCATAAATATCATGTTCCATGTAATGACTTTGTGGTGGACCTTTGTATGTTCATATATTTAATGTTATTATCATATAACATATGCAATACACATACAGACATATTTTGGAGGATTATTACTTATACCTAAAATTGTCCCTTAAAGATAAACACAATGACTTGCCATACTTTAGATTTGTAGCAATACAGATGGTGATTTTTTGCACAATTATCATCAAGTAAATCCTTGGCCAAAAAACAAAACAAATTTAGATTAGAATGCAAGGTTCAGTAATGATTATGCACTGAAGCTGAATTAATCAACATTCAAATATTCAACTTGAGTTTCTGAAGTAAGCAGACTTATAAAGGTCTAAAAGTATTTGAATTCTTGTTGCATTTTTTTTTTAAAAATTGGTAATTGGTAACATTTATTTTCAGTCAATGAAACTGAATGTTGCCCATTTTGACAAATCGCTGGAGAATTTACTCCAACCCTGAGTGACTGCTCCTCAACCCTGATTTCAGCTCTTAGACTCCTCAACATCTATGGGCTCTCAAGTAAATAAACCAAAAAACCTAAAATTTGTTCCTATCAAATTATACTCTAATCCAAAATCCTTAAGTGACAGCCAACATTGGTGTGCCAGCCTAGATTATCGATTTTGCGTCTCAGCACCATAGAAAACTTCACTTTACCTGATCTCCCTCGACATGCAATGGCTCAAATTGGGGAAAAAGTGCATGCGTGTCGAAACTCTGATAAACCGATAATACCAGCTGCTTGCACACTGATAAAATGAGGGAAGAAACTTTTATCATGCATATGTTTACATAATTTTTGAAAAAATTCTCATGTACGTATTTCATCAGAGAAAGAGAGATGCTTCCATGTCTCATGCTCAAATACTGCAGTACGTATGGTGTGTGCTTGCAAATGATCAGTCTGGACCAGACATTCCAGTGATGCATACGGTGAGCACGGATCTGAGACTGATCTACATAGCAAGTTTCAAAATGAAATATTTAACGGTTTTGGAGTTCTGCTCCGGAAATAAAAACCCCAACTTGTTTGCATCATGAAAAATCATGTAAACTAAACAAAATAAATGTCATCAAAAATAAAAATTATAAAATATTTTAAAATCCCAAATGATCATAAGGCACCAGTTTCCCACTAGACTGATCTACATAGAAATTCTCAACACAAAATATTTAACAGCATTGGTGAGGTGAAATTGGGTTTAACGTCGCGTCCAAGATTATTGCACTTATATAGCGACGTGCATGCACGTGTATGTGTGTGTGTGGCTGCTTGTACTAGTCCGGACTGATGCCGATTTATAGTGCTAGCTCACTGAGATACCATGCCGCAGTTTCACATGAATACCCCACTCAGACACAGTATACTGACTCCGAGCCGACCAGTCCTTGTTTTAGCCCCTTAATGCCCAGCGCCAGACAGGGTAACAACAAGTACAATCTTTTAACGTCTTTTTGTATGACGCGGCCCGGGATCGAACCCTGGACCTTCCGCTCTCCGGGCGGACGCTCTACCACAAGACCACGGAGGCGGTCTAACAGCATTGGAGTTCTGCTCCGGAAATGGAAAATGGACGGACGGACCGACGGACGGACGGACAGACGGACGGACGGACGGATGGATATGCTGATCGGGGTTGGTGGATGGGGGGATAATAAAAAGGAACTTGCACTGAGTGACATATGAAAAACACTGTAAAACAATCAATAATGTTACAAATGTTTTTTGTTTAATTTACACATGGTTGAACATCATGAGCTCATACTGACTCGGGGGTAAGTTATGAAATGAACAAGCTGTTGTTTTCCACCATCTCAGTCACGTGGGCAGGGCAAAACACAATGAATCAGTCATCAGGCTTTCAAACAACTGATAATAACACAAATCAATTTGGGATTGAAATACTTCCATGTGCAAAAACATTATTTTGTTTTCAGTCGATGTAATTGCATTTCAAACCAATTATTTTAATATGCCAGCTCTTGCATTAAGCAAAACATTACTTGATTGCAGTACTGGTATAAAATATTCCAGTGTAGATCTGTAACAAGGTTCAGCTGAAGCTACTTTGTACACAAACGAGATTATACAAAACAATTAAAACAATTCCAATTGGATCCAACCAAAGTCTACGTATGCTGTAGCAAAGTTGTAAACATTGTCTAGCTCTACTAAAAAAATCAGTATAAATTTCAACCTGTAAAGATCTTGGTCAGAATTTGTCTTCAGCAATCCATGCTTGTCGTCAGAGGTGACTAACGGGATCTGGTGGTCAGGCTGCATGTCACCGTATCCCAATTGCGTAGATCAACGTTCATGTTGTCAATCACTGGATTGTTTGGTCCAGACTTGATTATTTCCAGACAGCCATCATATGGCTGGAATATTGCTTATTGCAGTGTTAAACAACAAACAAACAGCATAAATTTCATTACCTTTTCATTTATGAATTAAATATTTGCCTCAAAATTCTTGCTAAAACATTTATACTCAAGAAGTTATTATATACATTTGATACACATATATATATATATATTCCTAATCTCAGGCACAAGAGAGTAATAACTAAATAAGTGGAGTAAGATTGAACAGTTTTAATAGGTATATAATTAATTTTTTTCCCAGATTTGTTTGAATAGACAGATATATAGATATATATATCTATATATCTGTCTTTTCAAACAAATCTGGAAAACAATTAATTGAAATTGAAATGAAATATGCATTAAATCCCATTAAAATCCACCAAACTTGATTTAATCTGAGAAAATGTGTAATTACTAGGGGAAAGCCATAACCTTGGTGAATTGATCCAACTCAAGAATAAATCAGAAGAGAAATATTCTTATGTAAACATTTATACTAATGAATCGATACTGGACAAATTTTCCCCAAATCCATCCCGGTAACTATGCAACCAATTAAAAGATGGCAGTCAACTAGCTTCGTTACTATGGCAATGAGGCACTTTGAAGTTTCACAAAGATCTTTCATTACTACAGGAGGATCGATAGATGCTTTTTAGATTTTCCACTGCAGGAAAATTTGGTCAGGATTTAACATGTGTCTTTCTTCATTTATGAAAATGACAATGTGTTGATAGTGACACAACTAGTGATTACAAGAGGAACTCTAATGACTGATGTGAACACAAGGAAAGGTGCATCCAGTGTGGATGACTGAGTGCAATGTACAAGCTGCATAATGAAATGGACGCCATTACACTGGAAGTTGAAATCTATCAACGGAGCTAATGACAATTGATAAGGACACACAGTGCAGTACACAAAATATATGTTATTTCCATTTGTATTATTTTACAAATTGGGAATCTTAAACAAAATATGACATTTTTTATGTACATGTTTTTGTTAACTTCTTTGATTGGGGAGGAAATAAATCATCTAGATGAAGAACAAACAAGATAAAGAAAAGGTTACATGACAACATGAAATCTGGTGACCGGATACAGATATCCCGTAGTTATTTCATGGGTTATGTAAGGATGATGAAGCCAAATTGGCCATCACATCGCATTCTTCACAGGTTAATTCCTGTTTTTCGACATCCCTGACGTTACTTCCACACTGCTAGGCACTCTGTGGTTGCCATACCGCAATTGTACCCAAACTAATGACGTCATGCCGAGGTAAAGCAGAGCGCATGGCGTGTAATATGCTTGTAGGTGAAAGCCAACGAGAATACCTTTGTCATCTTTTACAATGTCCATTTCTGAAATGGTATATTAAGGGCTATGAGTACCTAATAATATCCAATTGGTGATATTTTGCATTAGGTCAGCTTTAAAATATCACTGAACAAGCTTCAAAACCTAGTATTATCATAAATATATGAAATATTGTATTGATACATTTCGAGATATTCAACAAAATATATCAGTGTCTGTCTATGAATAAAAATGCCTGGACTGTATTATATATACATATTATCTATTCATTTCAGAATTTGTCTATAATACAAAATGATTCTAAAATTATCTACAAATAGACTCTGCAATACCTTTCACCTTATTTGCCATGTCAGGTATAGAAGCGCCACCAATATGTGCCATGGTATATACCTCCAAACCAACACTTGTACAAAGCTTCTATCATATAAACAGAGCATGTCATATGTGCTGAAGTTACTAGCTTTAAAAGATACACGAGTCCAGTTAAAAGGGTGAAAAAATTCTCTGTTTACATCTCACTTAAACAAACTGAGCTAAATGGCTTGCATGTTTGTTCTGTGTGTCTTAATTGTTGAGCAACGTGTTGCATTGCTCAATTCTTCACAATTTCTGGTAGAACATGCCTTTGGTGCCAAGAAGAACACCATTGGCGCTAATAACAGGCATGTCCAAGTTTTCTGGCATCTTAACCCATTAATAAACAACTTCCAAATAAGGAAAAACATGTAAACAAGTGACAGTATGCAAATTATGGTTTTAGTGATAGCTTGTAGTTTACTGCATTAATAAATATTTCATACCGCTTTCCAGTGAAAAAATAAAACTAGTCCTTCCTATTCATAAATCAAATTCAGATAAATGGTATCGAACTTATCAACACCTTTAATTCAGTATTTGTGAATGTGTGTTTAGGATGTTAAATCATATTCATGAAAGCAGAAAAACTGAACCCAACAGCATAAGAGCATTGCCCATTGGCGTCACAACTGGTCCAATTTACCATTAAATGAAGAATTTTGAAGCAGTTTCCCCTAGGACCATAACGGTAAGAGTCCCATCTGCTGGGATTTCCTCTAGCTTTACTGCTCAGCATGACCAGGCTCCAAGATATTTTCCTTGCCACTAGTTACACTTCATCAAACGTTTGATACCAATAAAGTGTTCCGTATCTCATGAGGTTTGCCTGCTGCCAAACTGAATTTTGATAATTCAGGTGTAGCTCCTTGCCGGTTGTGATGCTATTTTACAACTTGGGGAGTATAGATTTTCAACAGATTTTTGAAATATCAAGAGATCTGTCCCTCTTTACATTACCATAGCCCAAAAGCACCTGACTCCCCTCTTGTGGAGATTGGGATGACCCTGAGTCAAGGGTGGATTTACCCCAAATGAAACAAATGGAATGGAAATTTCACACCTAGTCACTAAAATGTCCATACTAAAATTTGATTATCAGGACATTTGCTGCAAACATGGTCTTAAATTTTACAAAAATAGACTTTATCAACCAGATTTGAAATCTGATGCAAACCCAATATCCTTTTCGTCCTGAGATTTTATTTCACATGGATTTTTTACCACACAGTCAAATGTTTGAGATAAAAATAAGAATAGTTGTAGTATTACTTCTATAAACTTTGATGACTTTGATTTTTCAAACCAAAAACATATACACGTCAAACAAGCTGGCATGAATAGTGAGTGAGTTTAGTGTTCATTTATTCAGCATTATCTCAGCGTGTCAGCTGGATGGGGAGGAAAGCTTGAATTGCTGCAGGTTTGGGAAATTTTCCACAAGCATGGGCACGGTGCTGACAAGCCTAGAAACATAATCAGGGCGAATCTGGAATTCGAACCAATGAACATAGGTTTCTGCACGCATAAGGGACATAACTCTACACAGGGATTGTCTTGTCAATCTGTCCCTCTAGTCCCTATAAAAGATTTTAATCATGTCTAACCTCAATACTTATTTTCACTTTACCATAATGAAGAGATATTATTTTCACCAATAACTGTCGAATTTGTGCCATTTCATCAGTAGCCATCAGTATAATTAAGGTAAAAGTAACACAGTTGACTGTTATGTTCTGCGAAAAGGATGTACTATGGTGCCACAATTTGGCCTCAGCAAGGCGGTGACTATTAATTTTTCCCACTTATCATTCTCTGGAACCCATAAAGGACCCCCATTACTGAAGATCTTGGTGCCATTACTAGATTGGCCAAAGCAATATATATGATAGGGACATTTCCTTGAGCTGATGGTTGCTCACGTAATATCCCCGATCAAAGCAAATTGGCACAAACTTTAGACTAAAGGTTTACTAGTTACTACAAGACCTGGTACCAATTTGAAGATGATATAAGCATTCTTGTAAGATGAACTGGCAGTGACCGAGTGACCTAGTTTTCCAAGCTATGTATTTCCTTCTGTCTGAATCATGTTTCAGTGTATTAATCTTAGATGTGACATTCAACGATGTCTATTGCACGTTAGTTTCAGCTTGTCACAATGACCTGTGCAGGTACTTATTATTAATCTTATTAACAGCTCATAACAAGGGAAGTACATCACACATCTATATCAGATGTATTTACTTGTGGTTCTAAATATATCTTTGGGACATAATATCAACTGATTTTTCAAAAAAAGCACAACGGGTGTTTGTTTGGACAGATTCTTTTCCAAGTTGAACAATTTCATTTCTTTGAACTTTTTTATCCAATATTTGCTCAGATATTTCAGGCCACACATTGTTTATTTCTTGTTTCACGGGCCCACCACCCCTACTGAAAATGAGCTGGAAAAGTAATAAATTAAACATAAAACTATTTATTTTTCCCTCTAATAATATAGACCCCCTTATATACAATATATTATAAATTCCTTGTCTACATCACTATCTGTGATTCAAGAGGCCAGCTGCAGTTTTAACTCCATGGCAGAGTGACTTTCAAATAAATACATAAATGATTGACATAGCTATTTATGTTTTATTTTATTTATATTTTTACCGACCTTGTGTGGAAAAGCTGGAATAAATCTTTGAAACATAAAATTATAAAAGTGTGACCTCACAAGATATTGATAATTTCTGTAGAATCTGATATACTGAAGGCAAAAAATAAGGGCACACTTAGCAACATTTACATTTATTACTTCATGGGGAAGTTATTTCTGTGTATTTCTGTATTAGTGTGTCCGATCAATCCTTTAAGACAAAGGTGGATATGATTGTATTCAATGTTGCTATGATGGCGAAAATCAACTGTCAATTTTCAGGATAGAGACATATTTCAACAAACAATGGTTCTCTTAAAATCGGATATCTTACTTTTGTCCTGAGGTATTAATGAATTGAATAAACTGACAAAGGTACCATTTTAAACATTTTTAAACCAAACAGATCAGGCAAACTGAGAAACTCAGGAAATATTGTATATTAATAATATATTTAAACATTAAGTAGTACCCATGTGTCAATATTAAATTTACATCATATTTCCTCGAAACATTAGTTTCGCAATGGAATCGCTTTCTTAATCATTGGAAATATCGATAACAGATCACTCTTTGATAACAGTAATTTAAGTTGGAGCCATCACTGGTCAGTGTGCAAATATCGCCATCAATTTCAAATGATTACCTACATTTTCCTGTCTACATTTTGTTAATTGGGACAAGTGGAATTGATTTTTGGACAAGCTGTGGCCTAAATCTCAGCAACCGACTTTCCCATCAGCCAAGACCACTGCAAAAGAAGTCAATGGATAAAATCGCCAAAGCAAATGTATTGATAGTTGTCCCAGTGAAAAGGCAATGCGATTGATTTCTAACACAGACGAGACACTGATTCTGACCCCCAAAGACTGCTGGGAAAGTTTATGACGAATGATTAGGTGTGTTTAAATGTTCCACGACCCATTCTGCAAATGGAAAATGGTATCAAGAAATTAAGATTTCTGTTTAAGGACATTATCTGTTGCCCAAAATGGACTCATAGGTGATAGTTATGTCCACTAATGCAATGCTAGTCACTTGTGTATCGACAGGTATGACCAGTAATGCAGCGTATGTCATCAATGACTGACAGTTACGACCACTAATAGAGTGGAAGTCATCAGTGTATTGACAGTTACGACCACTAATGCAGTTGAAATGATCAATGACTGACAGTTGCGACCTCGTAATGCAGAACAAGTCATCTATGTATTGACAGTTACGACCACTAATGCAGAACAAGTCATCTATGTACTGACAGTTACGACCACTAATGCAGTGTATGTCATCTATGTACTGACAGTTACGACCACTAATGCAGTGTATGTCATCAATGTACTGACAGTTGCGACCTCGTAATGCAGAACAAGTCATCTATGTACTGACAGTTACGACCACTAATGCAGTGTATGTCATCTATGGACTGACAGTTACGACCACTAATGTAGCTATGTCAATGTACTGACAGTTGCGACCTCGTAATGCAGAACAAGTCATCTATGTACTGACAGTTACGACCACAAATGCAGAACAAGTCATCTATGGACTGACAGTTACGACCACTAATGCAGTGTATGTCATCTATGGACTGACAGTTACGACCACTAATGTAGCTATGTCAATGTACTGACAGTTGCGACCTCGTAATGCAGAACAAGTCATCTATGTACTGACAGTTACGACCACAAATGCAGAACAAGTCATCTATGGACTGACAGTTACGACCACTAATGCAGTGTATGTCATCTATGTACTGACAGTTACGACCACTAATGTAGCTATGTCAATGTACTGACAGTTGCGACCTCGTAATGCAGAACAAGTCATCTATGTACTGACAGTTACGACCACAAATGCAGAACAAGTCATCTATGGACTGACAGTTACGACCACTAATGCAGTGTATGTCATCTATGTACTGACAGTTACGACCACTAATGTAGCTATGTCAATGTACTGACAGTTGCGACCTCGTAATGCAGAACAAGTCATCTATGTACTGACAGTTACGACCACAAATGCAGAACAAGTCATCTATGGACTGACAGTTACGACCACTAATGCAGTGTATGTCATCAATGACTGACAGTTACGACCACTAATAGAGTGGAAGTCATCAGTGTATTGACAGTTACGACCACTAATGCAGTTGAAATCATCAATGACTGACAGTTGCGACCTCATAATGCAGAACAAGTCATCTATGTATTGACAGTTACGACCACTAATGCAGAACAAGTCATCTATGTACTGACAGTTACGACCACTAATGCAGTGTATGTCATCTATGTACTGACAGTTACGACCACTAATGTAGCTATGTCAATGTACTGACAGTTGCGACCTCGTAATGCAGAACAAGTCATCTATGTACTGACAGTTACGACCACAAATGCAGAACAAGTCATCTATGGACTGACAGTTACGACCACTAATGTAGCGTATGTCAATGTACTGACAGTTACGACCTCGTAATGGAGAACAAGTCATCTATGTACTGACAGTTACGACAACTAATGCAGCACAAGTCATCTATGTACTGACAGTTACGACCTCGTAATGCAGAACAAGTCATCTATGTACTGACAGTTACGACCTCGTAATGCAGAACAAGTCATCTATGTACTGACAGTTACGACCTCGTAATGCAGAACAAGTCATCTATGTACTGACAGTTACGACCACTAATGCAGCAATGGGCTGAAACAATGGGCAATGTATAAGTACTTTGTATTTTGAATTGAACAATGACCATCACCTATTTTGAGCTCAAGAGCTACACAGCAACATAAATAAATTCAGACATGAACTTTTTTACGTGAGAGATGTATGTATTATTTAATATGACTATAATTATGAGAAAGAATAAGGCATTTTATAGTAGTACACATCAAATAAGTACCGTAATCTTTTTAGCATTATTCCCATCCAACCAGGTGAAACGGATGATAAGCAAAATATATGCAAAGCTCCACATTACCTTTCAGGGACAATCTCAAATATATAGGTACTTTATTTCTTTACGGTATCACATATCTCCATACTGCTTCATTTTTCATTTTTTCTCAAAAAGAAAAAAGAACATTTTAACCTTTAAATTAAAAAATGTATATCATTGGCCCCCAATTTTTTTTCGTATTTCACCTGTATCACTTTCCAGTTCACATGGAGGCTGCAATTCGCTATGCAGAGTTTCATGCCAGAAACCTATGATCATGGCTTTGACACCTGGTTTGCCCCAATTATGTCCCTAGGTTTGTCAGCATCATATCTTTGCTCATGGGTTTCACCAAAAGTGGTAAACGTTTCAGATCTGTATTTAGGGCTTTCCTCCAACATCAAGCTGACATGCAGTGATTTAACTGGACAACTGTTCAAAGCGGTGCTAAACCCAACTCACTGCCTCACTCCAATTAACACATAAAGTCGTTACAACTGTTTCTCAAATTATCAAAGAGGAAAAATACCACTTTTAGAAAAGTCATAGAGCTATACATTCTGGATGAGAAATGGAATGACAGGATTTGAGATGGTCCCCACGTGTAATAAATTGACCACAAAATCCAGTATTCCAACCTGAATGTGTTTTACAGTTGATGGTACCCCGGACTTCTTTCACTTGTCATATAGGTCCGTGATGGTACTGAGCTTCACAAGCAGCAAGTGACCCATGGAGACAGATGAGCTGATCGTATCAATTTTGCATAACACTTGTCCCAGGTGGAAATCTGTTTGCATTTATCACAATCAACACCGGCAGTGCTTTAAGAAAGAAGAAGGTCAAGAAGTCAGGGGGATGCCAATTCATCAGCTATAAATCTGTCAAGTTTCATGACATATTTGAATAAAAAGACAATTCTATAAAATACAAACAGCCGCTGTCAGATTTGTGAAAAATGACAGGACAGCTTTGGACCCAATGTTTCAGTGTGTCTGTGTATCAGTGTATCTGAGACAATCTGGGGATATTTGTACCTGGGTGTATTTGTACCTGGGTAATCTGTACCATGGTGTATTTTTACCTGGTTAATCTGTAACTCTGGGTGCATTTGTACCTGGAAAATCTGTAACTGGGTGCATTTGTACCTGGATAATCTGTAACTGGGTGCATTTGTACCTGGAAAATCTGTACCTGGGTGCATTTGTACCTGAAAATCTGTACCTGGGTGCATTTGTACCTGGATAATCTGTACCTGGGAAATCTCTACCTGGGTGCATTTGTACCTGGGTAATCTGTACCTGAGTGAATTTGTACCTGGATAATCTGTACCTGGGAAATCTCTACCTGGGTGCATTTGTACCTGGGTAATCTGTACTTGAGTGGATTTGTTCCTGGGGGTATCTATACCTTGGATATTTTTGGTCCTGGGTATGCCAGGTATTTTGACATAACATATGAGAAGCATCAGAACAGAAAGGTTCAATATTTGATTAAATGCAATTAACAGCCATATGCAGCAGCTTCAATATCAGATTAACAGCACTAAACACAGCTTCGATATCAGACCCACTAGAACAGACACGGCTTCACTATCAGACTCACTAGAACAGACACGGCTTCACTATCAGACTGATAAGAATAGACACGGCTTCACTATCAGACTGATAAGAATAGACACGGCTTCACTATCAGACTGATAAGAATTAAAAGACATGGCTTCACTATCAGACTGATAAGAATAGACACGGCTTCACTATCAGACTGATAAGAATAGACACGGCTTCACCATGTTCACTATCAGACTCACTAGAACAGACATGGCTTCAATATCAGACTGATAAGACCAGACACGGCTTCACTATCAGACTCACTAGAACAGACACGGCTTCACTATCAGACTGAATAGAATAGATTCAGCTTCAATATGAAATGGATTAGAATTAAGACTGACAAGAATAAACACAGCTTTAACAGCAATTGGATTAGAATAGGGACAGCTTCACTATCAGACTTATTAGAATAGACACTGCTTCAATATCTAATTTATTAGAATAGACACTGCTTCAATATCAAACTCAGCACCATTTCACTCAGCTGGCAAAACCAAACACATGGCATATTCATCCATGACCTGATTTGAGAATTCCTTATACATAAACATACATAGCTCCCCAGCAAGAGCTTCAAGTCATAAAGCCTGTGCACTGAGTAACATCCTACTGAATCTGTAAACTTCCGGACAGGATGGGTCTACCAGAACTTATCTGTAGCCTTCCTCCTCCTATCTTGTCTATAAACCATCACACTTGGAAAGTGTTTGAGGAAATGCAATGTACAAGCAATGAACAGGTCTTATGATGGTCTAATTGGCTTGTGGTGTTTCCGTTTGGTATAACTCATGTTCCTAGGCAATGAACTCATCTACGACTGGCCTGGCTATCTGGCATCTTACATTCCAACATACAAGATGAGGTGATCAGAGATGTTTCCGCAGATATAAACATGTTATGAAAATCTAGGTTACTGTTACTGGACAGAAGGGGAAGATGTTGATGGGTCCTTAATCTTTGGAAACATTCTTTCAATGGTAGCTATGTAAAATGGATTGTTTTTTATTTCAATAAAAAAAATGACTTAAAAATGATTGAACGAAATAACTAGATTGTCAATATGAAGGGTTATATTTGTCATGCTCATGCTGTTTCTAAAATGTTTGTCTTGAAATTTTGATTGGGTTGATTTATATTGAGATGCAAATATTTCTTGATACTGAACACTTTTCCAAGTAGTCTTTACTTAGACATGGACAAGAGTTTTATTCTGAATAAGCATTTTAAAGAAAATTCACTTCCATAAATAGTAATTGAAATCCTATGATGGGACGGCCACTCTAAACATATCCCTTTTTATGTTCTGACACTTATGTGGGTACTTTTCCAATCCTAAGTACACAAATACTATTTTCCATCTGACAAAAGACAGGGAATAACTTTAATATTACAGTGAACTCAAACATGCCAAATTAACTAAAACTTTCCCAGTGAGCCACGACATCTAATAAGGTTATCCAGAGACCATATACCAATGTCGGAATATGGTCTCTGGGTTATCACTTCAAAGTGGGATGGATACAAATTATATCCTTGCTAATTGAAGCCCTTGGGATGATACAGACTGCTAAACAGTTGTGTGGAAACTAGTAGCATATGTTGGGATGTACATTTTGCTGGCCATGTGTTAATAACCTATGCCTCCCCTGATGAGATTGTATAAGAATTGAGTCAATATGTATTATATCATGTACATTACAGTTGTCATTGCTTATTGCATTCATGCAACAATGTCACTGCTGAAGTGGAGAAGAGTTAATTTCATATAAACATATGTACATTTCTCTACATGTGATCCAGACCAGAGATGGTGCAGATATTCAGTGGTATATATTTACTGTTAATATACCATATGTAATGAGTATTTTTAATATTCAATATTCTAAATTACTGGCATAACGGTTTAACCATGTGCTTTGATAACAAAACATAACATGTTACTTTCAGTGGGAACCAGTCAACATAATCCAACAAAGCTCTTTCATATTTTATCACAATTTATGCTCTGATAAGTTGAGGGATTACCATAATTATTCTATTGATGTGAACCTAAAACATTTCTGAAATGTTTAGATGTCTGTAAGGTTAGAACAGAACATATCAAATAGAGTAAGCAATTTCAGAAGAGGATAAGGTGAACTGCTTAACTGGTTATCTGTTAATTTAATAAAAGACAACTAAACCACAAAATGACCATGTTTGGTTAGACAGGACCAGTTCCTTTTATTGTTTCATTGACATTTTGTAAAAGTAATAAAAAATATACTTCTGTCATTTTTTATACCTTCTTCTCAGTTTGTTTGGCAACACTTGAAAATAAGTATAGATCAATTGGTTTTTTCATATGTTTCCTCCGCCATCTTGATGATGTAGTCCAAGAAAACATATATAAAAAAGAAAGAAATTCAGTTTGTCTGTCCTTACAGTATTCAACCTCCTGGGCATAAAATTTAAGCCAAAAATAAATAAATCTCTCATTGACATTCTCAGCATGTTTTAATGAAAATAAAAGAGAAAATATTAAATCTTCCTTTGTGTTCATTACCACAGAAGATTTCAGTTAGATACATACATATATGTAAACTCCAGCTTTTGGCCTCCTGGGCTGTTCTGGTTTAATGCTACATTAAGCGAGATGCTTGTTCAACCATTGCCAGCCTCCAGGCATTCATCATTTACAGTCTTTCGGTTTAGCATTACATCACGAGAGATGCTTGTTCAACTATTGCTGGAAAAGGTTGAACAAGCAGTGCTTAACCCAAAGTGTAGCTGATGAAGGCTGCCGGCAGTCCAAAAGTGGTTGTCACAAAGTAAAAGACCCGTGAATATTCTGGGGTAGAATAGGTCTTCAGCAACCCATACTTGCCGTAAAAGGCGACTATGCTTGTCGTAAAAGGCGCCTAAAGGGATCGGGTGGTCAGGCTCACTGACTTGGTTGATACATGTCATCGATCCCAGTTGCTTGGATCGATGCTCATGATGTCAATCACTGGATTGTCTGGTCCAGACTCGATTATTTTACAGACCGCTGTCATATAGATGGAATATTGCTGAGTGCGGCGTTAAACAACAAACAAACAAACAAACAAACACAAAGTAAAACATACACATTCAGTTTTCATATATTAAAACACTTTCGCGTTTTCATTTTGTAATAGTATTCATAGTTCCAGTGTTTCAACTCTTCAATATTAATAGCCAGCACAATGGAGTTCATTTCAGCATGTTTTCACTCCTGATGCCACTCTGAAATGTACAACTGTCATCATGTTACACTCATGTTGTAATAAATCAAGCGTGATGTCATACACCTTCATGTACAAGAGTGTCGATGATAGGGACTCATTGCAGTAGACAATAGAACCGTTTTCAAATATTCAGTGTGGCAGATCTGCCCAAGCTGGGCCAGGTGATGGTTTGTTGTTGTGGGTGACAATACAAATAGATGACTGCCTTGAGGAATTGAACAAGTCTGGGGCTTAATTAGATAAGATATATCATTAATATTCTATAGCCCTCTGGGAACTCTTCTAGACACAGCAACTTTAGAAATGTGGTGATCAATTTGATTTGTATGAATTATGCAAAAGTGCAGGTCTAATGACTTTACTTTTCCTGAGAACTTCACACATGAAATTTGATAAGTTAACTCGCCTTGTTGATTTCAAAGGAAAACAAATGAAACTAATCAATAGCATTCTATATGTTACATAAATATAAAGACCTTTGTTGCTTAACTCTTTCCAAACAATGATTATAATATTTAAACATGCAATAAACTTTGAGGTTTGGTTGACACCATCGGTTTGGTTAAAACTCTACAGGATTTTACTCGAAACAAAACATCATGTTGTTCACACATAGAAATGAACAAGGATGCAAATAATATGCACTGCAAGTCCTATGGAATGCCCCAAAGTATGGCTGTTTCAATCATCAAAACTAATCCAAATTGTAGATTACATGTTACATATCTGACCTTTCTATCCTGGTTAGAGTACACTGAAGGTTCAGAGTATCGATGGTTCATTTTCTTCCTTGATATATTGAAATCCCCATCTTGGATTGTCTTGAGGCTCCTGAGCTTGCACAATGCTATGTCATCTGTACAATTTGTAAAACTGTACAACTTGTGTGAATCGTGCCATGTGTTGACAGCCTGGGCTCCAATGTTCATGCCTTGCTCCCCAAATCTTACTGGTTTCTAAAAATAGAGCCGGGTAAATCCCACCCCTTACTGTAGATGCAAAAATGTCCAGCATGAAAATCACATGGACATTTTGATGTGTTAATGATGGCATAAAGCAATGACATTCTCAAACTATACCAAAGTTTTTGTAAACTCAAGAATCATATCTCCATTCTGCCATGATACATATCCTGGAACCATTCGCCTTCTAAGCTTCGTTTTGATGTCGGTTTGAATGACAACGCCAAAAGTAGACTTTCGTCAATGATTTCAACAAGCAGCAATATCATCAGATCTCAGGTCAACTGAAACACCTTGTACAATAAGGCCTTCACTCTCTGTCTTTATCAGGAAAACATCTTTTCCAGTTGAAAAATTACTTGTAACATTCTTGTGAGTCATATAAATACATCGAGGGTTCGCTTGGAGTGAGTGAGTTGGGTTTAACGCCGCTTTTAACAGTATTCCAGTTATATCACGGCGTGTCACCTTAATGTGGGAGGAAAGCCCAAAGTGATGCAGGGCTCAGACGTTTACCACTTCGGTGAAACCCACAAGCACGGGTATGGTGCTGACAAACCTAGAAACATAATCGGGGCGAACCGGGATTTGAATCCACAATCATAGGTTTCTGGCGTGCCCAAGGGACGCAACTCTGCACAGCGAATTGCGGCGCCTTAGACGACTGGGCCACCCATGCCCCCGGTTCACTTGGATGAGACTGTGATTTTGAATGGAGACCTATGCCAAACTCTTGTTCAGAAGGGGCGTTTTGATTGGTTGTTGATTTCAAGCTCATGAACAAGAGAAATTCTTTGACTAGGCTAGTGGTGAGAGATGTGGCTGGTGACTTCACTTCTAAAACAAAGCCATGGTGGTGAATGGGTCGAGAGTATTGATCATAACAGAATGGGAGATACAATATACTGGAAAATCGAGGATGGATCCTTCCTCTGAGACAAAACAAAATAACCAGTCCTTTAAGTCAGAGAGTTCTTGATATGTTACTAATGTGTATCACCTGATGATTTTTACTGTCATAATATATGTTGATGCAGGTCTTTACCACTTTGGTAAAGCCAATGAGCATGGGTATGGTGCTAATAAATCTAGAAACATACTCAGGGCAAACCGGGATTCGAACCCATGATCATAGGTTACTGGCATGCCTAAGGGAGGCAAGTTTGCACAGCGAAGTTGCAGCACCTTAGATGACTGGTCCACCCATGCATCCCTTGAATGTTAGAATGTGTGAACATTCTTTCCGTGTTGAAATATTTTAAACTGTTACACATCACTTGTTTATCTTTGAGATATTTCCTGAGTTAAAAACAGCTGAAGGGAAGATATTCTTGAAGGAATACCGCAATAAAGTAGATAAACAAGTGAGAGGGGAAATGTACAATCTGCATGGGTCTTGTTCATACACACCTGATTTTGACATATTTCCCATTTTCGGTCAACTGATATCAAGCTGACAAATCTTTGGGGAACTTGTTATTTGAAATAGGAAGCTATGGCATACTTTAAACAATAAGACATACATCACCAATTAACAACATTTGTTATGTAGAATTCATATGTGATTTGGGATAAGTCCAAACTTGGCAAAATTAAATCACAAAAATATATATTTCACTTGGGATCAATAATTTTGTATCACAACTGTAAGTGGTTGTTGGGAAAATTCACTTCAGTGTTCAGAAATATCAGAATCTGTCATCCATATTGATTTGTAACTGATAAATTCAAACAGAAAGAATCAATTCCAATGTTTTTTTTTCAAAGAGCATGTTACCAAAAACACATTTGCAAAATACACAAACAAAAGCACAAACTATGTTGGAAATCAACAACCAGTAACTAAAACTACTTTCAATATTTTCTCTTTGTTTATTTCAATTGCAACCCACTTTTGTTACAATCAATACCCTTCATCTGTAATATAAATCAGGTAATTGGAGCTGGCGCAACAATAAAATTCACAGACAGATGAAGAATAACACTCCCTTGAGTAAATATCTCAGCCTGTTCAGATGGAAATCTTACAAACTAAGACAGAGTGTATTCTAAATGATACTAAATCTCTCAAAGTCATTTCTATTCTCTTAGAGTTGCCTGTTTATGGCGAAATAATGTTGATATGTGAGTTATTCATTGCAAAATAATGGCATTCTATTTCTCGGGACATTATGTGAGGTGGTGTGTTTTATGTGCACTGTACAAGATTTCAATGTTTGATAGGTCATTCACCCTGCCAACAGTTCAACCATTTTATTGATAGCTTATCGGGGTAGTAGCCTGAATGAGATTGGATTACAAACATGAACATGATTGGGAACATTGTTATAATTCTTGTAAAAAATAGATAGTTTTTCTTGCAATGTTGCTTATATTACCAATATCAGCCTTACCCTAGGTCCCAGTTTAATCTTTTGGTACTGAGAATCTGGTTTCCATTTGTCTTTCCCATTATGTCCATACCTCACACATATGGAACACAATATTGTCCTTGCATTCTCTGAAAAGCTTTGATAACCTGTTACAGGGGTACGACAAGGAACATATTTTTGGTCCCATCATTCTATGAAAAGGGATGAAAAACAGGTACAAAAGGGTACGTGGTAGTTTTGAGCCGTTACAAGTATGTATCTATATTTTACTTCCCTGGTTCATTTGGAGATATTTTGAAATGCATAGTCTTCTAGCAACTATGTCACCCCCAAAGTTCACATTGGATATTCACATCAGTGAAGCGTCACGCATTTCCTGCATTTCCCGTTGATTTATTGAACATATGGCAGGGCCTGTATAATAGGCTATGAAAGCAAGAAATCCATAATGTTACACTCACACAGCTTGCGTACTACTACACACATCCAGTTGGGCATGTCTGCCATCAATCATGTTTCACAATTTTACTTAAATCTGAGTGAGTGTTGTTTAATACTCACTGCTATTTGGAAATAGGGGACAATAGTGTTGGTCATGGTGGTAGAATGGGAGCTCTTGAAAAAATCAGAGGCTAGTTCTACTTGGATTTGTTTGTTTGTTTGTTTGTTGTTTAACGCCTCACTCAGCAATATTCCAGCTATATGACGGCGGTCTGTAAATGATGAAGTCTGGACCAGACAATCCAGTGATTGACATCATGAGCATCGATCAATGCAATTGAGACTGACCACCCAATCTTTTTAGTCGCCTCTTCCGACAAGGAAAGCCACCTTTCACGGCAATCATTGGTTGCTGAAGACCTATTCTAACCCGGATCTTTATGGTCAGTTCCACTTGGGATGAGGTACCCGGGACATATTCTGCTTGGGATGAGGTATTCAGGACATATTCTGCTTGGGATGAGGTATTCGGGACATTTTCTGCTTAGTATGAAGTACTCGTGACATTCTGCTTGGGATGAGGTATTCGGGACATATTCTGACTTGGTGTGAGTGAGCTGGGTGTAACACCAATTTGAACAGTGTTCCAGTTATATCACAGCATGTCAGTTTGATGTGGGAGGAAGCCCAAAGTGATGCAGGTCTAAGACGTTTACCACTTTGGTGAAACCCACAAGCATGGGTATGGTGCTGACAAACCTAGAAACATAATCAGGGTGAACCAGGGTTCAGGCCCACGATCATAGGTTTCTGGCGTGTCCAAGAGATGCATTTCTGCACAGAAAATTGTGTTGCCATAGATGACTGGGGCACCATTGTCCCCCCTGACTTGGAATGCCAACAGCTTCCTTAAACTGAACAAACATTTCCGGTAACTGTTTATGATGAACATGACCACTAGTTTCTGCCATTTTGTTTGTTGGTTTGTTTGTTGTTTAACGCAGCACTCAGCAATATTCCAGCTTGTCACTATACATATATGCTGTAGATGCCATATGATGGCGGTCTGTAAATAATTGAGTTCCGACCACACAATCCAGTGATTGGCATCGGTCCACGCAATTGGGCATACAATGACATTCATCAGCCATCAGCGAGCCTGGCCACCCAATCCAGTTAGTCGCCAGTTACGGCAAGCATAGTCACTTCTTACGGTAAGCTTGGGTTGCTGAAGACCTTCTGCCATTTGGACCATTAGTGAACATGTTTTAGACATTTGGTTGAATCAGAGGAACACGTAGAAATGGGAAAATGAAAACCCGTCTTTAAGTAGTCAGAGCAAATGAACCTTTGGAATGGTACAATAAGTCAAAACAGAGGTCAGCGGCTTCCCCTGTGGAAACATAACAGCACCATTTCACCATTCTCCATGCGACTACCACGCTCAATCCTTCAATACAGCAAGCAGCAATTGCTATGGGGAATAAAGTAATCTGGTTGTATTGCTTGGATTGGTACAGAGAAATGACAGGTTTCGTTATGAGAAATACCTTATTCGACATAATAAGCGCCCAGGGCGCTCTCAAAATTAAAAATAGGGGGCTCTCATTAGAATATTATTTTGGTGAAAAAAAAACAGAGTTGAAAGATAAATTTTGAGGTTTGTGCTGACAGCCTGAAATGATCATGTATGACAGATATATTTTTCCACAATTTAATTGCCCATAACTAAGGTTGCATATAACACACGAGTGCTTATTATATGCGAATAAATAAGTCTTGTGTACATTGATCAGTCGGAAGATGTGCTAATTGGGATTGTTCACAAGCCAATATATTTGCAAATATCGCCGTGGGCGCTTATTAGAGCGGGGCGCTTATTACGTCGAATATGGTACCTGTATTGATTTTCAACCACTTCTTTTCATGTGATTTTAGATGCAACTACGGTACTTTAAATCATTATAATCAGATGATGAATATCTTTCCGAACTATGTGCATTTACATAGAATGACCATGTTTTTAATTGGTGTTCTGGAATTCCGTAATTTTCTTCAAATGTCCAGTTGACATGGTGCCTTGTCAGTGTGGGGACTTACTGTTTCCTACCTGCTCTGCTTCTGAGCGGTTTCAAGTTGAGTCAGTGATTAGAAGAGCTATATCTGGATATGCTACAGAAATTGACGTAATCTTTGTTGCCATGGGCTACAAGCCATGGTAATTGAGCCATTATTAGAACAAGAAGTATCATGAAATTGACACTGCCATAAATGATATTGACATGATCAGACACACATATAAACATAGCTGACATAAATGCTAATGGCAGCATCATTAGTTTAAAGTTATAATAATGTATTGACTATTTGGATTGATAAATTTTACAATTTCTTTCACTGTCATTAGATCTATAATATTCGTCATTAATTCATATCTTTCTATCATAGTTAATACTTAATTATTCAAATATGTGAATTTGAAACAAGCATGAATAAGTTATAACCCTTTGATATATGTTCATATCATGTTTCACCAAACAGGTTCAAATTCGAAAATTGATATGAATAAGTCACAGAGTTTCCAATGTACACCTGTAGAAATACAAAATATACATGAAAACGTAAAAACTTGATTCACTCCGAAACTGTATCGTTGTGCTCTCTTCAAATTTATCATCAATTATCAGCCTGTGACTCGCAATATCATGGTGCATTCTTTGCGGTAATGTCAAGTCTTTCAGGCAGGCATGCTCAGCTTGCAGATCAATACATCTACCTTATCAGGTGAAGCTGAGAACTGGGGACGAGTTGTCACTGCTACAACGGCTTTATTTTGAGACCGTAACACTGTCCGACTGACGTCATTGGGTAATTCGTGGCTACCGAGACAAATTAGAGCCTAAAAGACCAGAGAAGACTGTGTATAAAAACATGGAGTCATCAATAATGTTGTCAATAGCGAAATCTGCGTCCTGGCAAAGACTTACAATGGATAATGAAGGAAATTACGGCAAACTATGGCTTTGAAGGCCGTACGAGTTTTACATTAAACTTTTCAAGAAGAATCTTAGACTATACACTTTTAAAAATAGTTTTTAATTTTAAAGACTTTTTCATCACATTATATGAAAAAAAGATTATACCATTCAGCCAAAATAACCCTCTGTCTCCATCTTGTTATGTTTGATTAACTTTAGTTTGAAAGTGTTCAAACGAACAAACATTTCACTGTTATCTTGCCTCTTGTGCCCTATGGAATCTGTTTTATTGGATAATTAAGGCTGGTTATTCTCTGGTGTTGTTGTTTTGTATGCAAGTTCTACGCATTTAAGAGCGAGTGGTTCTGCTATGTTCAAAGTTGCCACTAACAATATCATGATTGAGACTGTCAGAAACACAGAATGTGAAACGAGCTCCCGTGTAATACTAATTTTATGAAACAAGTGAATAGTTCTGGTATCTGATGGGAGAAAGCGATTCAGATACTAGAACCTTTCTTGAATTTCATAAAATTGGTATTACACAGGAGCGATTTTAATATTTTATTTATTACTTGACATTTATGATATTAATTTTTATAAGTTTTAATGTTGTGTGTGAATAGGTAGACATCTATGCAATCCACAGCTTACTCCAAATGAGTTTAACAGAATAATACTTCAAACTGATATGTATTAATTTAATACCATACAATGGCCCACCTTTAGAATAAAGGTTTCTTCCACAAAGCTATCGTAGCGGTAACATTATCGTAACTACCATATTTTAACATAGACGTAGAACTGACATTGCAGTTACACATGATGGTAACAATGAAATGTTCATTTATTTTAAGTTAATCATACATTAATAATATCTGATATTTTACGTAACTACCACACACGTCATACACATTGCTACTGGCAACCTGATTACCAGAGAACAGCTATTCATACAGTAATTAGCACAGTAGGTGGTGCTGTGACATAACCTCTGCTGATTAAATATCAGTACTGACCAGCAACTGACCAATGCCATTACGCAATGAGGATACACATACCACATATCCAGGCCCTTATTAACAGTGAGACTGACATTGACGTGAAATGAACAACCATCATTACGCAATGGACACCATCACCAGTTCCCACATCACCAGGGTGTTTGCTTCTGTGTTATACAGCTGATTAATTGTGAGACTCACGTACTAGGTGTTTTCAATAACAGGGTATTGTTCCTTTAATAAGTGACTATGGGAGATACAATCAGGTGGCCATATGTTGCTATTGGACATCAATTTTTTAATGAACATGCTTTGCTGGTTACATAGATCGGCCTAGATAAGAGTAGTGTTTCTGAAATGAATGTGATATGTACAATCTACACAGAAAGATCACAATCATGTACATTAAGTTTTGGTTCAAAATAAAAAATCCCAAATCTCAAACATGTCCAAATTTTCAGCACTACAAACAAGATACCACACCAGTTCAAGAGGAAATCACTGTCTCGTCCTATTCCAAGTGGACCTATGCTTCGTCTCTCAAAATATACAACTACATCTAAATTGAAAAGGAGACCCATTAAGATTAGCCTGTGGAAAATCTAGATTTATTTCATTAAGTCTATAATATTACAGTAAGGGCTACAATCTAGACTTGCTTCATTAAGTCTATAATATTACAGTAAGGGCTACAATCTAGACTTGCTTCATTAAGTCTATAATATTACAGTAAGGGCTACAATCTAGACTTGCTTCATTAAGTCTATAATATTACAGTAAGGGCTACAATCTAGACTTGCTTCATTAAGTCTATAATATTACAGTAAGGGCTACAATCTAGACTTGCTTCATTAAGTCTATAATATTACAGTAAGGGCTGAAATCTAGACTTGCTTCATTAAGTCTATAATATTACAGTAAGGGCTACAATCTAGACTTGCTTCATTAAGTCTATAATATTACAGTAAGGGCTACAATCTAGACTTGCTTCATTAAGTCTATAATATTACAGTAAGGGCTGAAATCTAGACTTGCTTCATTAAGTCTATAATATTACAGTAAGGGCTACAATCTAGACTTGCTTCATTAAGTCTGTAATATTACAGTAAGGGCTACAATCTAGACTTGCTTCATTAAGTCTATTATATTACAGTAAGGGCTACAATCTAGACTTGCTTCATTAAGTCTATAATATTACAGTAAGGGCTACAATCTAGACTTGCTTCATTAAGTCTATAATATTACAGTAAGGGCTACAATCTAGACTTGCTTCATTAAGTCTATAATATTACAGTAAGGGCTACAATCTAGACTTGCTTCATTAAGTCTATAATATTACAGTAAGGGCTAGCTGGAAGGGGAATAATGTGGTTCAGGGCCTGAGACATACTTCCATTTCCAGTTAGAGTTGATGTTTCAATTCCACATGTGAAATTAAGTCAATGTCTTTATGTATTACTGTCATCATTATCTGCTAGACTTCTAGGCATCATAAAATTAATGTCAGCAAACAAAATCGAATATTGGGACAATTTGCTAGGACTGCAGTGCTAATTGATCCAAGCCAAGTCTCTTAAGATAAATTTAATCATTCGGTAAATATCTACAGCAGGATCTCAGAGTAAGAGGAGGCTGTGAGGATATCATCTCCACAGCATAGACACAGCACATCACTGAAATGAATTCTGTGAACTTTGACCCTGCCAGTACTGACCCATACTGTGGAGCAGATAACAAGCATCAAAGGTAATTCAGTTGACCCAGCCTGCAGAGAGGGGAAGGGAGGGGAGGGGGTGGGGAAGGGAGGGGTGGGGGTGGGGAAGGAGGTATGGAACCTGTTTACTATCCATCTGAGAGACCACTGGTGTTAGGCATTCCCTATGTAGACTCCCTGCGATGGTGAGCAGAGTACATCTGGCTGATGCATAACAGTGCATGATGCATAACAGTGCATGATGCATATCAGTGCATGATGCATGTGTAATACCGTAACACTCACTCATACTGTCTTTACCAGTTGTCAGAATTACCATACATATTATTCGTAATTTTATGTTATCATTTATAAAATAATACCAAATCCCTCCGATTGTTCAGCTCAAAAAGCCTGTTCAATTCATAGCATGTTTCAAAGCATCAACACGCCCTAACTGTGTATTAATCTGACATTGTGTTTCATCATTACTGTTATATTTCCTGCTCTCATAATGCATAAAGTGTTTGATTTGTTTCTGTGCCTGGCCCCAAGTGGGTGTATATGTACAATAACCTTTATCCTTATCTTTATTTTCAATCCAGATGAAGAAATTAGTAAAATCCGAGACCGTAAAATACATTTACATAATCGTCTCTGGTAGAATATAATTTGGTATGAATCAGTAAAGTTGTATGCTACTGTTCTTAGTTTTATGAAGGCATAGAAGTTCTTGGAACTGAGTCTGGCCTCATAAATGAAGTTCCAAGTCTTTGCAGTTTATTTTGTATGGAAATATAAATGACAAAATCATAAGAAATGTTTGTTTTGTTTGTTGTGAAACGTCTCGAATCAAATTGTATGTCATTTGTCTTGCAACCTTTCAACATACTTGCGCTTTGCATCATGACCCTATCTGAATATACACAAAGGCTGGTCTTCTATTATCATGGAACTCACACAAATATCATAAACATTTAACCCCCAAAATAGCTATCCACTTATTTGTCCCTCGTCTACTCATGTATTCTTGTCAACAGCACTCTGACTGACACCACCAAGCCTTGAGGAGACTCTTATTATCACCACCCTTCATCCTCACAGTTAAAATAATCCAACAAGTCTAGAATGGTTTGACAAGTCTAGATTGCCTCAGCTCTAAAATTAGGCAGTGGGCTCTTTTTGTATTTTATTTTGTATTTGTAGATTTAAAAAATATATAATAACTTTATTCTGGGACTATATGTTAGTCTATAACTTTAATAACTAACTGTTTCCTTTGTTGTTTCATGCCTCCTCAGCAATATTCCAACTACATGAGTGCGTCCTGTAAATAATCAAGTCTGGACCAAACAATACTGTGATCGATATTGTGAGGAACAATCCACACAATCGGGTATAATGATACGCAATCAACCAAGTCATAGATTTTGACCATCCAATCCATTTAGTCACCTCATGCCACATGCACAGGATCCTGGGCCCTCTTCTAATGCGGAATCCCTACAGGGGGCTAACACACTTTTTTATCTTTACAGGAAATGGCCATCCCCTAGCACCACTCATAAACCAATTCTTAAGTCCATCCCTCCCCCACATCTCACCAGCTGAACCACACCCATCCCCAGACATGTCTCCCCACCATCCTACTTCCTTGCTTTTCCACCTTACCCCACCCTGTACAGGAATTCCACCGTTCTTACGGTGCCGGACTATTCCCAGCTGGTCTGCTAGCACTTCCAGGAAGCTCAACTATGTCGGACTGTGCAGTATGGGGATGGGTGCTGCGCCTGTGTTGGGCCTGTGAGGGGCTCCAGGAATGGGGGATTGACAGACTCATTTAATATCAATTAAACTCAATCTTTGATATAAGTTAATACAGGTTTTCTTATGTCTATGACAAAAATATGCACATCCAATTTCATAACATTTATTTAAATGTTTCTGTATCAACCTGATTGAAGTTTTTGTTTTGATGTGACATATAATGCACTTGCAATATACTTAAATTCTAAACTTTTGACACCTTTAATCTTTCAGATAATGCAATAGGGCGGGATTCAGAATGAATCCCATTTTCTCTATTGTAGGGAGTATGGACAAGCTAATTTACAAACTGTGACATGCAGGGCCACCTACACAGAGCCTCACAATATCAGGAGGGACACCAAGACCTCATCCTTGGTGATAACATTTCAGGAAAATGCCAACAGTTTAGTTTCTTACAACCACAACTATCTCGTAATCATAATCTCCAAAAGAACACAAAACGGAACCTTTACCCTTCCCCCACTAAAGGCTTCAATGAAAAAAATCAAACATCTACACACCCAATGTATAAACTCTTTCAAAGATGATTCGATATATTTTCAAGAGATTATTTTCATTAGCAAAAGCAAGAGATTGATAATCCCACCCAAACATGCGTTGATGTGTTATTGAAACAATGCTGGCATCTTCTAGTCATCTTCTTTATCGCTGATACATCTGTGTTGAAATGTATACCACAGATTTAGCATGTTGAAAAGAGTATTCAGAGGATTTTTGAGTTTGCTATTGTATTTATATATTACACAGATTGTGGAGGTGTGTTTTATCAGAGCTTCAAACAATACCCATTTCTTGTCAAGATGGTTCTTTCAGCAATGTACATCATCCTGACTGAAATCTACAAGAAAACAACCCTCAAATGCCAAATAAACACAGCATTTAGAAGAGATCCCACTGCATGACAACAATCATATATGTAAATAATTGCATTTTAATACTAGGTTCTTGGCAGGGATTCAGGAGACTGGAAATCCACGTCAACTAATCCATTTCATGACTGAAATCTACATCAGTGAAATCCAAACCCCAGGCTACTCATCAACAAGTACCTTATTCAGGTTCACAGGGGAACACTTAACATATACCACAGGGTGGTAAGGGGCTGTTAATGTTATCAACAACTTTTTCAATCTTCAAAGATAATTTCTCACAAATGATGATTTATTTTTAACCAGACTGAAAAGTTGAGTTTAATTGTTAATGTTTTCAGTTGATAAACATAAACATCTTTCCATATTATTTCAATATCGATTTTTCGATAATTAACATCAGATCTGAGTACCAGCTGTTGCTTATGATCATGATGTCATTGTTTACACGAACTGTGCAGTGAAATGCACGTCTCTGCTGTCAATCAGGCTGAAATTGACATTGATGACAGAAAGATTACAGTTAACCAGTTCTACTTTTGATTGTATCCAACAATTTCACTCAGAACTTTGGCACTTAAAAGACCATTTTAAAAGAATGGTTCCTTAAAATGGAAACACTATTGGGAATAAGCTCTTTCAATAATTAAAACAACCAAACAATGACTACATAAAGTTCATGGTCCACAAGAGAATTTTGATCAATATAGACGATAACAAAATCTATAATATACAACAATGGTGCAAACGTTGTGTGGGTAACAAAATTCTCATTTAATGTACATGATATTTAATTTCAATATTAATTTTAATGTCTGAAATCTTGGGTGTTTATATTCTAATGTCTGAGCAAGGCGTTGGATTTCACTGGTGCAATGTATATCAATCTGTATGTTTACATATGCTTAGGGACAAAGAAAAAACACTGATCAATCCTTCCTGTAAATTATTAACAATCATCATCTGGTAAAAGATGAAAGAAATTGAATACATGTTGATTCTCAAAACAGTTCAAGAACCAGCAACCAACCTCATCCACAAGAGGTAGAAAAACCACCTGACAAACTATCCAGCTATTCATGTCCATGATACGAGAGCCAGCATTAATCATTCTGTTTGAAATATACAACTATTCTATGGTGATTTTTGCATTTCTTCTAAACAGACAAACAACTGATGAAGATTCTGTTACTTGATGCTCAACAACCCCACTCTAAACGTTAGTTAAATAGTGACAGAACACACTAGGACCGTATTTCATGAAACCAGATGAAACCTGGCATTCTTATGCAAGCAGTGTCTTAAGATGGTGGATCGCGCAATGGTGATATCGATGAATCATAGAACATTCAACATTGAACATCATTCGCATTCTGCGTATATGGGTGGTTTAATCAGTAGTCATAATACCTAAGTCATCAATGCACTATATAATGGTCAACGATGATATAACGTACGTTACCTGATAGGAAATCATCCCTTGAACTAGTTGAGCTGAAACTTCAAATTGAACACATAATATCCATGTATGAGCGAAAAGAAATTGGAAATATAATCCCAAAATGACGAACAATATTATTGATAAAAGGATATGGATTTGTGATGATCCTCAGGCAGACATAGCGAAGCATGTTAGTTTGCTTGAGAATCAAGAATGATTTCGGTGAAAATCCTGGAAACGGTAACTCCTCTTCCTCGTCTCCATCATCACCATCGGAATTGTTTTGTGCCTCAACATCCTTACTTTTCTTTTCATCACTTTCTTCCTCTTCTTCCTTCCTCTCATTTTCGTCCTTCTTTCCTTCATTGACGCTCAGCTGGCGTTCAAGACCACTAGATTCTTCAGCCATACTTGCCGCACAACCTAACCTAACATATTATCCGTTATTCCCATGCACAGGTGAAACAAAGCAATTTTGTATATCTCGTACTCTCTCACATAATGCTACGGCAACAGAGTTGTGAATTAGACAACTCGGTAGTTGCTGTGCCAAGATCCAAGATGAATGATAGATGAACACGCCTTCTGGGATCCATGTTAGGCGTACCTGCCTAAATCACGGTACCTCAGTCTCGAGGAACTGGCTGGCAGTGCGGCGTTCACCATCTGGCTTTGCCAATGGGCTCGGCAGATCCCCACAAGACTACCTGCAAGTCAAGTTACGGTGGAGCCCTACCGTAAGCAGCCAGCTGACTTCACAGCGAGCCGGCTTGTCAATGGAATATTTCCTACAAACTCGAGCCTTGCGAATCAATACCACTGCTACGCGTGCGGTTTGTTCGGGGAGAACTCATCCGGCGGAGAATACACATGCGACAATCGCCATGCGAAAAAAAACCATATTTTCAACGAAAAATTATCCAGTTAGTTAAGCGTTGAAGTTTCCCCCAGATGTAAATCACGGCTTTCGCGAGGCGCTACTTCCATTTTCGCTTCTCTGACCATTCATTTACATTACTCGCAGAATCCCGTGGTAATATGGTCATGTGACCTTATCAAAAGCAAATCTCGTTTGCACATGGCGACGCCGAGCTTGTCACCGGCTCTCTCATCTCATGTCGATGGACATATGAGGGTGGCACGCTTGTGCCGTCGCGGCTGAAGTGCAAACAGATTTTCGCTCGTGTTGAGAAAATATCCCATATGGATTTTGCGGCCTTTTAATTGTCATGTGTTGCTTTTGCGCTACTGTTTCAGCCGGAATCTTGGATGGGTTTTAGCCTGTAATGCAAGAAAACACGATAATTAGAAGACGTCCTATGTCATATCGATCTGTGAGCGCAGCGCGATTAATTTCAAGTGAAAATGAACATAACGGCAACGGACCTGGGTGTTCACGAGACTATTTTCGCATTGCATGACCCTGTTATTATTTCACAGATAAATGCGTTTTGGCTTGGAAAGAAGCATCCAAGGTCATCGTTGATTAATAATGAAACACTCTGAACAATGTATTCCTTATCATGTACCGTGTGTTTATTAGTTAATATTATTTACTTACTGCCATGAACGCATTAAAAAGGATTGTATTTAGAAAATATACAAATCCGTATGGAATTTTAATTTGTGTCTTAAATTCCGTTCATCTGATATCGAAGACTAAACACTCCCTACTAATAGTAAACACGTGAACGTCTGCATTGAACACCTGTTGGTAATTCCACGTGCCGGGCAAGACTTATCTTGTGGAAACCCAGTCCGGATAATCGATGTTCTACTGTAGTTAGTTGGCAGAAATATTAAGTGATTACGATTGTGTAATATTACAGAAACATTCCGATCACCATCACTACCACACCAGCATCCATGACATCATCATCATCATCATCATCATCATCATCATCATCGCATCATCACCATCGCACCATCACCATCATCATCCTTATCATCATCCTTATCATCATCGCATCACCATATCATCATCATCATCATCATCATCATCATCATCGTCTTCGTCCAATTAACATCATCACCACATTCACCACAACACATTTGTATAGAATCTGCATTCACGTGTTCAAACGCTTCTCAGTGTCTGTTGAAAAATTAATTACTGTTTCTAATATTTCTTGCAGGACAAATTATTAAAGATCACCCCACAGTGTCACGAAATTCAGAATAATTGCGAGGGATATAGGGAGTAATGTCACTTTTAAATATTAGTACCATAATCTCATGACGACATGTCAGAACAATGTGGAGGGAAGCCCACACAGGGGCAGGTCGTGGACAGGAACATCCTCGATTATCCACGGTATTATACATCCATTCTTTTACGATACATACCTTGGACCCTTTCGCTGTCATAGTTTTCTTCGGAAGTGACGTTACTACCTTCAACTGCCCTATCACTAGCTGAGCACAGACCGTCTCCAGCTGGTAAGTGTTATTTAATTGATGGCTATTTGTATCGGCTTGGGATTTTTTGATGGAGACCAGATATTTTATCAGCTAGATATCGAAAACAATTGTTTTCCTAATTGAAATTATGAGCCAAAATATTTTTTTCAAGCATCGTCTGGTACAATAATTTGTTTTCGATAAAAGCCCACCCCCTTTTAGTAATTGTTTACTCACCAAGGCTAATAATGAAAGGGCATCTGGAATTCAACTGAATACAGCGGATCCTTGCAGCAAAGGGACATAACTCAGACTACAGATTCTGACCATAGGTCACCCGCGCCGCCGAACTGAAAAGAGAAATCACACACGTTGTCTACGTCATGTAATGCGTTTTAATAACCCTTTTAAGTACACCTCTCCACAACGTATTTCACAAACATAATGGTGTACATAAAGAGTATGTTCCCTGATTTTGTTTTCAGAAAATGAGTTCATTCTGATGAAACGTACCGATGATCGAACTATTGGCTATTGATTTATTCTTCTGACTGGACCCAATTCTATGATGTTTACCATCCTAGTCATCACTGTTAGTGAGTGAAGGAGCTGAGTTTAACGTCGCTTTGAGGTGAGGCGTATTTAGGCTTAAGGTCGTGTCCAAGATTATTGCATTACATAGCGACGTGCAAGCGTGTGTGTGTCGGAGCCAATCAGTCCTTGTTTTAGCCCCTTAATGCCGAGCCTCAGACAGAGTAACAACAAGTACAATCTTTTAACGTCTTTTGGTAAGACGCGCGCTAGGATCGAACCCTGACCTTCCGCTCTCATGTGCGGACGCTCTACCACTAGATCACGGAGGCGTTCAACGCCGCTTTGAAAATCTTTCAGTATCTGAGCGAGTTGGGTAACAACCAATACATG
The DNA here is from genome assembly GCF_023055435.1 of Haliotis rufescens. Classification (NCBI taxonomy): domain Eukaryota; kingdom Metazoa; phylum Mollusca; class Gastropoda; order Lepetellida; family Haliotidae; genus Haliotis; species Haliotis rufescens. Next base: position 22,243,297 of record NW_025963891.1, read on the forward strand.
TTATCTCTTTGCAAGTCAGAAAATCAGACAGACCACAACTCATCAATTCAAGAACACACTTTGCAGTTATATCACGACGTGTCAGCTTAATGTGGGAGGAAACCCCGAAATGATGCAGGTCTCAGACGTTAACTACTTCGGTGAAACCCACGAACATGGCTATGGCGCTGACAAACCTAGAAACAACTAGGGCGAACCGAGATTCGAACCCACCATCATAGGTTTCAAGCACGCCCAAGGGAGGAAACTCTCCACAGCAATATGCGGAGTTTTGGACTCCTGGGCCACCCGTGCGGCTTACCTTAAAGACCGTTCTCTCTGAAGTACAAAGCACGAAGTTTAATGAGTCTTGTTTTGAGACTTCTCGAGAAGGAACATTCTTCCTGTAATTTTATCACCAGAATTCCTTGCTTAAAGGAAGAAATGAACAATACCCTTTTGTTACTCGTCAAATTTTTGCACACCTTTCGGTATCACTGTGCTGAGTGAAACTCGGGGGGAAGTGAACAAACGCCCTTGCTATGTATACAGCATGCACTGCCACACACAGCCACATCTGGGTAAGGTGGATAAGAACATTCTTCAGCATTCAAAAAACGTTTGAAACACCTCATTTCATTGGAGCATCGGCAAATCTGTTCTCTTATGCCTACATTCATTGGCTAGACCGTGAATGACACCAATTGCTTATTTTCTTTAAGCTGTTGTATGGAGAAGAAAATAATATTTGTTATAGGTGGACGGTAGGAATGCTGAATCATCAGTTTGTGTAATTACCTTTATAAGGGCCGTCATAACGGCTTATCAGTAAAACCTTGAAATTTAACAATGTATGAGTATACCTGGGTGATACATCACAATTAAGGTGACCCAGCTTATTAACGAGAGCAGCATTGAGAGCCAAGTTGTGTAAATTCATGGCATTTTTAACAGAAAAAAAATACACGGAGTGAGTTTGAAGTAGTCAGAGAAGAGACATTGTAAAGGACTGTTATGATTTAACGGAAAGAAGAATCAAGGTTATTAAGGGAGGGAAAGAATGAGTGAGTATGGTTTTATGCCACTTTTAGCTATATTCCAGCAATATCACAGAAATGGGCTTCACACTGTATCCATATGGGGAATCAGACTCGGGCGGGCGTGACGAGCGAACGCTTTAATCTCTAGTCTACCCCATCGCCACGATAACATAAAGAGTGAGAGAGAGTGATAGAGAAGACGAATATACAAGACGACAATGACTCCTACATTCCCGCCATCCTCATCCTACCATGTGTTGCAATGTGCGAAAGAAGCCTGACAGGCAGATACACTCCTGTTCAAAACAAACGTCCCCTCGATCGCGATCATGGCGCGCAAATATCGCTTCCCGTTTGCGATCGATCTTGAACGATTTTTGAGCTATCGTTGTCATTTGTTCTGTTTCCATGGACACCGCAAAGATAACTAATAGCAACATCTGTGAGTAGCAAACGGATGCGTTCCACAACATACTCATTAGGTGAGCAAAGTCCATGAAACTATCGAGAAATATTAAATTTTTCATATTTGCTACGAAACAAACCTATCCTCTTTATCAGATGTATTAGACTCTGCATCCAAGAATACACGCATAACACCAAAGATAATGGCATTTGGAATTTCTAGTGCCGACAGGCACCACTACACGTTTTGGTCAATATGGCGACACAGTGTAATGAACATGTCTTTACCGTTCTATGCGTTCAAGCCGGAAACGAAGCGAACTATGCTTTCAGTGGTGTTTGTTCTTGTTTCCGTGAAAACAACCCCTGGTAAATCTAATTCCAAAATTCTAACTGCCAAAAGCACTACGAAACCAATTACTTCATACGAGTACCCAATTTTATGAAAATTTTGTCTTTTTTACTTCCGGTCCAACGGGAAAGATCGGACCAAGCTTGTGTGTACATCTCACGTCAACTTCAATATGACGGGGGATATAAACAGATTGAAAGGGAGACAAAAAAAAGAAGGTGGAAGGAATGGAAGCATCAACTGGATATCTAGAGAGGATGCAAAATCAAAGAGATAGGAAAGAAAGAAGGGGCGATTAAATCAACTAGAAGAACCAGCAGACACGAAAAACGAGGAAGCTGAGAACATTGAATTGTGAGAGAAACAGAACTGGAGATAAAGGCAAGAGCCGAGATAGAGAGAAGGGAGGAGGAACAAACAAGGGAAGGGTAAAAAATCTGTTGATGACAATTTTCCACACGAAGACACTGGAGCCAAGATAGAAAGAAGATAGAGTGAAGAGCGGAGGGAGAAAAGAGGAAGAAGGATACAGATCAGGGCTAAATAGACTGATGTCTCCACTGAATACTCTGGAGCCGAGGTAGAGAGAAGAACGAAGGAAGAAAGGAAAATATATAGATCAAGGCTAAATAGAGTCATAAGTCTCAACTGAATACTCTGGAGCCGAGGTAGAGAGAAGAACGAAGGAAGAAAGGAAAATATATAGATCAAGGCTAAATAGAGTCATAAATCTCCACTGAAGACACTGAGCCAAGATAGAGAGAAAAAAGAGGAAGAAAGATATAGATCAGGGCTTAATAGAGTCATAAGTCTCCACAGAAGACACTGAGCCAAGATAGTGAGAAAAAGGAGGAAGAAAGATATAGATTAGGGCTAAATAGAGTCATATGTCTCTACTGAAGACACTGGAGCCAAGATATAGAGATAAAGGAGGAAGAAAGATATAGATCAGGGCTTCATAGAGTCATAAGTCTCCACTGAAGACACTGAGCCAAGATAGTGAGAAAAAGGAGGAAGAAAGATATAGATCAGGGCTAAATCGAGTGATAAGGCTCTCCACGGGATACTAGATAAGCACGTCATCGAAAAAAATCAAATTTGAAACATTAACATTGAAAATCACTCAGTACACAAAGTAAATATGACCACATGGCCACATAATGCACTTACTTTTATAGTCCCCGAGTCGGCATCACTACAAAACACCGACCTGCAGTATCTCGACCCAATCAAATTACAAATCGTGACACAAATTGCAATACGCCAGTGGTCTACACAGCCGAAACTTTCACACTCCGACGATACAAAATTGATCCCAAGGCGAAGAAAGCCTTAATATTTTATCATTTAGTTTCATTGGCAGGCAAAGCCCACTCATAGTCCGTATGGAAGCGGCTAACTCGCACTTTGACATGCACATCATTTAGCGTTGTGTCCACTGCACCTGTACACCTGTCACGGTGGTATCAAGAAATGTAATAAGACGCTGATGAAATGACCACGCCATTTGTCAATTAATAAATTGACCGCGCGCCGGGCGGAGGTCCGAGGATTTGGTAATGGTTGTCTCCACGAGACTCGTCAGTTCCTTGCGGGGTTTCATCGCTATGCTACATTTACTTGCGTCTCCAGGGATGATTAAGTTTACGGGTAGGAGTCGATTGATTGTGTTATGTAATGAAAGCCTAATAGACCTTCTCATGTGGAAGATATTGTATATCAGTGTGTTTCTGTAATGGTGTGTTCGGACGTTAACGGGGCGCTTGCAGCTACATGACGCTGAAACACACCTGCACTTCGCCAAATCAACTTGAAGTTTATGTTCCGTTTATGAAATATTGTTTGTGTGAATATATGCATTAACGAGGCCTGTATCGAATCCTAATTATCAATGTCTCTGAATATAGTTTTGTGTGTTTGTTGTTTAACGCCGCACTCGGCAATGTCCTAGCTATATGTCGGCGGTCTGTAAATAATCTAGTCTGGAGCAGACAATCCGGTGATTAATATCATGGACATCGATCTACTCAATTGGGTTACGATGACAAGCATCAACCAAGTCAGCGAGCTGACACCGGACCCCGTTAGTAGCCTCTAAACAAATTCTAACCCGGATCTTCATGGGGTCGCTGAATATGCGTTACGTATACACCGAGTAAATATCATCTTTCGAAATAATTACTACTTTTTTATTAAATGAATGAAGAATTAAAGTAAAGAGGACCATTTTTATGTTTCTGGACACCATAAAGGGCTTCACGTGTTGTATTCCTGGGGGAATCAAACACGTCTTCGGCGTGACGAGCGAACTAGACTACCACCACTGACATACAATACAAATGAAACATGACATTCTAAACAGAAGTCGTATCATGTTTCAACTTCAAAGAAGGGGACATAATGCTGCAAAAAAACAGTGCTCAGTTACTGGAAAAAAACGTATATGTGCTTGTATTCAACGAGAAAATAAAAACGTTTCAAGGAGAAGCAATATGGTGCTTCAGAGGAAATAATGCTGTGCTTTAAAGATCTGTTTGTTGCTTGACGCCAGTCATCAATATTCCAGCAGTACGACGGCATGAAAATACTTGTCTGGATCCGACAAATTAGCGATTGATAATGTAAGTAATCATCAACGCGGTTGGGGTACGATGACATGCTATCAACTAAGCCATTGGGTCTGGCCACCCAATCCATTAAATTCCGATTTTAACCCGGCATTAAACGGTGGTGCTTCAAAATAAGAAACGCAACACTGGAGTGAGTGAGTGAGTTGGGTTTAACGCCGCTTTTAACATTATTCCAGTCATATCGCGGCGTGTCAGCTTAATGTGGGAGGAAAGCCCGAAGTGATGCAGATTTTAGACGTTTACCACTTCGGTAAAACCCACGAGCACGGGTATGGTGCTGACAAACCTAGAAACATAATTGGGGCGAACCGGGATTCAAACCCACAATCATAGGTTTCTGGCATGCCCAAGGGACGCAACTCTGCACAGCGAATCGCGGCGCCTTAGACGACTGGGCCACCCGTGCCCCCGCAACATTGGAAGTTTGTTTTAAATGCTGCTTTGGTCAATATTTCAGTTTTACAGACTGCGCCCGATCTTAATGCAGGAGAACTCTCTACTCCACCCCACCCCACCCCACCCCCAAAATGGGGCGTTATTCACTAATCAATCCTTGAAGACAAGTATAGGAATCTGTTAAATCGAGAAGAAGAATCAACGAGCTCTAATGACGGAATTAAAAGATTCGATTGATTTCTCCGACTTACGCCATGTTATGGTTGATGTATATTTTCTCTATAATTATGCATAATGAACAATAGTGGCCTCAGGTTTATTTGTTAAAATGCATATTCAGAATGGCAAGTGATGTCCTGGCTCAGAATCAACTGAAACAACAATAGCGTGACGTCATCACAGTGGTTTCAAAGTGAAGGATTACACTGGTTTAGAAGGAGGAGTGAGTTGCTTTAATCGCCGCACAGTGCCTCAAGAGAAGCATTACTTAGAGACGCAGTGTATTGCTTCATTAATCTTTTATTCTATGTTTAACATGTTAGTAGCTTATTGTCATGGGGATGCTAAAGTATTGATACTGTAACAAAGGGAAGCACATGTGCGCTACAGCATCGCTTTCGGGTCATCACCATTAGAGGCTTGTAGTGTTTATCCCTAACCCTGGCATGAAACAAAAGACGGGTGGTAAATAATTTAAACAGTATGACGGACTGTATGCCAGGGCTGTTGGAGGTGAACTCCATATATTTAAGTCCGGGTACAGCACTTTGTGTTGGGTTATGAGTAAGTGGTTTGGTTTAAAGCCACTTTGAACAGCATTTCAGTTATATCACGGTGTGTGAGCTTGGCGCGAGAGGAAAATCCGACGCGATGCAGGTCTTAAACATATACCAATTTGGTAAAATCGAGTATAGTGTTTAAAACCGGTTGGTTGAACCGGAATTCGAACCCACGATCATAGGTTTGTGGAAAACCTAAGGGAAGCATATCTGCACAGATAGGACCAGCCATGTCAGCGATGCATTGATGCGATGTTTAACACTGCGATGTCCAAGGTTAACTCATGACAAATATCTGTTTGTGATCTGTGGGGGAAATCGTCCAATAACGTTCACCTGAGGCTGTGGGTCAAGCAACTTTAGATCAGCCGACTCACACTATGAGTCCCATGGGTAGTCTGTCGTTCTGACTGACCCCTAATGGGATGTCCTCACATCTTTGTTTAGCGGTAGCGGGAAATAAGATCTGATTTTAATGAGATTGAATGAGAATTGACCACCAACATGCCACGTACGATCTGACGAAAATGGGGATCGGGTGGTCAATTCTGTGACGTTACTGATTTCTGGAACTTGTTCCGCGACGGCTTGGGACGATGCTTATACTGCGGTCACTAGACTGGATTTACAGGCAGCCGTGGTATAGCTGGAATATTGCTGACTGCGGCGTCAACAACATGCACACACACGCATTTACATGCTTATCTGAATTTGATGCTCACCAGTTCAATAAAGACGTGTGCCCTCCAACAACCGTATTCCGCTTAATAAGCATATACAAACTGGGGTTATTTGTATCGCGATGAATGAGAGCAATAAATATGGATGACTGTTGGCGTAAATATTATGAGGTGAGATTATTGCACTTATATAGCGACGTGCATGCACGTGTGTGTGTGGCTGCTTGTACTAGTCCGGACTGATGACGATTTATAGTGCTAGCCCACTGAGATACCATGCCGCAGTTTAACATGAATATCCCACTCAGACACAGTACACTGACTCCGAGCCGACCAGTCCTTGCTTTAACCCCTTAATGCCGAGCGCCAGACAGGGTAACAACAAGTACCATCTTTTAACGTCTTTTGGTATGACGCAGTCGGGGATCGAACCCCGGACCTTCCGCTCCCCGGGCGGACGCTCTACCACTAGACCACGGAGGCGGTCGTAAATATAATGACTCTGAGTGAGTGAGTGAGTGAGTGAGTGAGTGAGTGAGTGGAGAATCGAACCCGGGCATCGACGAGATGAGCGAACGTTCTAATGACCCGGTTTACCTCACCGCCTCCAACGGCTCTTGGGCAAAGTTGGATGTTTATAAAAGGAAGCACGATAAGCCATGCGTCCCCACCCTTGGAGACGTAAACAGACACGTTTGTTCTCCGTGCGACGTATCATCCACGCCTGAGGACTTTCTTCAACCCCATAGATGTACCTGATGAAACATCTGACAAGGCTCGATCAAATATTTACGAGCAAAAGCAATGCTTGATGTCACCAGCCTGTGTCGCAAGTCTGGCTCATTAATCTACACTGAAGCAATATTCACAGAGGCATCGAATCTACTTGAGCACAACGGGTACGGTTGATGGAAGAGCTTAATGTAGCGTAACTACTTGATACCAGCCCTACTGTCCTACTTATAAATTGTAACGTTTTTTGACATAAATCATCATAATAATACTGGATGTTGTTGAAATCAACAATGGTTTTGTCTTGGTTATTATCATCATCATCATATTATTATTATTACTATCATTTTCATAATATTTTGATATTGAGTGCGTGAGGTGGAGTTACTCGTGGCTTTTCATACAACATGTTTATATTACTATTTTACCGTTTCAGTCATTCGTGATCAACTCGTGTTATTCCGGGATAGGCCGAATAGCGACTCATGCCCCATTCGTCACCACTCGCCCCTTTCCGTCACCTGCAAGAAGACTCGTCCCCCTATCGATGAATGTTATGTGCGAAAATACGACAAACCAATCAGGATGCGCGTATGATTTCAAGTACTTCGTCAAAGAATCCCTCAGAAATAATTTTTGATTTTACATATGTCTTGCATCTAAAAATATACCCTAGACACAGTTAAATGTGTTCAATCATACTGTATAATTCCGCACGTCCCGATGTGCTTTAAATTGCATCTGAAATATATATAATATATGGGGAAAATGTGTGAACCATTTCGCAACGAGTTGACAATTGTTTTAGGTATGTCCGTTTGCGCAAAGACGGAACCTGGTAGCAAAAATGGCAACGAGAGGGGCACAGTTTGGTTGAACACAATAAACTGTATCTTGGGTATATTTGTAGATGCAAAGCATATGTAACATAAAAAAATGTTCAACTTGTCTGGGCTTCCTCTGCATGCACTAAACGCTCAGCTCGCTGCAGGAACCAACGCTGGAAGGAGTTTACACGAGAAAGCACTGGGGAATGCCCCTGATAAGTGAAGTGTGTTTGTTTGTTTGTTGTTTAACGAGGCACTCAGCAATATTCCAGCTATATGACGGAGGCTCGTAATTAATCAAGTCTAGTGTGAGCAACGTCACAAAACGTCGGGGTGGGATGATAAGCTGACAACCGAGTGACCAAACCTGACCACCCGATCCATTTGGTCACCTCTATAACTTGTTTGTTTGTGGTCAAACGCCGAACGCAATATTCCAGCTATATGACGAAGGCTCGTAATTAATCAAGTCTAGTGTGAGCAACGTCACAAAACGTCGGGGTGGGATGATACGCTGACAACCGGGTGACCAAACCTGACCACCCGATCCATTTGGTCACCTCTATAACTTGTTTGTTTGTGGTCAAACGCCGAACGCAATATTCCAGCTATATGACGGCGGTTTGTAAAAAATCGAATCTGGACCAGACAATCAAGTTATTGACACCATGAGCATCGATCCACGCAATTGGTATACGATAACATGCATCAACCAAGACAGCGAGCCTGACCACCCGATCCCGTTAGTCGCCTCTTACGACAAGCATAGTCGCCTTTCACTTCAAGCATGGGTTGCTGAATACCTATTCTTCCCCGGATCTTCACGGGTCTCACCACTATTGACCAGCAATAGTTGCTGACATATTCTAACCCGGAATCCTCACAGGGTGATTAGTAAAGTGTCACAGCCGTGGTGAATCTGGGAATATTAACACATTACTGTGCCACCGAGTGACTGAGCGAGTGTTTGGAGGACTAAACCCGAGATTTGAACAGTGAGTGAGTATGGTTTTACGCCTCTTTTGGCAATATTCCAGCAATATCACAGCGGGGGACACCAGAAAAGGGCTTCACACATTGTACCTATGTCGGAAATCGAACCCGGGTCTTAGGCGTGACGAGCCAACGCTTTAACCACTAGGCTGCCCGACCGCCCCGAGATTTGAACAGTACTGAGGTCTCTGGATGTAAGCTGGATTTTTTAGGAAACCGAAAACTTGGGCATAGACGATTAACACAGGCAAAGGAAATGGTGCAGACAAACCATGGCTCATAATCAGACCGAATCTTGGATTCGAACCAGCGATCAGGAACATTCCAAAAAGGCTACTGAACATTATAGAATGGTTATTTGTTGTTTTTACGCCGCTGTCAGATATATTCCAGTCTATTACGGCGGCCTGTAGTGAGTGAGTGAGTGAGTTGGGTTTAACGCCGCTTTGAACAGTATTCCAGTTATATCGCGGCGTGTCAGCTTAATGTGGGAGGAAAGCCCGAAGTGATGCATGTCTCAGACGTTTACCACTTCGATGAAACCCACGAGCACGGGTATGGTGCTGACAAACCTAGAAACATAATCTGGGCGAACCTGGATTCGAACCCACAATCATAGGTTTCTGGCGTGCCCAAGGGATGCAACTCTGCACAGCGAATCGCGGCGTCAGAGACGACTGGTTCACCCGTGCCCTCACGGCGGCCTGTAAATAATCGAGTCTGGTCCAAATAAACAACTGGTCAATTGCAACGTGGCCATCGTGTCAAGACCTTACGCCTCCGGGGGAACGATAGCACGCAATCATTCACACATATCCTCATGTCATACATATATCATCCATATCCATCCTTCGATGCCAATTTGTTTTTTAAGGAAAGTATTGGGTACTGGGGGCCTATTCTAACTCGGGATGAAACGAATGTTATTTTATGACGCAGACAACAATATTGCAGCTGTGTATCGCCGATTTGTAAATCTTCACGTGCAGACAAGCCGTCGACGGCGGATTGAATGGTGTCTGGAAATGCTGACACTCAGTCAGCTAAGTGACACATTATAAATATAAGTGACAAAATTCATTCCTGTATTATTAGAAATCTTTGCCAAAAGCAGAGTTGATTGTACGATTCCGAGTATATCAGGATCATGTGTTTAAGAATCACTATCGTATATTGATGACTCCAGGTGTTCACGAAAAGATGGGCGTATCAAGCCCCACCGGTGACACACCCGTCACAAACACATGCAAAGGCAAGTCAAGCTTCCTGAACAAAAATCAAGGGAACACAAGGGAAGTCAAATAGGAAATCAGACATAATTTTTTGTCACTGATGCGTCCACATGTCTGTCATAACACTGTTTGAAAGTTTTACTGAGCAAGAGTCGCATGACGTCGCAGTCATAGCTCTCTGTTTCCATTTCATTCGATATTTACACAAGCACGGTAAATTAGGTACATCTTAGTCTGAGATTTCGAACGAAAGCTTTTATTTAAAAAGTACTATTTATTAATAATATATATTTATGTTAATCTGAATCTTATTTATTATAAAAAAATAATAGGTAAATATCTCCAATAATTACAACTGCAAACATGAAAAGACATCAGATGTGGCCATCACAGAAACCAATGACACTGTGTAAAACTAATGTAAGTAAAGAGTAGGTTAAAAACTCAAAAATCAGACTACCTGGGGATACGGAAATCTGATTGGAGTGGGGCGAACAATACTTGTCTGAATATCGCCCAACGAGTATTCATCGCACGTCCCAGCTGACCAGTAAATGAGTAAATATGGCGATTCTTGGACTATTTCAAGAGCACGCCAGATATTTTAAGCTTCATCAATAGTTTGGATGATGAATGCCGCTCTATAAGGAGGACAGACGTTTCCTAGTACGTCTGCGGACAGCTAAACACTTATCGAAATGTTAGACTGATATGGGCTTCAAGCTTAAAAGTCAGGCACACGACGCAAGGGAGAGGCGAGGTGAAATGGGGTTTAACGTCGCGTCCAAGATTATTGCACTTATATAGCGACGTGCATGCACGTGTATGTGTGTGTGGCTGCTTCTACTAGTCCGGACTGATGCCGATTTATAGTGCTTGTCCACTGAGATACCATGCCGCTGTTTAACATGAATACCCCACTCAGACACAGTATACTGACCCCGAGCCGACCAGTCCTTGTTTTAGCCCCTTAATGCCGAGCACCAGACAGGGTAACAACAAGTACCATATTTTAACGTCTTTTGATATGACGCGGCCGGGGATCAAACCCCGTACCTTCCGCTCTCCGGGCGAACGCTCTACCTCTAGACCACGGAGGCGGTTCGCATGGGAGAGAATAGCAAGAGTTACCGATGAGCGTAGGAATACGGTTCCGTACTTACAGGACATTTACGAAGGATGGTGGAAAGGTTCTGACTCGGATGGACTTCGTTGATGGAGTTGACTGCGTATTATGTTTCAACATAATCCACTCCGAGATCACACACTTTTGCCAACGATACTGTTTGTTGTTAAAAGCGCACTCGGCAATATTCCAGCTTCAGACCACACCATCCACTGATCATGAGATTCGATCCACGCATTTGGGATACGATGACATGCATCAAGCAAGTCAGCGAGCCTGACCAACCGATCCCGTTAGTCGCTTCTCACGACGAGCATAGTCGGGGTTATACAGTAAAGTACGGTTATAACGAACTCAAAAGGACTATTAATTTTAGTTCGTCATAACCGTAGTTCGTTATAAGCATATATACAGCATAACTACAGCAAATAGTCGGGACCAAAAAAGTAAGTTCGTTATATCCGTAAGTTCGTTATATCAGTAAGTTCGTTATAAGCGTATTCGTTGTAACCGTAGTTTACTGTATTTGAAACGGAGGGAGCAACTTAAACGGGTAGTCCATTGACCATTGCCGTGGAATGCTTACAAAATATGTCACGATATTATCGATATCGGTTTCTATATTTCAAAATGAATATGCCTCTTTGTAAACTCAAACAAATTGTTTCTTTTGAATAAAACTACAGGATTCAATTTTAGATAATTGATATATTAGATGGAAATATATAGCTTGAGGTGATGATCATTTTCCAGGTGAATAGTTGAAATAACTTGTTCGGTCTGGAGATATTTGTTTTAGCACCCAATGGTATATAGTCATAAACTGTCCACAATTACCAAGAAACCCCGGACCAGCTACATGTATAAGTTATGAACTGATGGAAGAGCGGGTTCGCTAAACTTATCATACCAAGCCCATTAGACTTCGAGTACAAACGCATACCCACGAACTCTGTAAAACTACATTTGAAGCATAATTCGTGTCTAATCAACTCGAGTTCTTTGAGGGACCTCTTTCACCCCAGTCTGCTTGCCAACACTACTCCACCTTAACCACTTTACGTAGGTAACGGATAAACGACAATGTATATTATCCACGTTACGTCGGCGGCAGAGGGTCACGTGGTCATCACTGACGCAAAGCCAGGCGCTCAAGGCCGATTAAATCGTGTAATTGTTCTAAATATAACCTGCCTATTGTCGAAAGCGTGGTCCAAATTACAGGTACATGTATTGCTATTGATTAAAAGCGTTGCCTATTGGAAACGCACTCGATAATTATATCTAAGAATGGGTAAAAGCAAATTAGTAAGCCTTAAGGCTTGACGTGTGTGAATTTCAGTACAAAGGTCGGTGGACGTGCCAAAATAATGGATTGCGTCAAATATTTGCATCGTTCTGTAAACGGGAAGGTAGGTATTACATGTCGGCATGGTTTAATCGAAGTGGGAGGCGGTGTAACAATATGGCAATGTTTATGTCAAAAGGAAAGATGGAATTTCGTGTTGGCGTGCTTATGTCAAAAGAAAGGGTGGTATTCAACGTTGGAATGTTCATGTCAATATGAAGGTTGTATTCCATGTTGGCACTTTTTTGTCAGAAGGGAGGACGGTGTTCCATGTGAGCAATTTTATGTCAAAAAGAAGGACGGTATTCCACGTTGGCATGTTTATGTCAAAAAGAAGGATGTTTTTTCATGTTGGCATTTTTATGTCAAAAAGAAGGATGGTATTCTATGTTGGCATGTTTATGTCAAAAAGAAGGACGGTATTCTATGTTGGCATTTTTTGTCAGAAAGAAGGACGATATTCCATGTTGGCATTTTGTCAGAAAGGACGGTATTCCATGTTGGGAAGTTTATGTCAACAAGAAGGATGGTATTCCATGTTGGCATTTTTTTGTCAGAAAGAAGGACGGTATTCCGTGTTGGCATTTTTTGTCAGAAAGAAGGACGGTATTCCATGTTGGCATTTTTTTTCAGAAAGGACGGTATTCCATGTTGGGAAGTTTATGTCAACAAGAAGGATGGTATTCCATGTTGGCATTTTTTTTGTCAGAAAGAGGGACGGTATTCCATGTTGGTATGTTTATGTCAAAAAGAAGGATGTTTTTTCATGTTGGCATTTTTCTGTCAGAAAGAAGGATGTTTTTCCATGTTGGCATTCTTATGTCAATCAGAAGGACGGTATTCCATGTTGGCAAGATTATGTCAAAAAGAAGGATGGTATTCTATGTTGGCATGTTTATGTAAAAAAGAAGGATGGTTTTCCATGTTGGCATTTTTGTGTCAAAAAAAAGGATGGTATTCTATGTTGGCATGTTTATGTCAAAAAGAAGGATGGTTTTCCATGTTGGCATATTTATGTCAAGAAGAAGGATGATATTCCATGATGGCATGTTTATGTCAAAAGGAAGGACGGTATTCCATGTTGCCATGCTTATGTCAAAAGGAAGGTTATTGATATTTATTTATACCGCGCACTTGGTATTCTGGAGAGGGGGCTGCGATATGTTTCTGGTAAGATTTCTCTGGGATTAGGAGCTGGGCAATTTATATTTTTAACATCTTAGAAAGAAATGTCAGTTATTTTCTGGAAAAAGAATTTTGCGCAGGATGCATGATCGTTGGTTCCAATGCCAGATTCTGTGTTTCTGATTATTGGTCTGTCGGGCGGGTTTCATTTTAGTGGTAAACATCTAAAACCTGCATCACTTCGGGCTCCTTACACATCATAGGAATTACAACTGCCTTGAACCGAATTTCACAAAGAGACAATCAAGTCTACGACATAGGGGTTACAGCTATCCTTGGTCGAGATTCACTGAGAGATCTTAGCGCGATGACATTGAAAAGTCTAGAGGTTACCACTGCCGGTCGAATTTCACTAAGGGATCGTAAGTCAGTGTTAAGTCTTGGACAATGGGAACTCTTACATTAAAAGTCTTCCCTTATTTGTGTTCTTTAACTTGATCATAGAGATCCCAGACCGTGGAGTGGAACGTTGTGTTGTTTCAATTTCCGCATTATGGCATTCCAAGTGGTGTATACCAAAACGGGCTACACTTTAAGCGTACGTTGTACGCAAAAGCCACAAAATCCATGATCATTTTATTTACTACTAAAAGCAAATCCATAGGACGATTTCGACCAATCATAAGCATGTGTTTTTGAATCACTATCACATGGTGATGATACCAGGTGTTCGCGAAAAGGCGAGGCCACCTGCCACAAAATACACGCAAGGGCAAGTCAACTGTTCACCTGGAACAAATCCAGACGAACAAGTCAAAAAAGGGAATTGCATCAGTAATCGTTATTGTCGCTGATGCATCACATTTGGAAATGTCCACATGTCAACCATAATAATTTTGAAAGCCTTACTAACGTCTTGAACGTTATAACTCTGATCAAATAACGTTTGAGCACGAGTCGTATGACGCTTATTGAAACATTCGTTGAAAGAGCTTGCTCGATTGTACCTCAAACGTGGTTGCAAGTAGACAGCACAGACAAGGGCTGCTGGAGTGTGAGTGAGTGAGTGATTTAGGTTTAACGCCGCTTTTAACTGTATTCCAGTTATATCGCGGCGTGTCAGCTTAATGTGGGAGGAAATCTCGAAGTGATGCAGGTCTCAGACGTTTACCACTTCGGTGAAACCCATGAGCACGGGTATGGTGCTGACAAACCTAGAAACATAATCGGGGCGAACCTGGATTCGAACCCACAATCATTGGTTTCTGGCGTGCCCAAGGGACGCAACTCTGCACAGCGAATCGCGGCGCCTTAGACGACTGGGCCACCCGTGCCCCCAAGGGCTGCTGGAATATTGCTCGACATAATGGTAGAGTTGATTATTGGCAAAACATCCCTCTGGTCTTGTGGACAGTTATTTGTCAACCCGGATCTTTATGCATAGATCTAAATATGAAACAGACGAGGCGGCCTCACTAATCGACGAAGTGAAAACATTAATTCTATGAGGAAATTAATTATTTGAACCTGTCAACTTAAATGGATGTATGTTTAATTAAAGGTGTTTAAGGAGACATATTGTGTAATGTAATTTTCTACTCACTCACAAAAGACATGTTTATTTTTCTATTCTAGTCAAAAGCTGAGAGTTGGAAGATTCGGAAAAAGTTATAAAAAATATCTTGGACTCGCGTGCGTGGATTCGGGTATAGGACAGCGGTATTTTCCAGGCCTTCAATTAAGGAAATGCCATGACAACAAATAACAGGACAGCGTTGAATGTTTTTGTCATGAGACGAAACCAAGCACGTCAAACTTCCAATCCATGATCTATCCCAACATAATTAATATTTCACGCAAATGTAAATTATACGGAGAAAGAATCCGCGAATCCCCAGCGACATCATCAAAATAAACATTATTTTTATAACAAATCCTCTCATGTTTTGTATTTTGTTTTCGCTGACGCTCAGGCGACACTGGCTCACTATTTCGGAGTAAACTGGCACATGATAGTTTCTGGTTAATACTGTAGCTATGCTGTCTGGTGATATTTCATTACGTACATATACATATATAAGCACAGTGCCCGTCCATTTGCATCCAATTTTCTCATTAAACAGAGAACATTGATTTTGTAATTTCATCCGCGCGCGGCAAATCCACAAGATACAATATTGTCCGCAGCTTTCAAACTACAGGATAATGTACCAGTATCTATTAGCTTATCAAGGGAACTTTATCGAACACTATCGTTGCCATGGAAACCTGGCATGGACAAAAGCTGTCAAGTAGATTATGTCATTTCCGTCCGCCACAAATAACACGCAAGGGTGAAAATGCACATTAGTGATCTGTATAACTGGACATTAGTCCGCGTGGATTTTGGTAGAGAATGCTGTGCACGTTTGATTATTACATTTCTTGAAGAAAAGGACCCAGACGCCCTTAGTGACAGTCTGGTGAAAGAAAAATGTAATTTACTCATCTGATTTAAAGATGTTTACAGATGTACATATGCTACTGTGTGTACCATGGCTTTGATTTGGTACGCACGTCTCTCAGCTGAACTTAATCAATGCTGGGTTAGGGCCTTGTTTACAACACCTACCGGCCCAGAGAGGTGATTATGTAATACATATGTAGTATTGCATAGACCGACGATGTATTATCGCTTCTTGTTATGTCGAATATTGCTATCTAGAGATATTGATTGTTTCGAACTACAAGTTCTCAACTGGATTTTGATTTAACTAGATCTACTCTTACTGGAAACCTGTTGTCTCGAAGAGTCCCTTTAACTTCACGTTAACATTGCTGCTCATGTTACAGACACAGCCCCGGGTAGTGAATTGATCTTTAGCAAACCCAAGCTTGACGTAAGAGGCGACTATACTTGACGTAAGAGGCGACTAATGGGATCGGGTGGTCAGGCTCGCTGACTTGATTATGCATGTCATCGTATCCCTATTGCGTGAAGACTGGGTGAATAACTCTTAGATTTCAATAAGACTTAGTGAATATTGTATGTTAGACTTCCATAAGACTGGGTGAATAACTCTTAGATTTCAATAAGATATATCACGGCGTGTCAGCTTAATGTGGGAGGAAAGCCCGAAGTGATGCAGCTCTTAGACGTTTACCACTTCGGTGAAACCCACGAGCACGGGTATGGTGCTGACAAACCTAGAAACATAATCGTGGCGAACCTGGATTCGAACCCACAATCATAGGTTTCTGGCGTGCCCAAGGGACGCAACTCTGCACAACGAATCGCGCCGCCTTAGACGACTGGGCCACCCGTGCCTCCCGATTTCAATAAGACTTAGTGAATATTGTATGTTAGATTTCCATAAGACGTAGTGAATATTGTATGTTAGACTTCCATAAGACTTGGCAAATAATGCACATTACACACCAAAAAGACTTGGTGTGAATAATGCACATTAGATGACAATAAAACTTGGTCAATAATGCACATTAGACTTCCATAAGACTGGGTGATTAATGAACATTAGCATTCGATACAATTTGGCGAATAATGCACATCAGACTTCAATAAGACTTGGCAAATAATGCACATTACACACCAAAAAGACTTGGTGTGAATAATGCACATTAGATGACAATAAAACTTGGTCAATAATGCACATTAGACTTCAATAAGACTAGGTAAAGAATGCACAGTATACGCCAAGACGACTAGGTAAAAGATGCACAGTATACGTCAATACGACTAGGTAAACGATGCACAGTATACGTCAATTAGACTAGGTAAAGGATGCACAGTATACGCCAATAAGACTAGGTAAAGGATGCACAGTATACGTCAATATGACGAGGTAGAGGATGCACAGTATACGCCAATATGACGAGGTAAAGGATGCACAGTATACGTCAATACGACTAGGTAAAGGATGCACAGTATACGTCAATACGACTAGGTAAAGGATGCACAGTATACGTCAATACGACTAGGTAAAGGATGCACAGTATACGTCAATACGACTAGGTAAAGGATGCACAGTATACGTCAATACGACTAGGTAAAGGATGCACAGTATACGTCAATAAGACTAGGTAAAGGATGCACAGTATACGTCAATACGACTAGGTAAAGGATGCACAGTATACGTCAATACGACTAGGTAAAGGATGCACAGTATACGTCAATATGACTAGGTAAAGGATGCACAGTATACGCCAATATGACTAGGTAAAGGATGCATATTAGACGCCAATTAGACTTGGTGTGAATAACGCACATTAGATGACAATAAGACTAGGTAAAGGATGCACATTATAAGCCAATACGACTTGTTGAATAATGGACATTAGACTTCAATAAGACAACATAATGGATGCACATTATAAGCCAATACGACTTGGTGAATAATGGACATTCAATTTCAATAATACTTAGGAAATAATGCACATCAAATTTTAATAAGACTGGGTGAATAACCCTTAGATTTCAATAAGATTTAGTGAATATTGTATGTTAGTCTTCCATTCGTTACAATTTGGCGAATAATTCACATCAGATTTCAATAAGACTTGGCAAATAATGCACATTATACACCAATAAGACTTGGTGAATAATGCACATTAGACTTCAGTAAGACTTGGTGAATAATGCACATTAGACTTCAATAAGACTAGGTAAAGGATGTACAGTATACGCCAATATGACAAGGTAATGGATGCACATTATTCGCCAAAAAGACTTGGTAATTAATGCACATTTGACGCCAATAAGACTTGATGAATTATGCACACTAGGTTCCAATAAGACTTGGTGAATAATGCACATTATACGCCAATAAGACTTGGTGAATAATGCACATTATACGCCAATAAGACTTGGTGAATAATGGACATTCAACTTCAATAATACTTAGGAAATAATGCACATCAGATTTTAATAAGACTGGGTGAATAACCCTTAGATTTCAATAAGATTTAGTGAATATTGTATGTTAGTCTTCCATTCGTTACAATTTGGCGAATAATTCACATCAGATTTCAATAAGACTTGGCAAATAATGCACATTATACACCAATAAGACTTGGTGAATAATGCACATTAGACTTCAATAAGACTTGGTGAATAATGCACATTAGACTTCAATAAGACTAGGTAAAGGATGTACAGTATACGCCAATATGACAAGGTAAAGGGTGCACATTATTCGCCAAAAAGACTTGGTAATTAATGCACATTCGACGCCAATAAGACGTGATGAATTATGCACACTAGGTTCCAATAAGACTTGGTGAATAATGCACATTATACGCCAATAAGACTTGGTGAATAATGCACACTAGGTGCCAATAAGACGTGGCAAATAACCTACATTAGATTTCAATAAGACTGGGTGAATACTCTAATAAGAATAATTCCACTAGACTAAAAACACACATGGTTAATAACTTCAACGGCAACAGGTGCTGGGTTGGGGGCAATGTGGGTATACATGGCGATCATATGAATTTGTACCTAGTTCAGATATTAATGCTAGTAAATCAAATGATATCCAACTTTATCCATTCCTTATATGCATAACGATATGAAGAAGAAAGACGAGCATACCTGTTGTCCACAGCTACTGTGGGCGTCCGTCTTCATGCAGCTGTCCTTGAGAAAGCGCGATCGCTGCAATGAGTAAATACACGTATTACGTGATTCTGTTTTCCTATCATGCTGCGCGTGCAGCACGTAATTTCAATGCGTCAGTCGTGTTCTAGTTTTGAAATATATAACCCTCCGACATATACATAAATTACAATATTTATAATACACACGTTGCTCACCGTCATATCGTGTACATATACTCCACTCTACACTTCTCACGCTGACCAGTGAAAATAATCTTTATGGTCCATTTTAAACCTTGAAAGGACAAAGATATGACCGACTCTGTTAGGTCATGAACTGTTGCATTTGAGTGAGTATGTATGGTTTTACGCCGCTTTTAGCAATATTCCAGCAACATCACGGCGGGGGACACTAGAAATGGGCTTCACACATTGTACCCATGTCGGGAATCGAACCCGGGTCTTCGGCGTGACGAGCGAACGCTTTAACCACTAGGCTACCCGACCGCCCCCTGTTGCATGTGAAATGTAAGATTTCTCACCAACAGTCATTTGAAACGTTGTTAACTTAAAACAAATATGGCATTGACGAGTTTTGTGTGCCAGGTTTTGCTTCTTGTCAGTCGCTAGAATATTGACAACTCGTCAATAGCCTTTTGTACAGTCTGATTGCAAATTAAGTGGCACTTTTATAGTCTGACAGGCACAGGCGTCAATTTGAGTAACATCGGACTTCATTACATTCGTATTTATTTATTGTTTATGTGTTGTATACACAAGGTGGGGATTCAGTTGGGACCGCCTCCGTGGTAATATTCAGAAACATTACATTCACATTTATTTATTGTTAATGTGTTGTATACACAAGGTGGGGATTCAGTTGGGACCGCCTCCGTGGTAATATTCAGAAACATTACATTCACATTTATTTATTGTTAATGTGTTGTATACACAAGGTGGGGATTCAGTTGGGACCGCCTCCGTGGTTATATTCAGAAACATTACATTCACATTTATTTATTGTTAATGTGTTGTATACACAAGGTGGGGATTCAGTTGGGACCGCCTCCGTGGTAATATTCAGAAACATTACATTCACATTTATTTATTGTTTATGTGTTGTATACACAAGGTGGGGATTCAGTTGGGACCGCCTCCGTGGTTATATTCAGAAACATTACATTCACATTTATTTATTGTTAATGTGTTGTATACACAAGGTGGGGATTCAGTTGGGACCGCCTCCGTGGTTATATTCAGAAACATTACATTCACATTTATTTATTGTTTATGTGTTGTATACCCAAGGTGGGGATTCAGTTGGGACCGCCTCCGTGGTCTAGTGGTTAGAGCGTCTGCCCGGAGAGCGGAAGGTCGGTGGTTCGATACTCTGGACGCGTCATACCAAAAGCCAGTTAAAGATGACGTTCAGCATTTTGGGGACAAAAAGTCAGCGGGTAATCCATGTTAAACTGCGGCATGGGAGAGAAATATAAAACCTAAGTAACACCAGACGTAAGTCCGCAAAAGTACAAGCAGCCGCACACACACGTGCATGCACGTCGCCATACGAATGAGATAATCTTAAGCGCGACGTTAAACTCCATTTCACCCCACCTCAATAAATTAGTTTAGCGAGTAGATAAATACATTGCCTCAGCTGTGTATATTCAGTATGACATGTAAACAGTAATCTTCAAATAGTTCTCAGCGTGGGTTGCAATTACTCTGGTTTTCGTTTACCAGAGTAACAAGGTGAATTTTCTCCTTTGAGAACCGTACCGTTATATAGAAATAAACAGACAACGTGCCGGCACCATGGAACCTCATGCCCCATCAATCGGCAGAATACATCTATATACTTACTCGCTTAACATTTACCAGCAGTTGTTAGAGAACTGACCGATGGTCGAGCTGACCAATCGTGACAAGAATGGGGTAATGGAAATAGACTCAGACTTACCGCGGTTAAACAGACGTGCCACCAGTCAAATTAACAGGAACAATATTACGAAGATATACCGTGAAACAAATAAAATGAAATCTCCAGCAATGTTTCTGCTTATGCCTCATATTTTTCGCCCCCTCTGAGATCTCAGGTTTCATCAAATAGCTTTGACGTAAACCAATGCAACTATATATGACGGATAGATCTAAAACTGACACATGCGTTTTAGGTTACCCCACATACACTTAATGACATTCTGGAAAAGGTGTGTTTCTTACGCGATATACAAAAGACTAAAGGCGGCCACTCACCTTGGCCGAGTTAATCTGGTATATACACCCCCCTCCCCCCCCCCCCTATTTTGCCCTGTCAATAATCCCACGCCTTCTGCTCCAATCACGAGACTTTAACTGACCCCGACTTAGTCTTTCGACACCTCTTCACCAAGGTACACATGTAATTTTAAGGCATCCTGCATCATGACTTTTCCATCCCTGACACGCCACCTTCCCCGACCCCGAACCACTGATACTAACTATAACCATACAATACTAACTCACTACTCGACAACCCATCCCTTTCCACAACCACACACCTGTACCACCTCGATTGCCTCTCCCTTCCCTATGAACCTTGACACCCCCAAAACCTTCCCCACCCACCCACTGAACGTAACTCACTACTCGACAACCCATCCCTTCTCACACCCACAAACCTGTACCACGTCGATTGCCTCTCCCTTCCCACTGAACCTTGACACCCCCACACCTTCCCCACCAACCCACTGAACCTAACTCACTACTCTACAAACCATCCCTTCTCACACCCACCTCGATTGCCTCTCCCTTCCCACTGAACCTTGACACCCAAACCTTCCCCACCCACCCACCTACTGAACCTAACTCACTACTCTACAACCAATCCCTTCTCACACCTACAAACCTGTACCACCTCGATTGCCTCTCCCTTCCCCACGGAACCTGGACACCCCCGCACCTTTATCACCCCACCCACTGAACCTAACTCACTACTCTACAACCCATCCCTTCTCACACCCACAAACCTGTACCACCTCGATTGCCTCTCCCTTCCCACTGAACCTACACCCCCGCACCTTCCCCACCCCACCCACTGAACCTAACTCACTACTCTACAACTCATCCCTTCACACACCCACATACCTGTACCACGTCGATTGCCACTCCCTTCCCCACGGAACCTTGACATCCTCCGTCTTCCCCACCCACTGAACCTAACTCACTACACTAGAACCCATCCCTTCTCACACCCACAAACCTGTACCACCTCGATTGCCTCTCCCTTCCCACTGAACCTGCACCCCCGCACCTTCCCCACCCACCCACTGAACCTAACTCACTACTCTACAACCTTTCCCTTCTCACACCCACAAACCTGTACCACGTCGATTGCCACTCCCTTCCCCACGGAACCTTGACATCCTCCGTCTTCCCCACCCACCCACTGAACCTAACTCACCACTCTACAACCCATCCCTTCTCACACCCACAAACCTGTACCTCCTCTATTGCCTCTCTCTCCCACTGAAACTACACTCCCGCACCTTCCCCACCCACCCACCCACTGAACCTAACTCACTACTCTACAACCCATCCCTTCTCACACCCACAAACCTGTACCACCTCGATTGCCTCTCCCTTCCCCACGGAACCTGGACACCCCCGCACCTTTATCACCCCACCCACTGAACCTAACTCACTACTCTACAACCCATCCCTTCTCACACCCACAAACCTGTACCACCTCGATTGCCTCTCCCTTCCCACTGAACCTACACCCCCGCACCTTCCCCACCCCACCCACTGAACCTAACTCACTACTCTACAACTCATCCCTTCACACACCCACATACCTGTACCACGTCGATTGCCACTCCCTTCCCCACGGAACCTTGACATCCTCCGTCTTCCCCACCCACTGAACCTAACTCACTACACTAGAACCCATCCCTTCTCACACCCACAAACCTGTACCACCTCGATTGCCTCTCCCTTCCCACTGAACCTGCACCCCCGCACCTTCCCCACCCACCCACTGAACCTAACTCACTACTCTACAACCTTTCCCTTCTCACACCCACAAACCTGTACCACGTCGATTGCCACTCCCTTCCCCACGGAACCTTGACATCCTCCGTCTTCCCCACCCACCCACTGAACCTAACTCACCACTCTACAACCCATCCCTTCTCACACCCACAAACCTGTACCTCCTCTATTGCCTCTCTCTCCCACTGAAACTACACTCCCGCACCTTCCCCACCCACCCACCCACTGAACCTAACTCACTACTCTACAACCCATCCCTTCTCACACCCACAAACCTGTACCACGTCGATTGCCTCTCCCTTCCCCACGGAACCTTGACACCCCCGCACCTTCCCCACCCCATCCACTGAACCTAACTCACTACTCTACAACTCATCCCTTCACACACCCACATACCTGTACCACCTCGATTGCCTCTCCCTTCCCCACGGAACCTTGACATCCTCCGTCTTCCCCACCCACCCACTGAACCTAACTCACCACTCTACAACCCATCCCTTCTCACACCCACAAACCTGTACCACCTCGATTGCCTCTCCCTTCCCCACGGAACCTTGACACCCCCACACCTTCCCCACCCACCCACTGAACCTAACTCACCACTCTACAACCCATCCTTCTCACACCCACAAACCTGTACCACCTCGATTGCCTCTCCCTTCCCACTGAAACTACACTCCCGCACCTTCTCCACCCACCCACCCACCCACTGAACCTAACTCACTACTCTACAACCCATCCCTTCTCACACCCGCAAACCTGTACCACCTCGATTGCCACTCCCTTCCCAACGGAACCTTGACATCCTCCGTCTTCCCCACCCACCCACTGAACCTAACTCACCACTCTACAACCCATCCCTTCTCACACCCACAAACCTGTACCACCTCGATTGCCTCTCCCTTCCCACTGAACCTTGACACCCCCACACCTTCCCCACCCACCCACTGAACCTAACTCGCCACTCTACAACCCATCCTTCTCACACCCACAAACCTGTACCACGTCGATTGCCTCTCCCTTCCCACTGAAACTACACTCCCGCACCTTCCCCACCCACCCACCCACTGAACCTAACTCACTACTCTACAACCCATCCCTTCTCACACCAACAAACCTGTACCCACGTCGATTGCCTCTCCCTTCCCCACGGAACCTTGACACCCCCGCACCTTCCCCACCCCACCCACTGAACCTAACTCACTACTCGACAACCCATCCCTTCTCACACCCACAAACCTGTGCCACCTCGATTGCCTCTCCCTTCCCCACGGAACCTTGACATCCTCCGTCTTCCCCACCCACCCACTGAACCTAACTCACTACTCGACAACCCATCCCTTCTCACACCCACAAACCTGTACCACCTCGATAGCTTCACTCTTCCCCAATCACCGATGCACCCAACTAAAATCTCCATTGTCAACCATTCCATCCACCCAAACCAATTACTTAATTAATTATAAAATCTCCACAACCAACACACCAACCCACTGACTCAACTCAATATATATCAAATATTTACATCGATTTCAATTTTTTTCAAACTTGAATTTTATTTAAAATAAGTTTTACTTGAAGTTATGCGTCATTAGATGTCTTAAAAACGAAGCCTAACTCGCCTGGGTAACTATGGCACCTTGATATTGCCTGGACGTGGTGGAATCTGCAACACGCAAAAATAAATCTGAAAACATAATGCCATCATATGGACACTCGGACGTAGAACTGCTACCTACATGTATATAACTCAACATGTCTTCGTACAATGTATTTATGTCTTACTTGTTGAAGCAAATTATATCACGATTTGAAAAGCCAAGGTCATATTTTTTCTGGTGGGGACATACATATAATTGACATTTGAGTGACATTTGAAACAGATTAACATGCATTGCACCCATCACCGCGTTTGAGCCTACAGGGAGAAGCTCGTAAGCCTTGGCGGATGTTGGCAGTAATCATAACTGATATTAGAGACTACAACACATTCAACCCGACATTTATTTCAATTTTAAAAAATTTACTTTGTATTTCGCAATGTATGTAAGGGTCAGCTGATGAAGGGCGTCGAAAGTAGACGTTAAAGAAAAGTCGATCTATTTATGTTAATGTTTCATCTGCCATGTGGATTTATTGTAAAATAATAAAGTTGGGGGTAACGCATTGATTCGTCCCTGGTGGTTATTACAATTAAGTCGTAACTGGTTAACCTAGTGACGATGCGTATTTGTCACTTCTCTAGAAGTCAGTCGTTTTATTCTGATACAAGCCGTCCAGGATCACAGATAAGCAAACATGGAATGGGCACGTCTTTAAAAGTATGTGCTATATACACCGAACCGTCATGATGCCCATATCATGGACGACAAACTGAGTTGTTGGGATTGCATCTAAGCATTTGGTAGTCGGATTAACATGTATCAGATGTATCTGTATGGGTTATGCAGCCTTCGCGTCAAGGTTCTACAAAACATTAGGTCTGTGTGGGTTATGCAGCCTTCGCGTCAAGGTTCTTCAAAACATTAGGTCTGTGTGGGTTATGCAGCCCTCGCGTCAAGGTTCTTCAAAACATTAGGTCTGTGTGGGTTAAGCAGCCTTCGCTTCAAGGTTCTGCAAAACACGAGGTCTGTGTGGGTTATGCAGCCTTCGCGTCACCCTCACAACATACCACCTTCACCACACACCACCTTCACCACACACCACCTTCACTACACACCACCCTCACCAAACACCACCCTCACCAAACACCACCATCACCACACACCACCTTCACCACACACCACCCTCACCAAACACCACCTTAACTACACACCACCTTCACCACACACCACCCTCACCACACACCACCTTCACCACACACCACCTTCACAACACACCACTCTCACCACACACCACCTTCACCACACACCACCGTCACCACACACCACCCTCACCACACACCACCTTCACCACACACCACCTTTACTACACACCACCGTCACCACCCCACCTTCACATACACACCACCTTCAACACACACCACCTTCACCACACACCACCTTCACCACACACCACCTTCAGCAAACACCACCTTCATCGCACACCACCTTCACCACACACCACCTTCAACACACACACCACCTTCAACACACACCACCTTCAACACACACCACCTTCACCACACACCACCTTCAGCAAACACCACCTTCATCGCACCCCACCTTCACCACACACCACCCTCACAACACACCACCCTCACCACACACCACCTTCGCCCAACACCACCTTCAGCCCACACCACCATACTTCCATCCATCACATATGACCCATCACCAATCTCCATGGCAATCAACCCAAACTTTTACATACCTTTACGTCCATCAGTCACACGTGACCCATCGCCAATCTCCATCGCAATCAACAAACCAATCTACATACCTTTACTTCCATCAGTAACACGTCATCCATCGCCAATCTCCATCGCAATCAACAAACCAATCTACATACCTTTGCGTCCATCAGTAACACGTGATTCATCGTCAATCACCATCGCAATCAACAAACCAATCTACATACCTTTGCGTCCATCAGTCACACGTGACCCATTGTCAATCTCCATCGCAATCAACAACCCAATCTACATACCTTTACTTCCATCAGTAACAAGTCATCCATCGCCAAACTCCATCGCAATCAACAAACCAATCTACATACCTTTGCGTCCATCAGTAACACGTGATTCATCGCCAATCACCATCGCAATCAACAAACCAATCTACATACGTTTACTTCCATCCATCACATATGACCCATCGTCAATCTCCATCGCAATCAACAAACCAATCTACATACCTTTACGTCCATCAGTAACACGTGATCCATCGCCAATCTCCATCGCAATCAACAAACCAATCTACATACCTTTGCGTCCATCCATCACATATGACCCATCGTCAATCTCCATCGCAATCAACAAACCAATCTACATACGTTTACTTCCATCCATCACATGTGACCCATCGCCAATCTCCATCGCAATCAACAAACCAATCTACATACCTTTACTTCCATCCATCACATATGACCCATCGCCAATCTCCATCGCAATCAACAAACCAATCTGCATACCTTTACGTCCATCAGTCACACGTGAGCCATCTCCATCAACTACCCACACCATATCTTCTGGCTTACATCAAACGTGACACGCCCTGGTCTTCATCACCAGCTCCTTCCACCAGGTCAACCAGCATTATGTAACCAGTGCACCTATCACGATATTACTAAAGACCTTGTCCAACACCATCTTCATCTATCCTACAACACTGCCCGCACATTATTATCAACATGGTTCAATGTATATAGGATGAAACGATTAGCCTAATCACATCGTTAATAATGTATGGACAGTTTATCTTACCTGCAGGACAAATGTTCTAACCGGTGTTATCGGAGTGGGTCACGTCCAAAATATCGATCCGAGATAATATTGGCTAAAGTGGACGTCCGGTGCATTGTCTACCGCCTGTCTGCGCAGGCCAGGCAGAGTGTTTAGGTTGTCCACAGGAAATGAAAAGACCCTTGATACAATATGGTTGGTCTGCACAGGCACATGTGTTTCTATAGTGTTCGTGATCTTGTTGGTTTTAGACAGACCTGATTCCTGCCCTGATGCATGTTGCGGGCTTAAAGAAGGATGATTACAGTGCTAGGATCTTCCATTGAAACTGTATCGGATATCGCTGCAATATGACACAGTGCCACACAGCATAGGATGAATAATAGGGCCTAGGAGTGGTACATCCTTTAGCTATGAGTGGAATTATAGTGTACCCCACTTCACTTCAATACCATATTTTTATTTATTTATTTATTTATCTTTTTTTTTTTTTTTGGGGGGGGGGGGGGGGGGGGGGGGGGCATTCGTCATATTCCTTCACATGCTCCTATCCTCGTAATGAGTCCAATAATTTAATTAACCAAGTCGAACCTTTTGCTGTTTCGTTTTGTATTAAGCACAAAAGGCTTAATCTGTATCCATCCAATACGTATGACCCGTCACCCATTTCTGTCACCCATAACCATTTTACGTACTTCATCTGCGACTATCTGGCACTATTTACACTTTGCTTGCATCCATCACATTTAGAGGTGATGTGTGTGTGATATTTGGGTTTAAAATAGTTTGTAATAATATATGGTTCCCACCAAGGTAAAACTCATAAAAAACGCATTGTTCGCTGGTCATACTGGATGTCTTGAAACAAATGTGTTGTAATAAAATACCCCTTTTCTAACTAGTATCGCAGCCCCATTTCCCAGAATATTAACTGGCAGTTTTCTGAGACGATTTATTATGGGTTAAGATAAGAAAGAAAAGGGTCCACGTGTTGCATCCTTGAATCCTCAAGCACCCGAAAATGACCACACGATGTGTTACAGTGTAGTGACACACAAGGTGATAACATTTCACTCGCTGTCTTAGTTTGTGGTTAAGGTTACAGTTCCACACTTATTTGGCAGCAGGTTTGAAAAAACCAGCATGGACATACTGGATATCATGACAAAATTATCAGAAGAAGTTTGGCATTCTCTATCCATGAAGCAATGACCGAAACATTACCCCAAGGGCGTCCAAGACCACTTTCTTCAATAGAGTCCTTCGTGACCCCAGCAGTATGCTACAGAGCTCCACCAACATCTGCAACAAGTCATTGAGATCAGCGTGTTCACAAACAGTTCGTAACGTCTACACACAAACAGTTCGTAACGTCTGATCAAAGACAGTTTGTAACGTCTGCGCACAAACAGTTCGTAACGTCTGCTCACAAACAGTTCGTAACGTCTGCACACAAACAGTTCGTAACGTCTGCACACAAACAGTTCGTAACGTCTACACACAAACAGTTCGTAACGTCTGCACACAAACAGTTCGTAACGTCTGCTCACAAACAGTTCGTAACGTCTGCTCACAAACAGTTCGTAACGTCTGCTCACAAACAGTTCGTAACGTCTGCTCACAAACAGTTCGTAACGTCTACACACAAACAGTTCGTAACGTCTACACACAAACCGTTCGTAACGTCTACACACAAACAGTTCGTAACGTCTGCACACAAACAGTTCGTAACGTCTGCTCACAAACAGTTCGTAACGTCTGCTCACAAACAGTTCGTAACGTCTGATCAAAGACAGTTTGTAACGTCTGCACACAAACAGTTCGTAACGTCTACACACAAACAGTTCGTAAAGTCTGATCACAACAGTTTGTAACGACTGCACACAAACAGTTCCTAACGTCTGCACACAAACAGTTCGTAACGTCTGCTCACAAACAGTTCGTAATGGGCTGCATTTCTCAACCGGTGTCATCAACATCAACGATGAACAAATATCCCGTGGTCTAGCTTAGTTTCATGTTCAGATAGGAATCTCTTTGCATGTTCAAAGACGGTCGTGCAAAGGTTTGGCGTCGTCATCAACACGACTGATGTTTTCCTCCGAGACGTCTGTGTATTAACACTTCAGTTGCTAGTACTTTGTTGTTATTTTACCCCTATCTTTTGTGAGCAGTAAATATCCCATTGTGTGAAAGTTGTTAAGCACTGTGTTACAGTTCATTTCAACTTGTTAGTCTTCAATTGATATAAATATATGTGAGGGCATCTTGCATAACGAGATAGGTTTCGGACAAGGTTTCTAAGAACTCTTTATGATCCGCCTAACATTATAGTAATGTTTCCATGTACGAGTGTATATCTTTTCCCCCGGTGGATTTATCTATAACCAATGGCATTTGTTCAATATGTTCTAATTTGTTCTAAATGCGAACTCAAAGATCGAATTTACTTTTTTCTGGAATGATCTCCAAAATCCAAGGTTTCGAAACAGAGAGTTAGCCATCTTGATCCCGTTCCACAAAGTGATCTTAGCCCCACGACTACGTAGTTCCAATACTTACACTTACGATGCCGTAGCACTGAGATTGCTTTGTGGAACGGGCCCACAACCTTAAAAACTGATTGGGCTAAGGTTAACATGGTCCTTTCAGCAGTATGTTCCTTGTATTGACGCATGTCATCTTTATGAAGAAGGAAAATCGACAGTAATTAAGGAATGTGGTATTTGCTAGAGCAGTGAGTGTAAGATTGGAACCAGCGATCAGCGGATCCTTGCATGTAAGGAAACCATCTCAATACAGCGACACCTGTTGGACATCTGGGTCGCATACGTCGCCGAATGATCGTAATTGTGACAATCAGAAACGGATGGTAAGTCTCTATGTTTTGGCTGGTTATATGCCAACGTATCTCGTTGGCGTGGATCGATGCTCATGTTTTCAGTCACTGGTTTCATTTGACTAGTAGCGATTATTACTTGACGTCTATGGGGGTTTGTCAGATCTATTTTTCTTTTTTACTTCTTTTTAAAAACTTGTTTTCTGTTTTGGGTACAGGCACAATCTGGGTATCGTCACATTTCAAGGAGACAATTTGATGGGCAATTTAGTTACGTTACGTACATCATATCAATAGTTCTGTGGAATATTGGACATTGGATAAATCCTACAATAGTACGTAAAAGGGTTATGACATGAGGACCAGAAGGTCATGACTTTCTACATTTGCATTCTGAATAAGCAATGAATTTGATTAAATGATACATAAGACGGATCAAATCTGAGTAAAAGATCTGATTTAATGGTTCTTGTGTGTCATATATCGTCAATAGAATCAAAACAAAGTTTACTCAATTGCTAGTTTTTTGCTCTCTTCGTGGGGCATGACCTTGATGGCAGTTGCTTCCATAATGATTGTCACCTTGGTCAAGAGTCACACATCTCAGCTTGATAATGACCGCCATCCTGTTCATGACAGTAATGAGATCGGCTGCTGGTACTGATGTTTCAGTTAGTAAATTCCACGAACGGACTGCAACTGCGAGGCCAAGGCCGCACGCCGTGGTGAAACCAGGGAGATG
Source organism: Haliotis rufescens (assembly GCF_023055435.1). NCBI lineage: Eukaryota > Metazoa > Mollusca > Gastropoda > Lepetellida > Haliotidae > Haliotis > Haliotis rufescens. The sequence goes on from NW_025963891.1 coordinate 22,274,536, forward strand.
ACCGACGCTGACCACTCCTTGTCGCTCCAACGATAGAAGACTTGTATCAACAGATCGAAATGGTGGGACAGCAGAAAGATCAACACAATCAGACAAATACCAAACATACATGTCATGTGGTCATCTTCATGAGATCCCATTATATAGTTGTTGAACCTCAAATTACATGCATAACAAAGCAGATTTTCGTTTTGGTTCATACTAATTTCGATTTGTGACAAGGCGGACTCGATTTAATGGACTCACCTCTTCAGTTCACACCTTCCTGTAATCACCAATGTGTCATAATGTTTTTGTTCAACCATGCGCAAATCAGGCGTTAAATAACATTCATGACAATCTATGGAACACACAGTTCAATTGTACCTATAACTGATCCCTGATGGATGATAACAATATGGGCAATGTAGAAAGTATAGAATTTACGCAAACATAAGCCGATCTATAACATGAAATTTACAATGATTTTCCTTTTCACTGTTTACTGTTCACCTTGAAAAGCCCTCGTTCATGGTATAGATGGGATGTCGATGCCCTCTCGCCCATCGTTGCCTGCTTGGTGTTCATTGTTCTCACACTCCCATATGGTAAGTTCGATTAGGTAGCATTGATCTGACTTATAACATTAGTTCACAAAGGTACATAATGTGGTATCTGGGTCAAATCAAACTTCTCTATTAAATCGAACGACCCAGCTTACAAGCAGGAGAAGGATTTGAGTACATTTTCGTTAGACTACGATGGCGAGAGCTTTTGATGTGGATCTCATTAGCACTGTGACCATTGATATTGTTTGTCGTTAATCCATACGGTTCCGTTTCAATGAAAACCATTTCAGATTAGTGAGTGTATGGAGTATTATAATAAGCATAGGTACTGAACTATGCACTCGTTAGAGGGATCCGGAATGTTAGGTTTCCGGAATGTTAAGGGTTCCAGAATGTGAGGTATCGCGAATGTTAAGGTTCCTGAATGTTAGGTATCTGTAATGTTGACGTTCCTGAATATTAGGTATCTGTAATGTTGACGTTCCTGAATGTTAGGTATCTGTAATGTTGACGTTCCTGAATGTTGGGTATCTGTAATGTTGACGTTCCTGAATGTTGGGTATCTGTAATGTTGACGTTCCTGAAAGTTGGGTATCTGTAATGTTGACGTTCCTGAATGTTAGGTATCTGTAATGTTGACGTTCCTGAATGTTAGGTGTCTGTAATGTTGACGTTCCTAAATGTTAGGTATCTGTAATGATGAGGTTCCTGAATGTTAGGAATCTGTAATGTTGACGTTCCTGAATGTTAGGTATCTGTAATGTTAACGTTTCTGAATGTGAGGTATAAGGAATGTTCAAGTTCTAGAATGTTAGCTGTACGGTATGTTAAGGTTCTAGAACGTAAGGTACCTGTAATGTTGAGGTTCCAGATTGTTAAGGTTTCAGGATGTCAGTATCCAGAATGTTTGGTAGCAGGAAAGTGAGGATTTTGGAGAGCAAAACTTCGGGAATTCGAGAGTTTCGGATAATAAGAGTTCCGTGTTTCGTTAGATTTCGTTGATTCCGACTATGTCATGAACACCAGGTGACACCAGGTGTGTGTATCTTGCACTCATCACAAACAGTTGAAAAGACAGGTCAATTGTTCACCTGAAAATGTACGAGTCAAAATCGGACATAATTTTGTTACTGATGCATCAAATTTGGAAATGTCCTCCACATGTCTTCAATAAAAGTTTTTGAAAGCTTTACTGAGGACTTGAATGTTGTAAACTTGGTCGAACAACTTCTGAGCAAAAGTTGTAGGACGAAATTATGGTAGAAAGAGCATGCTCGATTGTACCTCAAACGTTGTGAAATGTACATGTAGACACCAAAGGTTGGAGCTGCTAGAATATTGCTCGACATAAAGGGAAAGTTGACTGTTGGAAAGTTGAAGTCATCCCTCTTGTCATACAGGCTTGTTTGGGAATGTTTTGTCAGGGAAGGGAATTGGCTATTTGACGGCTATATCAGGTCATCGAAATAGCTGAAGCTTCAGTTAAGCTTCTTGGCCTTATTACCTTGTTTTGACTTTGTCAATCCGAGCAGAAAGTCTAAGTCACAGGTCATAAAAAAGCAGTCCAGTAAAAAGGGGAGGAAAAAATGACCATGAGGAAGCCTACTTTTTGCCGAAACGTCTTACCCCCAAATTTTATATATTATCAGTGAGGAAGTTCAGCATTTCAAATATTGTTTTCTCAGTAAACTTCAGATTGCATTTTTTTCATTTTTGACAAATTGTCCTGAACCTCTGAGGATATTTAACTATGTCTATGGTCACCACGTTTGATAAGAAAATCCCCATGACCAAGGGATGAGGCTTTTCCTTAAGTCTGTCATTTGGGATACATATCCCGTAATTCATAAGAAACCAGTTTCTTAAGTGTTTTTACTGATGTAAGTAATGCCATGGTTACCTGATACTCACACCACAGTTTGGGACAAACTAAACTTCAAAATACAAAAGATACTACAGTGATATATTCTTGTTATTGATGCAATGACGACTGTTGACGACAAAGTATACATCGATAACCATAGCAACGCCCACTCCGAGGCTAATTTGGACAGTATTACTTCTACGTGTTACTGAATAATCGAAGAGACACACCTGCTTTTCATATTACGTAAAGCAAGGACCATCCTGTGTTTTCTCAGTTATATATATATATATATATAAATAAATAAAATGGATATTTAATCAGCCATAGACTCTATCTTTACACAAGTGTTATTAACTGTATATTTCTTATGATGTATGCACATTTGTGTAGCTAATCACAAGCACTCATTACATAACGATTTTCACTTTCAACTCCCCTTAATAACTTCTTCACTTTAATGGTTGGTTCGTTTGTTGTTTAACGCCGCACTCAGCAGTATTCCAGCTATATGACGGCGGTCTGTAAATATTCGAGTCTGGACCAGACAATCCCGTGATTAATATTATGAGCATCGATCCACGCAATTGGGATCGATGACATGCATCAACCAAGTCAGCGAGCCTGATCCCGTTAGTCGCCTCTTACGACAGGCATAGTCGCCTTTTACTGCAAGCATGTGTTGCTGAAGACTTATTCTACCCCGGATCTTCATGGGTCCTTTACTTTAATGAAGTAACCACTTTCGTGTTATGTAGACCTCCTGACAAGTAAAGCAAAAAAAAAGTTGTATTGGCGTGAAATCCATATTATTAGAGTTTATGATTAGTTTAACTATCATTTTCACCGTTCAACATCCCCTTAATAACATTTAGATAAATGAAACATTATATACATATTGGCGTGTTATAAAGACATCACAACCAAAAGTAAAAAAAAGAAGAATGTAACGATATATTTGAATTAAAATCAAAACGTGATTACAGCATTTATGTTTTATATATAAATCAGTAGGGCTTTAATGGTACGCTTTATTGATTTTGAAAGCTACCTATGAACTATTGTGTATTATGTTGATTGTTTTACTTTCTAAAGGTTTAAATCAAATTATATTTTAAAAATAGAACAATGTAGAGGTATTCTTTGGGTGTCGTCTAGGAGCCAGTACTATCCATCTTAAAAAAAATATAATACGAAAATCAAATTATGATAAATTCAACTGATGTATAGTTTCTTTTGATCCACAGTTTATCAACAAAAGAAATGGAAATCCAACAGAAATATGTTTAGAAGATTTGAATGAGTTAACGAACCAATTTCCTTTTATGCCATTTTACACGTCACCTCATATATACATCTAGTTGTATCGTTTTGTATCCATACATAACCAACCTACCGAAACGATACCACTATCGTGGCACAGAAAATCGCGGTACAAAAACGCTTGCTTTTTAATTCTGACACCCTACCAAACAGGGCGTCTGTACCAAATGAGCAAGCCAGGATATTAACAGCAGAATAAGTATTGCCAAGCTCAACCTTTCAGGTGAAAACCTTGATTCATCTACTGCCAGCTTCTGAATCTCGGGATCAGCGTCTACACCTGTACACCGACTTGTGCCCCTGGGCCCCCAGCAAAAGGGATTACATCTGGGAACTTCAGCACTCCCAGACATTTTGCACTGGAGTTATGGAATATGCAATTCCAAAAGTGCCAAGACGACACAAGAATGCGTTTGTATTGTTTGTGGAATGTATGCTATCTTTTTCTTCGTGGTATTGTTTAGCCTTCCACGTTCTGTTGTACCTTGTGGTAAACTGGGCCTGATGCTGGCTTCAGACATTTAAACTACACCTATAGATTCCATGCATACAGTCACCTCTTCAGCATAACCAAACGTTCAACCATTTTTTCTCTCTCCTGGATGGTTTTACCGGATGCAAAATATTGCGTCCTTTTCACATACAAATTGAATGGGTACAAATAATTTACAAGGTGCGTCCTTGGGGATGTTTTGTTTTGTTTGTTTGTTGTTTAACGCCGCACTCAGCAATATTCGAGCAAGCATAATTACCTTTTACGGCAAGCATGGGTTACTGGAGACCAATTCTAACTCGGATCTTCACGGCTTGGCCCTTGGGGATGTATGGCTAGTGTATGTTTTTTTTAATCAGTTGATGTCAAAATTGTAGATAGCATGTTACAGATAATTAACATTCTTTTCCAGGGAGGCAAGGGTTCATTTTATTGAATCTAACATTAAAATCACACTCTATAATAGGCTCCGAGTATGTGCAATGATATGCCATAAAATCACAATACCGCTCAAAATTAAAACTAAGCCTCCATCTGCTTGAAAAAAAATAACTGGCTATCCTCGTCATCTTTTCTTGAGGAAGGCCACAATCTTTGACATGACCATGAGAGACAGTATGCCTATAACCCTTATTTATTTATAATCATTTCAAGAGTGATGTAAAATGACCATTAAGCATCATTTACCCTTACTTGGGGAAACATACAATACAAACATATGCATAAAGAAAAATGGTTTATTGCAAAAACCTGAACTGGTGAGCAGAAGAAACGTTGCCAACAAACATTGTTTGTTCCTAAAAATAGAACAGGACCAATGTCAAGGAAGATACTTACATTGTCAAAAGTCATGAATTAGCAATATCATTACAAGTTACACCATGAGTATCAAGTTGGCGTAAATTGTATCCTAATGCAGTTTGAGATATATCAGTTGTTTGGATGAAGGGTTTGTTTTGGTGGGGATAAGCAAGGATGGTTGCTGTTGTAAGTGCTTGCTTTAGCTTTTCGCATGCCTGTTGGCAATTGTTGGACCAATTAAAAGACGCGTCTTTTTTTAGAAGGTTGCATGGAGGGGAGGCCATGCCAGAGAAGTTTGCTACAAATTTGTGATAACAGAGGCCAAACCTAAAAAAAATGATACACGTCATGGACATTTTTAAGGGGTGGGACCTGTGTGACTGAATCTATTTTTGAAGGATCGACAAAGATGCCATCTTTGCTGAAGATATGCTAGGTGACTTCTTCAGTCGTGTATTTACATTTGGTTGGCCCTGCATTTTTCATATCTTTTTGAATACTGCAATGAAGGGATTCAAATGTTCCGGAAACGTTATGATGTCATCTGCACATATTAGTATTTAATGCCAATTCATTTCTTTTAGTGCCTTTGAAATGGGTTGCCGAAATGAACATTTTTGAGGCCAAAAGGGAGGCAATTCCATTCAAAAACATCATCGGATGTAATTGTGACTGACTTTTGTGTCGGGATGGAAAGGTATTTGCCAAAAGCCACTAGCACAATCAAAGACACTAAAACTTTTGGCATAGCTATCGACCACAGCATCAATTACATCTTCAAAACGTGGTAGAGGGAAAAATATAGGCTTGGTAACTGCATTAAGGTGTCTATAATTTTCGTCAAAGTGGTAAGAGCTGTCACGTTTTTTACCATGACAAAGGGAGAGTGCCATTCAGAAGAACTGGGCTGATGGATATTGACGTTTTGCACCTGTCAGGAACATTCTTTCCTTATGGTTGCGTTTTGCCTATAAAAAGGGAGTCTAATGAGTCTGGTGTCACCTGTTTCTATTTTGTGATGATTTAAGTGAGATAGAGTGAGTGAGTCCTATTTATGACCAATCTGAGGCAAAAACTGATCTTTGTGATCGGAGAATGTATTTTACTTTACACTTGTACTTTCAACATTTAAAAAAATGCTTTTGGAGACAAAAGCTCCACGACATTCAGAGGCATTGTTATGCTGCACACAACTTCAAAGGGTCTCTTTAAAACTTCATTTATCCAAAATACCTTATTGTTGAAATATGGTTCCAAAGTGCACCAAAATTCTATCTCCTTACAAAAACTGACTGACATGGTCAATCAAGAGACGTGTCAGATCATCGACAGAAGTGGACAGATTATACTCGACTATTCGTGGCATCAGACAATGCCACCGCCTCATCAATGACTACGTCGACGATGAAGAATCACCCTCTGACTTCCTGTCTGTGTGTAAGTGGCAGAGTGGGTCTGCGTACCAGGAATATTGGCCACTCGGTGCCGGTGTGCGTTCTGTCGTGATTACTATCAACATGTACCTTTTCAACGCTTATTCCCCATCAACAATAAACATGGCTGCTGCCTCCTTAAACTTCACTCCTGAGTTTTGTCTTCCGTCGTTCACCCTGAACCATGAAGTACCAACCGAGGGCAAAATACGTACGCCTTTGCAACGTCATGCTTTGCATTTTGATGTATCATACCAATGCCTTGTTCTTTCAGTTGTACCGTTAATCATAGCATGTCATTTGTCACTGTACAACCGTCTGGGTGTGAATGAACAGTACATCGTTCCCATTATACCCATATCTTTGAAGGTTGGCATGCTGCAAGTGCAGCAAAAGTTTCACTTCAAACTTAAGTTTCACTGAACTGGGTACGGTAGCACAGGCGACTGACTCTCAACCATTTTGTAACAGTATTCGGTGTGTGGACCCAACCTGCTCAACTTTCAGTTTAGAAATGTTTCTTTAGTTCGTCAGTTTACATTGAAAGTGATGCTATTTATGTAATTGAAAAGAATATTCCACCAGTAGTTGTGAATAAAAACATTTCAATTTGACCAGTTTTCTGTCAATTTGACGAAAACATCACGCTGGGTTTTACTACATATGGTTTTGTTAAAAAAAATTATATAAAAATGCTTTCTCATACTACTACTTTGTTCTGTTAAAATCACCTACATCTGTACAGTTATTATGTTTTAGTGAACAGTGAGAACATTTTAACATTCTTTCTAAAGGTATTATTTGAAATGTGTCGAAAAAGAAAGATATCAGGTCTATTTTAAGAAGAACAATAATCTCAGCTCCTGAAAATAAAGAAAACAACAACATGTCTCTACCCCAAAAACCTGACCCCCCATCCCCACAAATATCCAATGGTCCGCCCCTAAAATTATTGATTATGTACGACATGCATATCAATGTTAATTTCTTCCATCGTAAATCTAAAATAGTTTTAATAGTATCAGGAGTGAGTGAGTGAACATAGTTGTGTGCTGTATCAGAGTATTACACTGTTTTCAGCGAACAATATCAACAATGTTTTAAAAGTAACAAAAATATATATATGGAGACATATCAACATAAACCTCTATAGATCACCTACATTTATGTGACCTGTTTTAACTGGTTTTAAAATATCAACATTAAGCCTGGCATTAATGGCACAGCGTGTAAATGTTTCGCTCACTGCAAACTTTTCAATACATTTAAGTTACAGAACAGGTGACCCGTGAAGATCCGGGGTAGAAAAGGTCTTCAGCAACCCATGCTTGTCATAAGAGGCGACTAACAGGATCGGGTGGTAAGGCTCGCTGGTTTGGTTGATGCATGTCATTGTATCCCAATTGCGTTGATCGATGCTCATGATGTCAATCACTGGATTGTCTGGCTCAGACTCGACTATTTACAGACCGTCGTCATAGAGCTGGAATATTGATGAGTGCGGCGTTAAACAACAAGCAAAGACACAAAAGAACAGGTCTTGCAGACTAACAAGAAGCAATGTTGTAAAGGAACAATTACCAGTTCTATCAGACTCGTATTTTTATAATCAAAACGATTTATACTCCTCCGTGTTCGCACATGGCCATAAATCGTTATCTTCAGGCAATGTTTAATCCTTAAAAATAATTGACCTACTCATGCTGAACTAACACAGCAAGTAGGTCTCTAAAGTCGTCATGCCATGACACGATGAAAAGGTTACACCCACACACATATTTGTATCCTCTGAATGTTAAGCTCTTGCATTTCTTGTTCAGCATAAAGTAATCATAGAACATGAGTAATCACCGTGAATCCTGAAAACGGAAGTAATAAACTGATATATATATTTATTTATATGTAACAAATGATTTATATGGTGTTGATCTGTCAATAAGAAAATCGACAAAACCAAAACAAAAGAAATCTTAGCTAAAAACGAAGTCCATTGCACGACTCAGACTATATCATAAGTAAGTGTTTAGGAATTTCAATATTAAATTGTGATGTTTGTGAAAAGGTGAGCGTATCTTGCCACACCATCCCAAACACATGCAAAATCAAGTCAAATGTTCATGTACAAAATACATGGGAACATATGGTAGAAGTACATATAGGGTACTGCATCATTTTGGTCACTGATGCGTCAAATTTGAAAATACCCTTCACATGGCTGCCATAAAAAGTTTTGAAAGGTTTACTAACGCCCCTAATGCTGTAACCTTGATCAAATGACTTTGAGCAAGAGTCATATGACGCTCTTTCAAAATCATGTTGAAAGAGCATGTTCGATTGTACCTCAAAAGTTCTAAAATGTAGACACCAAAGGCTGGAGTTTCAGGAATATTGCTCGTCATAAGGGGAAGATGACTTCTGAAAACTTGAAGTCATGGTCTTGTCATGTAGTCTTTAGGGTAGTGTTGGTAAGATTGACAGAGAAAGCTGCATTGGGCATAGACGAAAATACAAATAATCGATAGTTTGATAAACGCATTGTTTATCTTCTTGTTGGCAGTTTCTGATGATGACTGTAAAAATGTAAGTGACAGTTGTCAGATATGCCCAACTCACAGTGCTTACGGGGGTTACAAAGACTTGACCTAAAGAAACTCAAATGATATATTTCTCAACATGATCTCCTCCTACATCGGTACACTTTTGGCAACGATGTTGGAGGGATCTTATTCCGATTTCGAGGTCCTTCTCTTAGTTGTTAATAAAGTTCTCCACTGCTGCTCTGGCGTGATCATGGAAATGGGTTCCAGCTAGAGCGTTCTTCATGTTTGGGACAGAGGGAAATCTGACGGAGCCAGATCAGGAGAATAAGGTGGGAGCTAAAAGACCTAGTGCAAAGCTTACACTCTTGGATTGAAGCAATGGCAATGACTGATTTGTGCACTGGCGTATTGTCATGAAAGAAAGAACATACCTTTTCTCAGCTTCCCATGTCTCTTTGACTTAATTTCATTCCATAATTGTCCCACAAGTTCACTAAAATATGCTCCGTTTATTGTCTTGTCCGTTGGGGGGCAGTGGGGTAGCCTAGTGGTTAAAGCATTCGCTCGTCATGCCAAAGACCTGAGTTCGATTCCCTACAGGGGTACAAAGTGTGAAGCACATTTCTGGTGTTACGCACTGTGATATTGCTGGACTATAACACACGACTCCCTCACTCACTCACTTTTGCCCTTTGGAAGACATGATGACATCCTCAGCATCCCAGAGCACGGAGGCCATAACCTTTCCATCTGATGGGACAGTCTTTCCCTTCTTTGGTGGTGGTGATTTCTAATGCTTCTGATGCTCAGAATTTATCAATGAATTTTCGGCTTCCCAGTGCCTGGTGTACTTAGAACAACAGTTTTGTGCGGGACCCCGTAATGGCCAGGACGGTTATATTCCACTTTTTAAGAAGAATAATTTGACAATTGTGACCATTCGACTATCTTACTCTAAATACTATGCCAACAGCGACATTCAAAACTATCCTGTTTTTTATTATGTAAAATGCGATGACGAACGATCGATACAACTATATTCTACACTTGAAGTACTACGCAATGCCAACACGACCGGTACCACTATATTCTAATTTTAAGGGGGGAAAACCGATGCCAACAGCGACCAGTAGGTTAGACTAGCATTATATGTCGCCAAATGGAAATACTAAAAAATTCTTCGTGAAGGTGTCAGGAGTCAAGATGTGAATCTCTTCATTTTCACGAAACTGGAGAAAGCAGACTTGCCAGAATATTTTTAAGTTTGTTTTTAGCTTTTCGGATATTTCTGTTTCAGGATCTGTATGATAGATTACCAGTGCGACTGTATTTTACTCTTTAAGGTAAACACGGTTACATCGGCAAAAGGATGACATGAACGACCTTTTCGACCATATTCCAATTTTGAGTTAAACACGATGACATCAGCGACAATTTCGACTGTAGTTAGATAAACAAGATGCCAACAACTACCCGTGCGGCCCTAAACACAATGCCGACATGTAATCAACATTGCTATTTTCAACTATAAAACACAACGCCAGAATGAAATTGCTGTGATCTACCAGTGACGACACCAGGTCACATCAACAGTGCTGCAACATCACAACCGTCATCAGTTGTGACACATCACTGCAGCAGTTCTGCACATTATGCACGTATCCTCGCAGAGCTAGTTACGTTCTCGGGATCAATTTACGTTTCATACTCAGTCAAGAACGCTTGCTGGCTGGAGAGGTCTTCGTGCTCGGAGGCGAGCGTTTTATCATCAAGCTGTCAGAATAATCCAGCTATTGTTCACAAAACTGCTTCTGTGTAATTTAAATCAGTGTATCAGTGCAAAAACCTACTCTGAATATCGACACGAAAATCCAGCTGATTTCTTCCTGCCTCGAGACAAATAGCGTTGAAGCTTGTTTACATTCGCAGCCTTCCGCCATACTGCGTTGCATGCTGGGAGCCTTTTTGTCTAAACAAACTGCAGCTAAGCCCCTCTGCTTTCGTTATCATTTACTTTCACAAACTCTGGCTGCCTGCCTTTGATCACGCTTTGTTCGACCTGTTTTAAAAATGGAGCACATTAAAATGCCTCCACTGCATAACCGATGCCAAAGGGACATAACTCACCTGTTGGGACAATGTGGAACTCTTCTGTTTGAAGTCTGGCATATTCCATTCCCTTGTCGGTTAGGGCAAATGACTACCATCTTCCGGTACTTAATTTGCACATTTACCACGTTTTTAAAATTTCAAATTATAAGCATGAGTAATTATAGATATACTTTTGATCGAAATGTTGATAAATGTAGTTGTATTAGTGGATTATGTTTGAAAGCCTGAACATGCTGGTTAAACTCGTTTGGTGATACATCTCAACACTGATACACAGATTAGTTTGAAAGACGCGACCTGTTCTATGGAATCGAAGCTCACCGTCTACATTGCAAACCTACTTATCCAGTTGTCGACATCTAAGCAACGGCGGCCTATTAAAAAGATGAATAACTACTTGGTTCTCATTTTAAGTAGACAAATGGTGTCAAGTACTTATATCGAACACGTGAGTATGTAGACTGGGAGCCGTCCTTCTTTCCAATTTGAATTAAACACAAAGATCTAATACATCCGATATATATTTTTTCCTTCTATTCTGATTTGTACCGAAAAACATCGGCAAACAACCGAAAAAACAAAAATCACCTGTTCGTCAAGTCCCGATTTTCACATTGTTTGGTTGCATGTTAATTGTAAAAGGTTATTGATGCATTATTTACATGATGTTAAAACAAAATGATGACGTAATGTATTGGGATAACCGAAATAGCTATCCCTATAGAATGTCCGGAGAAAAGTTTTGGATTCGACTGTTGTACGGCAATGCCATATGGATGTAATGACAAAATATAGACGCTGGCAAGCTTTCTAACTAACGAGGTGCCAACGTCAATGCATGAGTCTGTTTCCGGCATCCCAAAGACGTCGACGCAGTCATGGTCTTAAGAAAGGACCGAGAAGGCCAAAGGATACCATTCATTTGGGAGGTTGGTTGCTTCTCCTTCTGGAACAATTGCACAAGAAAGAACAGGTCTTTGCTATGTGTCGTTGAAAGAAGGAGAACGACTCCAACACCTTTTGCTGATATATTAGTTAAAACACTGTAAGAGCCTTCACTATCTACTGGACAGTAGAGTTCTTGATATTGCTTTGAAATGTTTGGCCAAACCAGAAACACTCGATCATGTTTTTGAATTTGACCCATTTCCGGTGTCCCCGGACGTTACATTGCTTGAATACAGCTGAAGGCGGTGTAAACCCTAATTCACGCACTGACTCCTGAATTTGAAATTTGCAAACAAGGGAATTGATGCTTTAAACTTAAGTAACATTCAAAAATCAGTTTCCCTTAATGCCCCACAATATTTCAAATTTTAGGAACCACCAACAGTTTCATTTTCCCTACATCAACACCCTTTCATCCAAGTAACGTGGACTTCATGATGTATATTTTTGGCTGCCAAGACTCGTAATGCCGGGATGGAATAGGTCTTCAGGAACCCATGCTTGCCGTAAAAGGCGACTATGCTTGTCGTAAAAGGCGACTAACGGGATCGGGTGATCAGGCTCGCTGACTTGATTGATTCATGTCATCGATCTCAATTGCGTGGATCGATGCTCATGATGTCAGTCACTGGATTGTCTGGTCCAGACTCTATTATTTTACAGACCGCCGTCATATAGCTGGAATATTGCTGAGTGTGGCGTTAAACACACATAAACAAACACAAACACGCCAAAACTCGTGATAACTTGTTGGTCGTATAATCACATGTGATATCTCTATTGCTGACAATAACAACTTTCGTTGGCTGCTCTACATGAACAATTTGAAGTTGGTTGTTCCCACTGACAATGCCTCAAAAACCATAATTAGTATATGAAACCATTTTAATTAATTAGTGACATGTAATAATGTCACCAATAAGGCCAGCGTGGTAACTGAGGTAGAAATCTGCCTTAGCCACACGTCAGTACTATCAACTTTTACCTTGACTATAAAACCTGAAGGCAAGTGCATTTCTCTTTTGTACTGGATACCAAAGAACCTTAGAGAAATATTGCTGAGTCCAGCAAATGTATCACCAATTCCATTTTCCAAAGATTATCCGTAATACAATCAAGAAGGGTTTTGTTTGTATTCACAGAAAGTATTTGACACGCGTGGCATTAATACAAGTCGATTCTCAAAAATATAAACATTTGCTTAAATCTTAACAATCTCAGAAAAGAACCAAGTTAAATGTAATCAAAATATTTGACTTTGCAACTTTGTACACCTTCTCTAACGACAAAACTGCATTCCTTGATCTATGGGACATTTGGTGTCTACAAATTCTGAGAAACAATCGAAAAGACGCTCTCTACGAAGAGGGTCACATGACTCGGGCTCAAAAGTTGTTTGTTTGATTGTTTATTTGTTTGTTGTTAACGCCGCACTCAGCAATATTCCGGATATAAGACGGCGGTCTGTAAATAATCGAGTCTGGACCAGACAATTCAGTGATTGACATCATGAGCATCGATCCACGCAATTGGGATCGATGACATGCATCAACCAAGACAGCGAGCCTGACCACCCGATCCCGTTAGTCGCCTCTTACGACAAGCATAGTCGCCTTTTAGGGCAAGCATGGGTTGCTGAAGACCTATTCTACCACGGATCTTCACGGGTAAAAGTTGTTTGAACAAGGTTACAATCTTCAATGGCTTGATAAACCTATAATAACAAATTTGATGCATCAGTGCCCAAAATAATGTCCGATTAAATTACCCATTTATGTTCCCATGTATTTTTAGGTGAACAATTGAATTTCCTTAGCATGTGTTTGTGACGGGTAGCCTCCTGTAGGGGCAGGATACTCTAACCTTTGCGCGAATACCTGGTAACACGACTATATGATAGTGATTCATGAAGACATGCTCATGATATAGTCAGCATTGAACAACGGAGACTGCTTTTATCCGAGATTTCTCATGATTATTGAGATATTTCTTGTCGCTTTCATTTTCACAAATTGTACCCATGCTGGGAACTCTACCGCCTGGCCACTGATGACGTATCTCTCTTCAAAACGTACATGTTCTCACCAAACAAGTATTTGCAAACAATATCGAGTCGCTTTAAGATGGGGGATGTCTTTATTTTCCTTTTACCTAAACTCTTGAACGTATCGTATCAGAAAAATACATAAACAGTTACCTCATCGATTTTCAAATCCCATGGGTTTACAGAAACTTTCAAAACCATCATCGTTGAAGGTTAGAGATTATCAAAACTGTTCAGTCGAGACTAAACAAGTTTGATGTATTTAAACAGATAGCTCGTCGGCTCGTCGGCGGTGGTGCATTATGGCACCAAACTCTGAGAATAATGGTAAACCTGCTTGGCTGCCTCCACATGACGTGTACCAGACAAACACGGCTTGCAGGAATTGACTCAGGCTTGCTCACCCTTAACTATGGATGTATTTACCTTCGTTCCGTTATTGTTCAGAAAGATTATCCTGTGTCCACACTGATGTTTCACGACCTGCAATTTTCATTTACATTGTATTTGATATAGTTGGTTAAGTCTGTCTTTGTAAACTTTACGTTTTCAATAGTTTATTGCTATAAATGTATTTAGTGTAATATTTCTATTTATCATGCCGATCAAGGAATTAAATGTCACAGACAGTTATTTCAGTCATCGGGATTTCATTTTGTCTTATTTTGGATTCATCTCCGATTCAATGGATTTAATCAGTATTCGTTAATGTCATCTCCCTATAGCATCTGCCAGCTGATATGCGTGATGCATAGTGAATGGGTGTACGCCAACACAGACTGAAAGGTTATTGCGAGACCCTATATGCTACATTAGGGGCTTTAAAACTTAACTATTTACTTCTCATTGTAACTGGTTGAAATGAAAGTGATTAAAATCCTGTGTTCAAAAAGATATCAAACGGAATAATAACAAGTGTGCACATTATTACACAAAATGTAGAAACAATGCGCACGACATGAGAGATGATGCCAAACGTACAGAAGATCATGTTTTTAGGTATCATTTTGTGCTCACGATAAAAAAGTGTCTTTGCTTATGACCAATACTCCGTTATTATTCTCAAAGTGGGGAGCCGTAACGGAAAATCACGAGAATGTGTTGATTCTACTTCCGGTATCAATAGATTCGAGAGCATTCGTGACCAACTCGTGTTATTCCGGGACAAGCCGAATAGCGACTCGTGCCCCTCTGATGGCCATTTTTGCTACCGGGTTCCGTCTTAGCGCAAACGGGCATACCTAAAACAATTGTCAACTCTTTGCGTAATGGTTCGCATATATTTCCCTATATATTGTATATATTTCAGATGCAATTTAAAGCACATCGGGACGTGCGGAATTATACAGTATGATTGAACACATGAAACTGTGTCTTGGGTATATTTTTAGATGCAAGATATATGTAAAATCAAAAATTATTTCTGAGGGATTCTTTGACGAAGAACTTGAAATCATACGCGCATTCTGATTGGTTTGTCGTATTTTCGCACATAACATTCATCGATAGGGGGACGAGTCATCTTGCAGGTTACGGAAAGGGGTGAGTTGTGACGAATGAGGGGGGCGAGTCTTCTTGCAGGTTACAGAAAGGGGCGAGTTGTGACGAATGATTCGAGAGATGTCTCCAACTTTTACCATGGTATGGTTAACATGTAATTTCTGTTCCATGCTGCTTTATCTGAGCTCCGAATGGAAACTGGTAGATATGCTAAAGAAGTAAAATCAGATAGAATATGTCATGTATGCAAACAAAGATACATAGAGGATGAATACCATTATGTACTCGTGTTTTGTGCTTATGGCAATCTCAGGCGTTATATATACCCCAAAATACTACTTATATCCAACATTACATTAATTTAACTGACTTATGTCTTCACAAAATCCAGAAACTGTTACAAATCGTGCAACGTTTGTGTATAAATCAATGCAACTAAGAAAATCATTTGGGTGAACAATGTATATCAATGTACCAGTGTATACTACTCAAAAGATGTCAAGGGTCATTCCATGACAGATAAACTATAGTAATATGTAACAATCAAGTGATCCTTCACTTCTTTTGAGTAGTATATAATTGTGCTGTTACTCTCTCGAGCAGTGACGTGACTGTAGAATGGGCATTTGGCCTCCACTTCTTTATAAAATAAAGATTGATGTAATTTCTCTGCAATTTTGCATAATGACCAACAGTGGCGTCAGTTTTACTTGTTGAAATACACGTTCAGAATGACCAGTGATGTCCTGGCTCAGGATCAACTGCAACAACAATAGCGTGACGTCATCATAATGGTTGGATTAAATATTAATATGAAATGTGTATGTACAGATATGTCATGTGTTAAATAGTGAGTGAGGATAGTTTTACGCCGCTTGTAGCAATATTCCAGCAATATCACGGCGGGGGACACCAGAAATGGGCTTCACACATTGTACCCATGTAGGGAATCGACCCCGGGTCTTCGGCGTGACGAGTGAACGCTTAAACCACTAGGCTACCCGACCGCCCTGATGTGTAAAATAACACGATTACCGAAGTTATCGAAAATGGCAAGTGATGTCATTCAGATTTCCAGCATCAGTGTTTGTCCCCATCTTATGCAAATATAAGACGCAACACCAGATAATTACAAGTCTCGATTGTCTGCCAAAACACGTTCCATTGGGCGTAAAAAGCAAATTAGCGATGAAAATTATATAAATGAATCACTGTAAGAAACGTTATGACACCAGGTGTTCCCGAAAAAGCTCTTATAAAAGAATTACAGTGACTCAAATCCGTGAATTCATACACCGGTTGTAGGGGAAAAAGTAGTTCCTACTCGCGGAGGAACACTAATAGGTTATAATACATTGGAGTGGCGCCTTTACTCGTCATGCACGGGGCACGAGGCATCTCGAGATACAGTGTTGTGTCATCACTACTGGCTCCCCTGAGTCAACAGGCACAGTGACGAAGCCGAGGTAAAGCTCGCTTGGGATTCAGCACTCACAATCCCTGCACGTTGGTAGGCAATCGGATACTCACAAAGCAGATTCGCCGTTTTATAAATCACGTATCAATGTCAATATGTTTTTGGAACTCTTAAGAAGTGTAGCCTATGTGTTGCCTCTAGCCGCATACGTTGTACTGGGAAGTATGGCTAATGGTGCTTGTTTACTGTGCAATGGAAGTGTGCATCATCTACGTATAATACTGACTGTGATGTCTTGAAAAGTCATTTTCGCGTTATTTCGATCAAATTGCTTTGGATGACACTTTCAAATCGGTTCTGACATGAAGTTTGATTCCCAGACTGATCAAGGTTGGTCAATGGCAACCTGGTTATAGTATAGGTTGCATTTGGGCGTGGGAGCTGATGAATTTAAGCATCTGCATGTGATGTTTAAATCTGTTAGTATAGTTGTATAAACGCTATCTGACACCGCTCTTCTACCTGCCTTATCTACATAACATTACTTCACAACCCTAAGATACCCCCCCCCCCCCCCCCCCCCCGCGCCATCGTATCCGGCCCCACCCTCCCTGAACAACACCACTTAACACCACTCATGTACTAAACCACACCACTGAACACCACAAATGGACTGAACAACATCACTGAACACCACTCATGTACTGAACAACACCACTTAACACGACTCATGTACTGAACATCACTGAACACCACACATGTACTGAACACAACAATTTAACACCACTCATGTACTGAACCACACCACTGAACACCACAAATGTACTGAACAACATCACTGAACACCACTCATGTACTGAACAGCAGCACTGAACACCACTCATGTACTGAACAACACCACTTAACACGACTCATGTAATGAACATCACTGAACGCCACACATGTACTGAACACAACAATTTAACACCACTCGTGTACTGAACCACACCACTGAACACCACAAATGTACTGAACAACATCACTGAACAACAAACGTGTACTGAACAACAACATTGAACACCACTCATGTACCGAACAACACCATTTAACACCACTCATGTACTGAACAACATCACTGAACACCACTCATGTACTGAACAACAGCACTGAATACCACTCATGTACTGAACAACAGCACTGTACACCACTCATGTACTGAACAACACCACTGAACCACACTCATGTAATGAACACCACCATTTAACACCACTCATGTACTGAACAACAGCACTGAACACCACACATGTACTGAACAATTTCACTGAACACCACTCATGTACTGAACAACACCACTGGACACCATCTTGGATTTGAATCACAAGACTTAGATTCCCATAAGCCCAGATTCCCCAGCGATGAGTATAAACAGCAATACCGCTGTATTGCCGACGTCTACGCCAGGATGTTAAAAAAACCCGTCAAATTCTTCTGAAACATTAATTTCCTGTTTGGTTTATATTGCAGTCATAGTGAGGAACACAGAGGATAATATGCGTCATAATCCATCAAATTTTATCAGAGCGAATTAATCAGTGTGTGGAAGAGTTGTGCAAAGACCTCTCTCTCCTCGGACGACGGTGCCGAGACCTAACAGGGGATTAATGCCTGCTGATACTGGAGATATACGAAGATGAAAGTGGATATGAAACCTGCTCGTTTCCTACCACCGATTACTGAGGTGAAAAACGCATTTGTCGACATCTAAATAATTTGCAGTGGGGTTACGAGAAAGCGTGACCCTTGTGTTAAACCAGATCAATACCAAAAGTATTAGAACCACACGATTTTGTAAAATGTCACATATTTGTCTTAGAAAACTCATTCCTAACTTATGGACAAAATATGGTTTGTAAGTGCCAAAGGCCCATGACTTGTCGCCATGTAATATGTGTCCATAACAACAGATGCATGTTAATAATGTGCACATCATATAGCTGGAAAACACATCGAATATGTTATATAGACACAACTATTCTCTGCGGTCGTTTTGAAATGACCAAGCGCTTGGAAAACGTAAATAAGATACAAGTCGTCGTTTGCAGAGGGGACACGGGAGGCCCAGTCGTCGAAGGCGTCGCGATTCGCTGTGCAGAGTTGCGTCCCTTGGGCACGCCAGAAACCTATGATTGTGGGTTCGAATCCCGGTTCGCCCCGATTATGTTTCTAGGTTTGTCAGAACCATACCCATGCTCTTGGGTTTCACCGAAGTGCTAAACGTTTGAGACCTGTATCACTTCGGGCTTTCCTCCCACATTAAGCTGACACGCCGTGATATAACTGGAATGCGTAAAACCCAAGTCAGTCACTCGTTTGCAGAGTCCTTTAGCGTCATGTTTCAGAGTACGTCGTCGTCTCATAAGGGACACATCAAGCAGTACCGTGTGTTCTATGTGTACTTCAACTTATTGTCTCCTTTGGTGTACAAATCCGACAAATAACTTAGTTAATCAAAATCAGAAACTGTCGATGCTTGTGTAGCCAACAAATTTCACACAGAAATCAAAATCAGAAACTTTAGATGCCTGTGACATGTGGGCAATGTTAGTTATTTGACAATCTGGGCAATTTGATGCATCAGCGACAAAAAATATGTCCGATGCAATTCCCTTTTTTGACTTGTACCATATCTTCTCATGTTTTTTTCAGGTGAACAAGGGGCGGTCGGGTAGCCTAGTGGTTAAAGCGTTCGCTCGTCACGCCGAAAACCCGGGTTCGTCCCAACATGGGTACAATGTGTGAAGCCCATTTCTGGTGTCCCCCGCCGTGATATTGCTGGAATATTGCTAAAAGCGGCGTAAAACCATACTCAATCAATCAGGTGAACAATTGACTTTCCTTTGCATGTGTTTGTGACGGTGCCACCGGTGGGGCAGGATACGCTCACCTTTTCGCGAACAACTGGTATCATTACTATTTGATAGTAATTCATAAACACATGCTCAGGATTTATTCGGAATTGTACAATCGACTCTGCTTTGTGCAGAGATTTCTATTGGATATGGAAAGGGTTTTGTCACTTTATTTACAGGAAAACTTAGTGGGGCTCCCATTTGTCACGTGAACGTCGTATGACTGAGAACAAGGAGAGAAGAAGATGCGTTAATAACGCTGTGGCTTTGAATAGTATGTATGTAAAACGGTACGTACCGAATGAATGCTTGATGAATGTGATGTTGTCCGAGGCCATTATCACCATGGTGAAACAGCATACACATATTGTGATAACATATAGAAAGTCAAACTCGGGGTGATTCGAAATCACTACAACTGGAGACTGGAGACCTATATGGGGGATGGTGCCAACTTTACATGGCGAGGTTCAGCGTCTCAGTCCCGTGAGTCATCCGCCATGTCCGCGCCTCCACCGAGAACAGGGATATGCACTGATAGAAACCTCTGTAAGAAAGCCAAATATCTACGGATAAGTAACTATTGATAATTGGTTCAAGATTCAGCGTGACGCCAATAATTAGTCAAACCAATGACTGATGGCACGAGCAACGATCCATCTGTGGAACGATAATGTCGTTTACACATTATAAACAAGACCACCATATGATTCATGCCTAGTTAGCTTCGTAAACCCAGGAGTGAGACGGTAAGGTACAGTGGAATCCCTGAAGAGGATGAGCATTGATAATGGGGACCTTTCCTATCCAGGAATCACCACAGGGGACAAGTATTGGTACGGGGACATATGTTGTCCAGGAATCACCACAGGGGACAAGTATTGGTACGGGGACATATGTTGTCCAGGAATCACCACAGGGGACAAGTATTGGTACGGGGACATATGTTGTCCTGGAATCACCACAGGGGACAAGTATTGGTACGGGGACATATGTTGTCCTGGAATCACCACAGGGGACAAGTATTGGTACGGGGACATATGTTGTCCAGGAATCACCACAGGGGACAAGTATTGGTACGGGGACATATGTTGTCCAGGAATCACCACAGGGGACAAGTATTGGTACGGGGACATATGTTGTCCTGGAATCACCACAGGGGACAAGTATTGGTACGGGGACATATGTTGTCCAGGCATCACCACAGGGGACAAGTATTGGTACGGGGACATATGTTGTCCAGGAATCACCACAGGGGACAAGTATTGGTACGGGGACATATGTTGTCCAGGAATCACCACAGGGGACAAGTATTGGTACGGGGACATATGTTGTCCAGGCATCACCACAGGGGACAAGTTTTGTTACCGGGGACCTATTCTGCACCAGGTACCTTAATGCAGGACACGTATGGGCACAAAGACCTATTCATTCCGTGAATCTCCTCGGGGAGACAAACACTAACGATACGTAATGTACAAACGTGTAATAAGAACACAATCAAATAAATTAGACATTGAGGATCCCGATCAAAAGACATAGCCTATAATTGGGTGAGATGGGTTTAACGCCGATTTTAACAGTATTTCAGTTATATCACGGCGTGTCAGCTTAATGTGGGAGTAAAGCCCGAAGTGATGCAGGTCTTAGACGTTTACGACTACAGTGAAACCCACGAGTACGGGTATGGTGCTGCATAACCTAAGAACCTAATCTGGGCGAACCGGGATTCGAACCCACAATCATAGGTTTCTGGCGTGCCCCAAGGGACGCAACTCTGCAGAGCGAATCGCGGCGCCTTAGGCGACTGGACCACCTGTACGCGTGCCCCGTAATCGAAACTGATAATTAGCTGGTGTTGACGTCTTATATTTGCATAAGATGGTTTTTTTCTCAAGTGTGTTTTGTCTCAGTGCCAGTAGAAACCATGTTGCCATGCCAACCACCCAGTCCTCATTTAAGTGACCTAATACGACAAACACTGATGCTGGAAATCTGAATGACAACAGTTGCCATTTTCGGTAATCGTGTTATTTTACGCATGAAGGCGGTCGGGTAGCCTAGTGGTGAAAGCGTTCACTCGTCACGCCGAAGACCCGGGTTCGATTCCCTACAAGGATACAATGTGAAGCCCATTTCTGGTGTCCCCCGCCGTGATATTGCTGGAATATTGCTACAAGCGGCGTAAAACTATAGTCACTCACTATTTAACACATGACATATCTGTACATACACATTTCATATTAAAGCGTGTCAGTATCGTGAAACCCAGGAGAACGCTCACAGTGCTGACAAACCAAGGATCATACTACTAACGAGTCCGAAATTCGAACCCTCGATCAGCGAATGGTCGCACAAATTATAAGCCCAACTCTGGATAACGAAATACGTTGCTAAAGGCATTAGGTCACACGTGCCCTCAGAACAAGAAAGGGCATGTCTTAATGCTCCAGCAAACATATACCTGATCAATATTTGCAAGATGTCACTGGTTTTCTTTTAGTGAAATCAAATGATGTTTCCAATATGTCTGTGTATGCATCATGCTGTGATGTAATGTCAAGTCTTTTGTTACACGTGTTTATGCATTTAGAAGATTGATTCAGGTGTAAAGCCATATGGGCCACATAATAATCACTTTCATTACTTTTCAGTTATCAATAAACTAAAATGATCAGGTTACTTTTCCTTTTGAGTACATATGTACATGTATATTCCTGAACCTGAAGATGATGTAAATGTATATGTGGGAACCTGATGATTATGTAAATGTATATGTATGAATCTGGTGGTGATGTAAATGCATATGTATGAACCTGGTGATGACGTAAATGTGTATGTATGTACTTGGCTATGATAGTATTGTGTATGTATGTATCTGATGAATACGTAAATGTATATGTATGTACTTGGCTATGATGTAAATGCATATGTATGAACCTGGTGATGATGTAAATGCATATGTATGAACCTGGTGATGATGTAAATGCATATGTATGAACCTGATTATGATGTAAATGTGTATGTATGTACTTGGCTATGATGTTAATGTATATGTACGAACCTGGTGATGATGTTAATGAATATGTATGAACCTGGTGATGATGTAAATGCATATGTATGAACCTGGTGATGATGTAAATGCATATGTATGAACCTGGTGATGATGTAAATGCATATGTATGAACCCGGTGATGATGTAAATGTATATGTATGAACCTGATTATGATGTAAATGTATGTACTTGGCTATGATTTTTTAAATGTATGTGTATGTACTTGGCTATGATGTTAATGTACGAACCTGATTATGATGTAAACGTATATGTATGTACTTGGCTATGATGTAAATGTATATGTATGCACTTGGCTATGATGTAAATGTATATGTACGAACCTGATTATGATGTAAATATTGATCCATGTTCCTGACCATGATGCAGATATGTATTACCAGTGTATGATGATGTAAATGTACATGTATGTATCTGACCATGATGTTAGCCTTTGTGTATGTACCTTATCGTGATGTAAGCCTTTGTGCATGTACCTTATCATGATGTTAGCCTTTGTGTATGTACCTTATCGTGATGTTAGCCTTTGTGTATGTACCTTATCGTGATGTAAGCCTTTGTGTATGTACCTTATCATGATGATAACCTTTGTGTATGTACCTTATCATGATGTTAACCTTTGTGTATGTACCTTATCATGATGTTAGCCTTTGTGTATGTACCTTATCATGATGATAGCCTTTGTGTATGTACCTTATCATGATGTTAGCCTTTGTGTATGTACCTTATCATGATGTTAGCCTCTGTGTATGTACCTTATCGTGATGTTAGCCTTTGTGTATGTACCTTATCATGATGTTAACCTTTGTGTATGTACCTTATCATGATGTTAGCCTTTGTGTATGTACCTTATCATGATGATAGCCTTTGTGTATGTACCTTATCATGATGTTAGCCTCTGTGTATGTACCTTATCATGATGTTAACCTTTGTGTATGTACCTTATCATGATGTTAACCTTTGTGTATGTACCTTATCATGATGTTAGCCTTTGTGTATGTACCTTATCATGATGATAGCCTTTGTGTATGTACCTTATCGTGATGTAAGCCTTTGTGTATGTACCTTATCATATTGTAAGCCTTTGTGTATGTACCTTATCATGATGTTAGCCTTTGTGTATGTACCTTATCATGATGTTAACCTTTGTGTATGTACCTTATCATGATGTTAGCCTTTGTGTATGTACCTTATCATGATGATAGCCTTTGTGTATGTACCTTATCATGATGTTAGCCTTTGTGTATGTACCTTATCGTGATGTAAGCCTTTGTGTATGTACCTTATCATATTGTAAGCCTTTGTGTATGTACCTTATCATGATGTTAGCCTTTGTGTATGTACCTTATCATGATGTTAACCTTTGTGTATGTACCTTATCATGATGTTAGCCTTTGTGTATGTACCTTATCATGATGATAGCCTTTGTGTATGTACCTTATCATGATGTTAGCCTCTGTGTATGTACCTTATCATGATGTTAGCCTTTGTGTATGTACCTTATCATGATGTTAGCCTTTGTGTATGTACCTTATCATGAAGTTAGCCTTTGTGTATGTACATTATCATGATGTTAGCCTCTGTGTATGTACCTTATCATGATGTTAACCTTTGTGTATGTACCTTATCATGATGTTAGCCTTTGTGTATGTACCTTATCATGATGTTAGCCTTTGTGTATGTACCTTATCATGATGTTAGCCTCTGTGTATGTACCTTATCATGATGTTAGCCTTTGTGTATGTACCTTATCATGATGTTAGCCTTTGTGTATGTACCTTATCATGATGTTAGCCTTTGTGTATATACCTTATCATGAAATAAATCTTTCTAAAGATGTAAATAATCGCTCTTCTGAAATGGTCATTTGAAAGCAGAACAGTTATCTAGGGATATACATAATGATTGGATCTTACATAAAAGTGAGCCTTAAAGGGCAACTAAGTGCATTATACCTTTACCCTTACCAAATGACATTTGCCCTACAACTATCATAATATTAAATGATTCTTGTGTGGGAGCCGAATTTACTGAATACACTACATACTTTGGTTTGCTTTTATGGTTATCCTGACAAAAGAGAAGAATTTTGAATAGTGAAACTATGATGAACTCACATGATGGGAAGAATAATGACCCTGCATGATATCAACATAGTGGAATAGCGGGAGGAAAATGAAGAAAAAAGGTAACATCTTATTTCCTCCCCACGCCACTCTACGGTTTACGTACAGACAAGGTTATCGCCAAAGTCACTGACACGGACTGAATAAAATTGAAATGAAGTTGTCTAAAATGACGAATTGAAATTCTTTAGAAGACCAACATAGCATGCTAAATACCAACATTCCGGGAATAATCTAGAGCAGTTGATTGCAAATTGAATAGCGTCGTATAAAAATATGCACCTCGAGAAAGCGGCATGATTAGAATCAATATCGGGCAGGCCAAATCAATCGGGTTTTGCTTCATGATCTATCGACATGCTGACATTTGAAATTGATCACATGCAATCTACATCGTCAGCAACTTGTAATCGGTCTCACCTTCATCCGTTAGTGTTAACAGATCCATACATTCGTTGGACACGAACTTAAACAACTATAAAGTGGTCTTTACATTTGTCAAGAGAGTTCCCAACCTCGGCCCAGAGGCGCTGACTGCTTTAACCCCCCTCGTTGTCTACTGCTCGCGAGCTTAAAAGGCTATGTTTGAAAAAAATGGTGTTTTTTTGTTTTTTTTAAAAATGCAACAAATAAGTGTGTAAGGCATATACAAGACACCTATATTTTAACAAGAGAAAACTATTGTATAGGAACCATGCGTGAAGAAGAGATCCACAAATTCATGGAAAGACGAGACAGATGACAATTTGCATTTATGGGGTTATTCTTGAAAACAATGAACATATTATGGAGTCTCCGGATTTCAACTATAAAGGAAGCAGAGTTGCGTCCCTTTGTCGTGCAAGGATCCAACGATATTATATTATTCAAGTTTTACCCTGATTATGATCCTTAGATGGTCAGCACCATACCCTCGCTTGTGTGTTAAACTACCTGCCACATTAAGCTGTCTCGGTAAGATCAGACTGAAACAATGTCGAAAGCCGCGTAAAACCGCAATAGTTGCAGTGGGAATGGTAGTGGCAGTAGTAGTGGAAGTGGTAGCAGTAGCCCCATAGGGGGCATGGCTGGCACAGTCGACTGCGGCGCCGCAATTCGCTGAGCAGAGTTGCGCCCCTTGGGCACGCCAGAAACCTATGATTGTGGGTTCGAATCCCGGTTTGCAGCGATTATGTTTTTAGGTTGGTCAGCACCATACCCATGCTCGTGGGTTTCACCGAAGTGGTAAAATTCTGAGACATGCATCACTTTGGGCTCTCCTCCCACATAAGCTAACACGCCGCGATATACCGGTAACTGGAATACTGTTAAAAGCGGCGTTATGTCCAACTCACTCACTCAGCTTCGATACATATTACTCCCACAACGTTTCCCGGTTCATTTTGTTTTACATTGCTGACGGATCTGCTGCCGCTAAAAATCAGACATGTGGATTTATTTTACTTCCTCTCTTGACTGAGATAAGTGGTACATGTTCATTCGATCCGAATAGTTTGCTCAAATAGCTTCACAGATAAAAAACAGGGTGTGACTGTTCCCATTTAAACGCAATAACGGTAAAAAATTTAAAAGCCCCCCAAAAAGAGAATTTGAATGGTTGTCACCCTATCGACCCATAAATATTTGGAGAGTATACTTTTTTCATTTCGCCCTTTGATCAAAGATTGTGAGAAAAAAAGGATAAAAAACCTAAAACTAACAGAAAGTCATCACACAATTCACCTTCTTTCTGATCAGATTTTAGTATAAATGTTAAAGTACTTTCCAGTCAAATATCTCAGGGCGTATGTAATAAGCAAGCAGATACTTGCTTAAACATATTTGTGATTATTTATAAGTATCCTCAAGCAAACTCGTCTCCATTTTACTATGATAAACAATAGCAAAGAAATATAATACACAGGCTAATCGAGGATGAAACTTGAAGTACAAGTCATTAAGCACCTTAAAATATAACATCATTTGCTGTCATGTAGACAATTCTATCCATGCACTCTCGTTATGGATCATTTGTACTTTTTATGACAAATTAAAAAAGCTTCAAGAACAACTACGATATAACGTTATCAGTTTGTCAAACAAACGCCCACTGAATGATGCATAAACAGAGTCCATCGTTGATGAGTGAAACCTTTGGTTTTTAAGGTCACTCGGCTGCGTGGGCTGTGATGTAGGGAAGGTGTGAGCGGCACGTGTGGCGTCTTCGTCATGTACACGTTGAGAAACCTGATGCGGCGACTTCACCGAGTGAGTGAGCGAGCGACGTCTACGACGTTAACAGTAAGACTGTTATGGAACTGATTAAGCTGGATATTTCGGTACAGCGGTGAAAATTGTATGCATGGATCATAAAAAAATAGTTTTAATGCGTTGGTTTTCGAGTTTTTCCTAGATATTATTTCCTTTTTGCGTTTGTTCCCTACGACAAGCTCGGATAAAGCTTTCTTTGGGGAAAAGGGAGAGGTGGGTTTTGTAATTTTGCAATACTCATTTTGTTACCGTGTAATCGTTTTGAAAATATAACCAACAGAGTTACTTGATAAGTTGTTAATATACCTTTGCTTTTAGCATACCGCAACACGGATAAACCCCTCGAATGTATTAATGTTTGGTATGTTTAATAAAAGGTTGTGGTTGTGGTGCACGTATGGTGCTGACAATGCAAGGAACAAAATCTTTCCATAGTTACAAGAAATCCCTGCTAAAAGCAGAGTTGAATGGACGAACCCGACTGTATCATGAACATGTGTTCATGAATAATTATCAAATAGTAATGAAACCAGGTTTTCGCGAAAATATGAACGTATCCTGCCCCACCGGTGTCTCCCGTCACAAACACATGCAAAGGTAAGTCAATTGTTCACCTGAAAAAGAACCACGGGAACATAATGATACAACTCAAAATAGGGAATTGCATCGGACATCAATTTGTCACTGATGCGTCAAATTTGGAAATGTCCACCTGTCTGCCTAAAACATTTTGATAGCTTTACTGAGGCCATGCATGTTGTAACTTTGGTCAAACACGTTTTGAGCAAATAGCAAACAATAATAAAATCAGGGCAAAATTGGAACTGTAGGCAAATTTATTGGTCCTGAAGTGCCGGCAGTCGATTGTCTTTCATTTGAGTGATGCAGATTTTGTACGTTTGCTACTTTTGTTTGTTGGTTGGTTTGTTGTTTAACGCCGCACTCAGCAATATTCCAGCTTTATGACAGCGGTCTGTAAATAATCGAGTCTGGACCAGACAATCCAGTGATTGACATCATGAGCATCGATCCTCGCATTTGACATGCATCAACCAAGTCAGCGAGCCTGACCACCCGATCCCGTTAGTCGCCTTTTACGGCCAGCATAGTCGCCTCTTACGGCAAGCATGGGTTGCTGAAGACCTATTCTACTCCGGCTCTCCACGGGTCTTGCTACTTTGGGTATACTGCTGACGAACCTGGATTCATAATCAGGACGAATCTTGGAACAATATCATGGAACAATATGTCGTAATTATATAGTTTCAATTATCGAGTTTATTATATTTCCATTCTATTTTGATATATACCTTGGACCAATTCGCTATCATGGTTTTGTTTCCAGTCTGATTTTGAATGGCGCGACACGAAAATTAACCGTCCAATCAACTGAATCTTCTGAGCGACAGTTACTCTGTGCCCAATAAGAGAGAAGATGGAGGTGATGACGTCACTATCCTGTGGATACAAGGTATTTATTTCCGTAGAATGGAGACATAAAAGATCGGATAATCGAAGATGGGTTTCAATAGACCAACCCATATTGGCCAATGTTGACATAACTGTAGGATTCATAAAGTCTGAAGTTTATTTCATCTTCTACCATCCAAATCCACCAATTACTCACCATAGTTTAATGGGTAATCACGTTTGCACATGGGTTTGGCTGTTTACATTCTTACAACTTCTCACAAAGAATTTGATGACACGGATGGTCCAGTCGTCGGAGGCACCGCAATTCGCTGTGTAGAGTTGCGCCCCTTGGGTACGCCAGAAACCTATGATTGTGGGTTCGAATCCCGGTTCGCAGCGATTATGTTTCTAGGTTTGTCAGCACCATATCCGTGTTCGTGAGTTCCACCAAAGCTAAACGTCTGAGACCTTCATCACTTAGGGCTTTCCTCCCACATTAAGCTGACACACCGTGATATAACTGGAATACTGTTATATGAGGCGTTAAACCCAACTCACTCACTCGTTCAGAGAGTATACCACGATTAGAAGCAGCGTGTCAGGTGCCTGTCTTGAAATCACTTAAACATGTCCGTGTGAGGAAACCACAAGAGTCTCGTTCAAGTAAATATAAGAAAGGTCAAATGGTATTGAAACGTGACAGTTCGTCTTCAACAGAGGGAGGACATTCTTGAGTGGAAAGATCCCCATTACCAGCATCATAATCCACCGACCATATAAATCTAATACAGATCTCTCACGGGTATTGGAGTACTCGAGCACGGGGTCCGGCTTATATGGACTCGAGTACCCGACAAAGGGGAGATAACTCACATGAAAGGGGAGGACATTCTTGGGTGGAAAGATCCCCATTACCAGCATCATAATCCACCGACCATATACATCTAATACAGATCTCTCACGGGTATTGGAGTACTCGAGCACGGGGTCCGGCTTATATGGACTCGAGTACCCGCCAAAGGGGAGATAACTCACATGAACTCTCGGGTCAGTGTACCAACGCATTTTGACTTTGAGGATGCTGAAAAAAATGGAATTGGAATTGGGGTTGGAAATGGGTGCGAGAGGCCGGTTTGGGTTTTGAGACACAGGTAAGCGTCGGCAAAGTCGTCAGAACCCAAGGCAGTATAACAATGCGTACATCGTGATGTTCAAACAACCAGTTTAAATTTGGTATACGACTAAAAACAAGTTAAGAACCACCCGATTCTTTCATATAACTATAGTTAATCTGTAATATCATAACAGATTTACTATAGTAATACAGTAAAGTACGGTTATAACGAACTCAAAGGGACTACTAATATTAGTTCGTTATAACCGTAGTTCGTTATAAGCATATATACAGCATAACTACAGCAAATAGTGTTGGACCCAAAAAGTAAGTTCGTTATATCCGCCAGTTCGTTATAAGCGTGTTCGTTATAACCGTAGTTTACTGAATGTAAGAATCGGGTGGTCCTTAACGTTTTTGGAGAAGTATGTAGTAGACAAAATCATGGATATATTTTTGTAACAAGATTTCATCAAGAGGGTCCTATTATGAAGAAGTATAACGACATAAATAAATCGACTTACCAGCAAAGACCTCGTTATTTGAAACTTCTTAAGTTTAAATAGAAATTGAACATAAGATAAATTATGACAGCGTCACTTAGCGTCTATAAAACAAATTATACTAAATTCTTGAAACAAATTTACAAGGAAAGAAAACGAGGTGGTTTTATGTTTCCAAATCCCATTAATTAATAATTCTCAAAAATAAGTTTCTAAGTATCATTTAACTAAAATGAAAGCGGATTTTGAAGCATTTGCACGAATTGCATCGTAACGGGCAGCTGCATTAAACGGTCAATCAACTGCATCCATTTATGTATCTTTGAACAATTGATTGGGTCCTACAACTGATCATTATAAGCAAAGAGAGTCCATGAACACACAAATTAAGCTAAACGTGTTTCTTTCATCGAAATGACCTCAAATCTAAGTATCTTCATCAGATGCCTAAGCACTGCCGTATTATGATATTTACCTACTAAATTAGGAAGCGGTGTCGAGGGAATCAATGCCCCGTTGAAAAGAACCCGCCGTGTGATAGTGGCAGGTGTTTTTAGGTTGATGAGGGCCTTGGTCAAATTGGGGAACCCTTGACATTTAAATTTTCTGTCATTATTTGAGAAGATGAAATACCAGATGCTCAGGTCGGATGCTCAAAAGAGATTGAGAAGGGCTTTAGTTGGAACAGATACGACAGAAAGTGCAATTATTATTTTCAAAAGAGGCATTAACAAAGTGCAAAGATGATTACGGGTAATTTTTTACGTTATTTATCGGAAAGATCACGTTACTATAGCAAATTATGTCAGTCTGACATTAGTCAAAAGCTGGTTGAACTGTAAAGATTGAAGCATTTTGAAATTTCAGAGCGAGAAGGTTTAACCTCGTGTGAATTCAGAGACCAGCGACATGGAATACGGTCGACATCCCCGAAAGAATAATGTGGGGTTAAAACACCACTCAATCCTAGCTGAACGCAGAAAAGAATTTGAAAATATTCAATTTCAATCCACTTTTTCTTTTTATAAAGATAAAACCAGCCATGTTATTATTATGATATAGAAATGACGTCGTCCCTCTTAGTATATACAGACCGCCTCCGTGGTCCTGTGGCAGAGCGTCCGCCCGGAGAGCGGAAGGTCCAGGGTTCGATCCCCGGCCGCGTCATACCAAAAGACGTTAAAAGATAGTACTTGTTGTTGCCCTGTCTGGCGCGCGGCATTAAGGGGGTAAAACAAGGACTGGTCGGCTCGGAGTCAGTATACTGTGTCTGAGTGGGGTATTCATGTGAAACTGCGGCATGGTATCTAAGTGAGCTTGCACTATAAATCGGCATCAGTCCGGACTAGTACAAGCAGCCACACACGTGCATGCACGTCGCTTTATAAGTGCAATATTCTTGGACGCGACGTTAAACCCAATTTCACCTCACCTCACCTTAGTATACAACCACTAAACAGTTAGAGCGTGTTGATACACCAATAGGGTGCACGCTTGTCTAAAACGCTGGATTTAAATGTGCAGAGTTGCGTCCCTTAGTCGTACCAGAATCCGATGATCGTAGTCGAATCCCAGATTGATTGATCATGGATTCAACAGAGTGATAAGCGTTTGGGACATTTATCCCGTTTAGCCTTTATATACTCCTACATTAAGCTAACACACTGTGATATAACTGAAAAACTGTTCGGCGTCAAACCATACTCACTCACTACTGACACAATCGGGGTCATTCGTGACGCACATTCTGTAACAGATTTCCGCACATGACAAGAGACATCACCAGATTAAACGTCACACAAAAAGGACGAAGGTTGCACTGTTAACGGTCGACTGGTATTACAGTCACCGGAAACCCTACTACATTTCATTATCAGTTTAAGGTAGAACCAGATCGTCAACACACCTAGAGGATTAGTGAAGTGAAAACAATTCGAAAAGACATTAGACCCTTGGTGTTATCCAAGAATAATCACCGTCATTTCCCGAACACCGATGTACAATTCCATTGAACTATGATGTCTGTGCTGCAATGGTGGCCGCGGATTGCCCTGGCCTTCTCATCTTACTGAGACTGTAAATGAAGCCGCTGAAAATTCCACATTTTATTCCCATAAATCCACATTCGTGAAGATGATAAAACATGACGTCAAAGTTAATCTCAGTAACAATTTTCAACCTGCGACATATGAACATATTTTAGGATTGAACATGGAGTTGTACTGGATTGGCAATGGAGCCCTAGCGTTTAGCTTTTCAAGATTCAGTGTCATACATTAACAAGTGATGTGGCCATTTATTAAATAGAGAAATTGTTTAGCTGAGACTTACATCTGATAATTATACAATGCCATTCCAGTATTCGTGGGTTCCATCAAAGTGGCACTTGTCCAAGACCCATACATGTATAAAGTTGACACGGCGTCATGTAACTGGAATACTGTTCAAAGCGGCGTTAAACCAATCTCACTCACACTGAGGGGTTAGACTGAACGCCTCTTTCAAAAGTATTTCAGTTTTATAACATTAATTTTAGACGAAAACTCAAAGCCGTTGACGTTTTGCAGTTTGTGGACTGGCAGACCATGCATCATTATCGGGGAGTACACGGAATTAGAACCTACGAACAGCAGATCCCAGCACGACTCAGAGACACAACTATGCGTTGCGACTTGTGACGACTTTGATAACTGGGCCATCAGTACCTCGTTAACAATCTTATAATTACGTCATAAGGCCTATATTGCGATCGATAACGGTTTTCTTTACTACCAAGACGACCGAAAGACATTCACGAGCACTGACAGCATCAACAACATCTACCACTACCATCGCCATACATATTTCAAAAACCCAAATATATACTTAAGTTTTTAAAACGTTAACATTAACATTAACTATTTTTTGCAGCTCACACTACTGGCAATTAGTTGTTGTGTTTAAAAGTATTGAGCAGCATAAGTTTTTCCATATTCCTAGGGGAGCACGGGTGGCCCAGTCGTCTAAGGCTCCGCGATTCGCTGTGCAGAGTTGCGTCCCTTAGGCACGCCAGAAACCTAAGATTGTGGGTTCGAAATCCCGGTTCGCCCCGATTATGTTTCTAGGTTTGTCAGCACCATACCCGTGCTCGTTGGTTTCACCGAAGTGGTAAACGTCTGAGACCTGCATCATTTCGGGCTTTCCTCCCACATTAAGGTGACACGCCGTAATATGACTGTTAATACTGTTAAAAGCGACGTTAAACCCAACTCACTCACTCCATATTCCTAGACCGGATTATATATTTCTTTAAAACCACAAACCCCTTTTGTCGACCTCTTTCTGTCTCCATTACCGCTACTACCACGCGTAACACTGCAAAACATTAATTGAAAAATATGGATTGTGAGTTTTATAACAGGTTTGTGATGATATTTTTTTCCAATGTATGTATAACATTGTATGTACAGGCGACAGATATTGATATTGGCGGATTTCTGTCGATACACGCTGGAGACAAAAAAGACTGCACAATAGGGGAATCTAATTGGGTTATTGGCCAACCTACTTTTAATGCCTTGGATTTTGGTCGTAAAAACTGGGCTTATACCCCATCATTAGGGTGTTATGGCTCTGCCGCAGTTCCATCCCTTCTGCTCTCATCATTACTTCAATCATATCTCTTGAAACCTACTCCCCATCCACTAGACAGAACATCGATATTTCACATCACCAGATTCATACATATACATTTACATCACCACCAGATTCATACATATACATTTACATCACCACCAGATTCATACATATACATTTACATCACCACCAGATTCATACATATACATTTGCATCACCACCAGATTCATACATATACATTTACATCACCAGGTTCGTACATATACATTTGCATCACCACCAGATTCATACATATACATTTACATCACCACCAGATTCATACCTATACATTTGCATCACCACCAGATTCATACATATACATTTACATCACCAGGTTCGTACATATACATTTGCATCACCACCAGATTCATACATATACATTTACATCACCACCAGATTCATACATATACATTTACATCACCACCAGATTCATACATATACATTTACATCACCACCAGATTCATACATATACATTTACATCACCACCAGATTCATACATATACATTTACATCACCACCAGATTCATACATATACATTTGCATCACCACCAGATTCATACATATACATTTACATCACCAGGTTCGTACATATACATTTGCATCACCACCAGATTCATACATATACATTTACATCACCACCAGATTCATACCTATACATTTGCATCACCACCAGATTCATACATATACATTTACATCACCAGGTTCGTACATATACATTTACATCACCACCAGATTCATACATATACATTTACATCACCACCAGATTCATACCTATACATTTGCATCACCACCAGATTCATACATATACATTTACATCACCAGGTTCGTACATATACATTTGCATCACCACCAGATTCATACATATACATTTACATCACCACCAGATTCATACATATACATTTACATCACCACCAGATTCATACATATACATTTACATCACCACCAGATTCATACATATACATTTACATCACCACCAGATTCATACATATACATTTACATCACCAGGTTCGTACATATACATTTACATCACCACCAGATTCATACATATACATTTGCATCACCACCAGATTCATACATATACATTTACATCACCAGGTTCGTACATATACATTTGCATCACTACCAGATTCATACATATACATTTACATCACCACCAGATTCATACATATACATTTACATCACCACCAGATTCATACATATACATTTACATCACCACCAGATTCATACATATACATTTACATCACCACCAGATTCATACATATACATTTGCATCACCACCAGATTCATACATATACATTTACATCACCAGGTTCGTACATATACATTTGCATCACTACCAGATTCATACATATACATTTACATCACCACCAGATTCATACCTATACATTTACATCACCAGGTTCGTACATATACATTTGCATCACTACCAGATTCATACATATACATTTACATCACCACCAGATTCATACATATACATTTACATCAGCACCAGATTCATACATATACATTTACATCACCACCAGATTCATACATATACATTTACATCACAAGGTTCATAAATTTACATTACATAAATATACATTTACATCATGTTCAGTTTCAGGAAAATACATATACTTATGTACTCAAAAGGAAAAGTAACCTGATCATTTTAGTTTATTGATAACTGAAAAGTAATGAAAGTGATTATTATGTGGCCCATATGGCTTTACACCTGAATCAATCTTCTAAATGCATAAACACGTGTAACAAAAGACTTGACATTACATCCCAGCATGATGCATACACAGACATATTGGAAACATCATTTGATTTCACTAAAAGAAAACCAGTGACATCTTGCAAATATTGATCAGGTATATGTTTGCTTGAGCATTAAGACATGCCCTTTCTTGTTCTGAGGGCACGTGTGACCTAATGGATTTAGCAACGTATTTCGTGATCTAGAGTTGCGCTTATATTTGTGCGACCATTCGCTGATCGAGGGTTCGAATTTCGAACTCGTTAGGAGTATGATCCTTGGTTTGTCAGCACTGTGAGCGTTTTCCTGGGTTTCACGATACTGACACGCTTTGATATAACTGACCAAACACATTCAGTGCTAAACGTACACATTGTCCTTTAGGCTGTGGGGGACACGGCTGGCCCAGTCGTCTAACGCACCGCGATTCGCTGTGCAGAGTTGCGTCCCTTAGGCACGCCAGAAACCTAAGATTGTGGGTTCGAAATCCCGGTTCGCCCCGATTATGTTTCTAGGTTTGTCAGCACCATACCCGTGCTCGTTGGTTTCACCGAAGTGGTAAACGTCTGAGACCTGCATCATTTCGGGCTTTCCTCCCACATTAAGGTGACACGCCGTAATATGACTGTTAATACTGTTAAAAGCGACGTTAAACCCAACTCACTCACTCCTAGACCGGATTATATATTTCTTTAAAACCACAAACCCCTTTTGTCGACCTCTTTCTACCTCCAATACCGCTACTACCACGCGTAACACTGCAAAACATTAATTGAAAAATATGGATTGTGAGTTTTATAACAGGTTTGTGATGATATTTTTTCCAATGTATGTATAACATTGTATGTACAGGCGACAGATATTGATATTGGCGGATTTCTGTCGATACACGCTGGAGACAAAAAAGACTGCACAATAGGGGAATCTAATTGGGTTATTGGCCAACCTACTTTTAATGCCTTGGATTTTGGTCGTAAAAACTGGGCTTATACCCCATCATTAGGGTGTTATGGCTCTGCCGCAGTTCCATCCCTTCTGCTCTCATCATTACTTCAATCATATCTCTTGAAACCTACTCCCCATCCACTAGACAGAACATCGATATTTCACACACCTCATCACACGTGTTGAGAACGTGTCCGCCACCTTTCGACAGCGCAGTTTGTCCAGGCGCCCTGCACCGGTATATTGCGCCTGGTTGACAAAGGTCCTAGTGACTCAGGACACGCGCAACTCATGTCAGACGGGAAATGATATTAATGAGAGACATCAGTGGTGCATACCCAGGCTCAGTCCATAAAAAAAATAGCTGTGATGTTTATGACAAGCTAACTCGGAGGCTATAATGCCAAGGTACGCTCAACTGCTAGGGCCATCATGTCAATATGTCTGCTCTTACAGTATTGAGCTACGTTATTACCGAATATGATCCCCCGGAAAGCCCTCTGTGACGAAAAAGGATGCTTACACACTCAAAAGGCCATGGCATTACGACAGGATAGGATTACTTTTAGTATAAAGCCTCGTTGATACAGTGGTCAAATGACATTTCGCCGGGCGCCTAACCTTATATTTAGAAGGTCATTTAGCTCAAAAGGGAATTCTTTTTCCCGGGGTATTAACTCCCTTAACACCGGCTGTCATTGTCTTTTAAGGAAGCATTGTATGGCTCGCTGTATGACACCAATCAGAACATCTTATCGACCTTAATCAATATTTGCCTACAAGAATGTTACACGTCTGTTGGTCTCCATGCGTTCATGACGGCATTGCAAATGTTGCGTTTTGGCGAGTCAATCGGTGACCATAACGGTAATCTCATAAACTCTGTCTTATTTGAACCGTGCATTTGTCTCCTCTGTCCAATAAACAGACCCTAGGCCTGGCATTTGGTCATTTAGGGCTCATAAATCTGGCATAACGTTTATTGGTACCATTGTGCGAAGACATAAACCACCGCTGAGGTGGAAGTGACGACGTGCCTTACAAATAGGATACGTGAGGCGTAGAAACCATTTCAATGCAGCATAACATTTACGGTGCATTATATGTCAATCATATTGTTTTATTTTTTAATTTCAAAGGTGATAATATATTTTTTTAATGGTCCTTACATTCAAAGAAGCCTTAGATTTAACGGTACCTTGTGAGTTCTGTGTATTTATGAGTTTATGTATTGTGTGGTGAATTCAAACTTCAGTTTTGAATTTCTGCTTTTGTAGAGCGCCATGTTGAAGGCTAATGAAAAGTCAGGGCAAGCATTAGTGGTGCATCGTATGTATTTCTGTGAGCTATAAGTATCTTAATGATTACCATGGACAACTTTAGATCTAACTGTCTTCATTTTATTCCTCGACATCTTCACTAAACGCTTATTTAATTGTTCTAAATAGACTAGGTCTGTTATTATTCTTCACTTTTGATATCATTGCGTATAGAGCAGCACTTGAAGGTAAGTATAATAGGTTAATATATCAGTAAATGACGTATTGGACTTTTAGAAGTATTAATTTATCTTATTTAACACATCTATGTGACGTAAATAGTCTTTCTGAAGACAAGAGAGCTCACATTTAACATTTGCATGCAGCTATATTCTCGATATATGACGACAATTATCATGCCTGGGTAAGACAAATCAGTGATTGATGTAATGAGCATCCATCCATGCCGACGGGGTACGATGTCAGAGTGGGTGAGTGAGTTGGGTTTAACACTGCTTTTAACAGTATTCCAGTTATATTGCGGCGTGTCAGCTTAATGTGGGAGGGAAAGCCCGAAGTGATGCAGGTCTCAGACGTTTACCACTTCGGTGAAACCCACGTGGACGGGTTTGGTGCTGACAAACCAAGAAACATAATTGGGGCGAACCGGGATTCGAACCCACAATCATAGGTTTCTGGCGTGCCCAAGGGACGCAACTCTGCACAGAGAATTGCGGCGACTTAGACGACTGGGCCACTCGTGCCCTCCTTCGATGTCAGACAAGTCACCAAGTGTGATCCCGATCCATCGTATTGCCTCTTACGACTAAATTAATAAATTCTAAGCAGGAATCACAACGGAGCTGCGGTTCTGTACACACCAGTGCATGTGATGCGTAAGTGGAGGTTGACTTTTGCCTGTCCATTAGGCTTACCCTTTTAGGGATGCCTCGTTGATCCGCAGCAACGGTCGTGAGAAGCGACCTAATGAATCGGGTGATCAGGCTCTGTGACTTGGTTTACTGCATGTCTTCGTACCCCGACTGCGTGGATCTTTGCTCACAATATCGACCACTGGATTTTCCAGAGTAAATAATGCTTGTGTTTGTTTGTTGCTTAACGCCGCACTCAGCAATATTCAAGCTATATGACGGCGGTCTGTAAATAATCAAGTCTGGACCAGACAATCCAGTGACATCATGAACATCGATCCATGCAATTGGGATACGATGACATGCATCAACCAAGTCAGCGAGCCTGACCACCCGATCCCAATAGTCGCCTCTTACGACAAGCATAGTCGCCTTTTACGGTAAGCATGGGTTGCTGAAGACCTATTCTACCCCGGATCTTCACCGGTCCTAAATTTTGCACAGTGATAGTGTTTGAATATTGCCGAGTGCGGCGTTAAAAAGGACACACGCACGCACACTCACATACATAAACACACGCATTTAAATGAGGTCGTCTGTACTTCACATCTCTCAATGGTTCCAAAAGACTGTCACGGTGAAGTAGCCTCATGGCTAAATCATTCGCTCGTCCCTCCGAAGGCCCGGTTTCGATTCCCCACATGGGTAAAATGTGTGAAGCCCATTTCTGGTGTCCTACCGCTGGTATTATCGGAATATTGCTTAACCATATTCACTCACTCTAAATAACCCCCTGTAAAAATATTTTATACCCACTCATTCGCCCGCTTTATATCCTGCCCTTTATACTCAACCTTGGGCAGATGTTCCTTTTTTAAATTTTCTCCCTCCCGCCCGCTCCTCTGAAGCAGAGCATGGAGATGCTAAATCATATAATGGATGGCGAAATAATATAATGGTTGGCGAAGTCATATAATGGTTGGCGAAATCATATAATGGTTGGCGAAATCTTATAATGGATGGCGAAATCATATAATGGTTGTCGAAATCATATAATGGTTGTCGAAATCATATAATGGTTGTCGAAATCATATAATGGTTGGCGAAGTCATATAATGGTTGGCGAAATCATATAATGGTTGGCGAAATCTTATAATGGATGGCGAAATCATATAATGGTTGGCGAAATCATATAATGGTTGTCGAAATCATATAATGGTTGGCGAAATCATATAATGGTTGGCGAAATCATATAATGGTTGGCGAAGTCATATAATGGTTGGCGAAGTCATATAATGGTTGGCGAAATCATATAATGGTTGGCGAAATCATATAATGGTTGGCGAAGTCATATAAGGTTGGCGAATTCATATAATGGTTGGCGAATTCATATAATGGTTGGCGAAATCATATAATGGTTGGCGAAATCTTATAATGGATGGCGAAATCATATAATGGTTGGCGAAATCATATAATGGTTGTCGAAATCATATAATGGTTGTCGAAATCATATAATGGTTGGCGAAATCATATAATGGTTGGCGAAGTCATATAATGGTTGGCGAAGTCATATAATGGTTGGCGAAATCATATAATGGTTGGCGAAATAATATAATGGTTGGCGAAATCATATAATGGTTGGCGAAGTCATATAAGGTTGGCGAATTCATATAATGGTTGGCGAAGTCATATAATGGTTGGCGAAATCATATAATGGTTGGCGAAATCTTATAATGGTTGGCGAAATCATATAATGCTTGGCGAAATCAAATAATGGTTGGCGAAATCATATAATGGTTGGAGAAGTCATATAATGGTTGGCGAAATCATATAATGGTTGGCGAAGTCATATAATGGTTGGCGAAGTCATGTAATGGTTGGCGAAGTCATATAATGGTTGGCGAAATAATAAAATGGTTGGCGAAATCATATAATGGTTGGCGAAGTCATATAAGGTTGGCGAATTCATATAATGGTTGGCGAAGTCATATAATGGTTGGCGAAATCATATAATGGTTGGCGAAATCTTATAATGGTTGGCGAAATCATATAATGGTTGGCGAAATCATATAATGGTTGGCGAAATCATATAATGGTTGGAGAAGTCATATAATGGTTGGCAAAGTCATATAATGGTTGGCGAAATCATATAATGGTTGGCGAAATCATATAATGGTTGGAGAAGTCATATAATTTTTGGCGAAGTCATATAATGGTTGTCGAAATCATATAATGGTTGGCGAAGTCATATAATGGTTGGCGAAATCTTATAATGGTTGGCGAAATAATATAATGGTTGGCGAAATCATATAATGGTTGGCGAAGTCATATAAGGTTGGCGAATTCATATAATGGTTGGCAAAGTCATATAATGGTTGGCGAAATCATATAATGGTTGGCGAAATCTTATAATGGTTGGCGAAATCATATAATGGTTGGCGAAATAATATAATGGTTGGCGAAATCATATAATGGTTGGAGAAGTCATATAATGGTTGGCAAAGTCATATAATGGTTGGCGAAATCATATAATGGTTGGCGAAATCATATAATGGTTGGAGAAGTCATATAATTTTTGGCGAAGTCATATAATGGTTGGCGAAATCATATAATGGTTGGCGAAGTCATATAATGGTTGGCGAAATCTTATAATGGTTGGCGAAGTCATATAATTGTTGGCGAAATCTTAATATAATGGTTGGCCTTACTGTTGCTTTCTGTACTTAAAGCATATTAATATGCATTTCTATATTTTTAAAGCGACGTGCATGCATGTGTCTATGTGGCTGCTTGTACCAGTCCGGACTTATAGTGCTAGTCCACTGAGATACCATGCCGCAGTTTATCATGGATACCCCAATCAGACACATTATTATGCCTTTGAACGTTCTTTGTTCCTTTGGTTTATATATGTTAATAAATTAGACACTTAATTCCTTTCGTTTCCTATTGTTTGCAAGTGTACGACCAACCTTAATATACTGTGGACGTTGGTATGTTTATAGTGAATATGCATTTCAATCGCAAATATAAGCCCTTAAGGACGTCATCAAGCGACACCCAAAGGCTGGAAGACCTGAAGTAACACGTGGACTAAATACGTCACAATATGAAATTTCATTTCTGCACACCATTTCTGTCTGTGTATACTACTAGTTAGACCTGTGACGCTAAAAAGTGGAATGCAAGCCTCGATGTGAGATAAGCAATGCTTGGAATGAAAAACTCGATGGTTACCTTTGAAGCACTGGGTCCTGGGGGACAGGGATAGGGACGTGCGGTTGACGGGGATCTCAGTCGCAATATGAAAGTGAAGGGACTCTTCATTGAAAAGGTAATGTGTAGATGGTTTGTTAGAAAGCAGACCCGTGTAAGAACTGCTCTTCAGAAACACTTGCTTTGCGGGCAACGAACTGGGGGTCAGGC
Organism: Haliotis rufescens; assembly: GCF_023055435.1. Taxonomy (NCBI): domain Eukaryota; kingdom Metazoa; phylum Mollusca; class Gastropoda; order Lepetellida; family Haliotidae; genus Haliotis; species Haliotis rufescens. The sequence continues at coordinate 22,316,822 of NW_025963891.1, forward strand.
TTGTTGACTTGGTTGATGCATGTCATCATATCCCAATTGCGTTGATCGATGCTCATGATGTCAATCACTAGACTGTTTGGTCCAGACTCGATTATTTACAGACCGCCGTCATATATCTGGAATCTTGCTGAGTGCGGCGTTAAACAAACAAACAAATTGTAAAATTAGCTCCAAACCAAGCATCTGCTTGATCTTCAGGGAATATCAAACAAAATCAGGTGTTTTGGCCATTTCACTAAAGAAACTGGTTCAGTGCTACATTGTCCTGTATGATTGACTATATGATGTGACGTGAGGGCAGGTTTTCTGCATGATTGACTCTATGTGTGTACTGTGATCGAAATTTCCGATTCGAGGTGGTAAAGGTGAGGTGAAATGGGGTTTAACGTCGCGTCCAAGATTATAGCACTTTTATAGCGACGTTCATGTACGTGTGTGTGTTTGTGTGGCTGCTTGTACTAGTCCGGACTGATGCCGATTTATAGTGCTAGCACGCTGAGATACCATGAATACCCCCAAAAACATGAATACCCCACTCAGACACAGTATACTGACTCCGAGCCGACCAGTCCTTGTTTTAGCCCCTTAATGCCGAGCGCCAGACAGGGTAACAAAAAGTTCCATCTTTTAACGTCTTTTGGTATGACGCGGCCGGGGATCGAACCCCGGACCTTCTCGAACCCCGCTCTACCACTAGACCGCGGAGACGGTCTCGAGGTAGTTAAGAAAAGAAACCTCATCGTTTAAAAACAACAACTGACATCTGATCGGCTCGAGAATTAAGCCAGGCATCCTTCATTTTGATTGAACGGTCAAATCAAAGTTCGTGCAGGGTTCACCTGATTCGATCTTCTATGGCGGTGTTGTTAGATCTTCACATAGAGAGGTTTCGTATCGGAGTAAAAGATCTGGTTTTAATGAGATTGAAGTTATCCATGATATCGAACAAAATAATAAACAGTTCGCGCAAATACAACATTTTAATGTCGCTGTTGAGCACGAAGCATCTGTAGCCGATCGAGCAATGAAAGCTTATGTAAGACGCTTGTCATGTCCGAATCAATTTGTTAGAGCTGTTTGTCTACGTTTTTGCCTCGCGTGGCACCAGTATGATGACTGCACATTCCTCAATCTTTCGGAAAGGCTGTGAATACGAAACAATGGCAATCGATGTTGACTCGGCTTTGCACGTGCCGCTACCGACAAGTCGGCACATAAAGGAAACCTCACTATGTAAATAAAACTATACCGCAGTAGAGACAGTGGACTCTATAGATTTCATTCACAAAGGTTATGTAAATATGATCTATTTTTGTTCCTTGCACTTATTTCTGTATTTTCCTGATTTTAGAATTGAAAAAAATGTAGAAAGTTCAACAAAAGATTGATCTTGAAGTTTTGCAGTTCCGAAACAATACCATAATAACTATTGGGAAATGGATCTGTGACGCACGCGATCGGGACAGGAATAACATTTATTTACTTCGAGTTAATTCTAATACACGGTCGTCATTGACGCATCTGGTTCCTTGTGCAGTGGGTTTACTGTTAGCCCAGTCGAATGAGGCGCCGCGATTCGATGTTGACAAAGACTTACGACAGTCCTACGGTAAGAACGATTTGTAAAACGGGGACCTTGGTTCCATAAGAGCAATTGTAAAGGCAGAGTTAATTTGAACATTAACTAACAACATCCGTAACATTAAGAACGGTTTGTGAAACGAGGATCTTGGTACCACAAGAGCAATTGTAAAGGCATGGCTAAGGTGGATTTACGACATCCGTACCATTAAGGTCGCTCTGTGAAACGAGGTCCTTGTTTCGACTCTTCAGGGCGATCTGTCACTTAACCATAGATTAACGACAGTTGTACGTTAAGAAAGTCCAGTGAACCTTGGCCCTGCTCTTTAAGAAGCAGCGATGTTTTGTATATTTGGGTTCAAGCAGTACTGTAACCCCTGCACAATGTCGACATCGACTAAATGATGAATAATTAAAAATATTTTGTATTTGATCAAAGTTGGTTGGTTGGTTGGTTGGTTTGTTGTTTAACGCCGCACTCAGCAATATTTCAGCTATATGACGGCGGTCTGTTAATAATCGAGTCTTGACCAGCCAACCCAGTGATTAAAATCATGAGCATCGATCCACGCAATTGGGATCGATGACATGCATCAACCAAGTTAGCGAGCCTGACCACCCGATCCCGTTAGTCGCCTTTTACGACAAGCATAGTCGCCTTTTACGGCAAGGCTTCCGCAGAAATGAAAATATAGACTAAAATGAAGACCCAAAAAATAATTTAACACGAACTATGTCGCCATGATTAATGCATTCCTGGGGACATTTGTGTGAAAAGACAACAGACCCCACCCCAAATACATGCATCGGGTTATGTCCCTTCTATGTTTACCTTCTCTGATTTTACCACTCATATCTCCTGAACTTACTTTAAATGGCGGTTCCCAGTCAGGACTATTTCATCGATAATATAGATCTTTATTGTAATAAAACGAGTTTTACCTGGTGAAGTGCATAAATCACTAGAGCACCTTGATTAAAAACATGAAAAGAAATATCTGTCGACGCCCAGTTGACGGTACACATGCTCTGCAAATCCTGCACTCGAACGAATTCGGCGCGGCGGTTGACATGTTGGTTATGAACCGGATGAAGATTTCGATGCTGGATTTTGATTGGACTATGCATAGACTCGTTAGTCCAGCCAAAATATAACTCCATAAATGCGGCCTAGTTCGGCCAGGCTGGAATCTGGACTTTTAAAGTCAGTAAACTCCCTCAACTCGGGATGGTGCAGCAGCCTAGCAATGGTACAGTCTGACCGATGTAATCCAGTGGTTGACTGAGCGAATAACATTTAATACCGTCGGTGCGCAATCACCCACATTATGACCAGGCGAGCAGGGGATATCTTCTGCCCTTGAGTGAGTGTGGTTTTACGCCGCTTTTAGATATATTCCAGTAATATCACGAGAATAACCACGGGCTAATATCAATGTGACGGGTAGGGTAAGGTGCTTAAATCATTACAATTTGTGTTTCAATTAACATTTCGAAACATTCGTGCAAGTGCCACAAAACAAAACAAAACCACTGTATAATATGCATGATCAGCTAAACATGATCAGTTAAAACCATAAACGGCAACCATAAAAAAACAGTTGGAGCTGAAAGGTCGATAATAAAAAACACTATGAAGAGTATATCATACACGATATTAAGGTATTTATGATGTTGAGAAAATGACCGATATTTACTTTTGTTCTTTTAAAGTTGGATCAAATCTTGGATAAGCTGAGGATCGAGTTCCTGAAACCATCTGATCCGTTGTCGTAAATCCAGTGTGAAAGGAGGCTAGAATTACAACCCTGGGGCTGTTCCCAACACATAAAACATTCACTTTACTTCATGGTGTTGCAGAAACGCTGACATGAAGATATAAAGGCAGTGAAACCCGAGCGTCGTTCCAGAATACGCTCTTCATGCGGGTCATTAAGGGTATATATGCGAATACCATTGTCTTAGAACAACAATACCTCATCTGCTAAATAACGAGTTCCCACTTTTAAGTCACCCTGTTCCGATGAAGGCAAAAATTCATTTATCACTGTTTTCGGAGCCAATCATTTGAGGATCGTATCTAAAGGCAGTAAAATTGATTTAAAATTGTCGGCGTAAAACCTTGAGGGTGTAAAATTGCTTCATTTAAACCTTAACCGAGGGGGAGAATCTTTATAGGTCAGTTATTTGCATTTTAAATTAACCTTAGCAGTCGCAAGGCTTGCGAGAAACTGTGAATCGAGCGTTGCACCTTATTTTTCTCTGCAGCGAGTTGCTTATGAGAGCTCAACCGTTATCAACAACGGTTTTTAGCGCCTTTCACTCTCCATCATTACACTGAGGTTTGAGCCGAAATCGATACTCGATATTTCTATGTCCCGACGTGGCCACTTTATCAATTACCACAGCAGGGACATGTCGGTTGCTATTGTTTCTGGGAAGTACGTCATCAGTTAATGAGCACCACAAAACCTATGACGTCAGCAGTGGTATTTCGATAATGGAGCAAAGCAACGGGGGTTTGGGAAGCAATTAGCGGGACTTGATTTTAAGTAATCACTGCTCCTGGTCTTATCGCCATAGACACACTCTAACAATATCGAGTTTATTTTGGATCGCCACAGTTCAAGATGGCCTACACCGGCCGATAAAAATACCGTTCAGTTGCCATTCTCTCGTTAGGACGTATGTCCCTACTGTTCCCTCATGATTGTTTTCCAGTCGGTAATCTTTCAAAAGGCCAAAAGACGTGCTTTCATCAGCTGCATTTGTCAATGGTTACAGCCTGATAATTGGCAAAATGATGCACAAGGTAGAATTACTTCTCTCTGTGGATAAAGAAGCCTGTTTTACATGACATTACAGATAAATATAGGCTTGGATATGATAGATTTTATGATATACGTACATACTAATGCTATTTTTGTCCGTGTATTGCGCGAGATGATTTTTACAGTCGATTCCACGTCATCTGCTTCAACATATGTGGGAAAACACAATTATGTTAATGTTCCAGGCTATTCTCATGTTATTCTAGATATAAAATAGAGATGAGTGTATCATGTTATGCTGTCTACGTCATGTTAGGATATAGGTCGTACCTTGCTTTGTGTATTTCAGTTTGATGTGGTGCAGCCTTTCTCAATTCCAGAATTTGATACCCGTACTCTTAATTAACCTTTGGAAATGGCCGTCATCGTCAGAACAAGCATTATCATCGTCTATCTTTTGCATCATGAATTGATCGTCCTTTTTAAGGGTTCAGTGAAACTGGATAAAGGTGTCTATGAGTAATACATGATCGTCAAAGAAATATAGATGTATGTGTACGTTAGGACCATACAGATGATAAAATAAGCTTTTATTGGTTTGATTTCGGTGCAATTTCCTATTCTGATTTGTGTCACATTTGTCCGTGTTTGGTCAGGTGAACAATTGAATTGCATTTGCATGTGTTTGTAACGGTGCAGCGGTGTGACAGGATACGCTTAACATGTCGCAAACGCCTGGTTTAATTATTAGATAGTGATTCATAAAAACGTGCTCGTGATATAGTCTGAATCGTACAATGGAGTCCGCTTTTAGCAAAGTTGTATTATGATTATGGAAGCGTTTGTGTCTCCCCACCCCTCCCAGTATTACACGTTTTTGATCTTTGTTTCGTGAGCATGAAAAACTACCCGTTCATGTTGCAAGGGTAAACGTCCTGCGTAACAATGTGCTTCCCTCTCATTCTATCCGGGGACACGGGTGGCCCAGTCGTCAAAGACGATTCGCTGTGGTGAGTTGCGTCCTTTTGGCACGCCCCGATTATGTTTCTAGGTTTGTCAGCACCATACCCGTGCTCGTGGGTTTCACCGAAGTGGTAAACGTCTGAGACATGCATCACTTCGGGCTTTCCGCCCACATTTAGCTGAAACGCCGCGATATAACTGGAATATTGTTAAAGGCGGCGTTAAACCCATTTCGCTCACTCACTCTGATTCCACCTAATGGAGCTAACGATGCGACACCTTCTTTTCACACAGGGCCTGAGCTCGCCTATGTTCAAAGTGTTCGCGACCGCCTCCTTACGTGATCATAGACTTTATTACCAGCAGGGAGTGGCCCGTGTTCGAGTCTTCATATGGGCACAATGTGTGAAGCCAAACTCTAGTTTTCCCCCACCATGCTTGCTGGATTATTGATGAAATTGGCGTTTAACCCACCTCATTCCGCTCTCACTTGAGCACCCCACACTTAACCAGAAAACCCTTTCTGTAAAGACGATAAAGATGGTACTTGTTGTTTCATTGCCTGGTGCTTGGCATTAATGGGATAAAACAAGGACTGGTGGGCTCGTAGTCAGTATAATGTGCACGTCGCTATATAAGTGCATTAATCATGAACATGGATGAAACCCTTTTCACCTAACCTGAATCATTAATCTAAACAGTATATCATATTGAACGATTGTTTCGTCTATGTTAAACATTATTTTATACTTCTCGTGTTGTGACACTTCCCGATAGACCAGCTTTTTATGCATCCCGAAAAGCACCACATCACATTGGGGTCGGTTATCAGTACTAATTTTTTATAAAACAGCAGATATAGCCAAGTTTGGACGCCCTCTAAAAATATAATTCCATGCTTGTTTATGGTTATTTTGCCTGAGAAATTCACCGGTGAACTGTGGTATTTAATCATCAAAAGAAGCTAGGAGTATCCCTTGAGGCCAAGCTTTCGTAACCTTCACAAACACTTGGCATTTGAACTGTTTTTATTAAGCATGGATTTGCACCACGCTTCTAATTAGGACAGAAAGAAATATATATTTGTCACACAAAGATAAAAAGCAAATAGTTGGTTTGGCCAAGGACTTGTATGTCGACTAATTATAAGTTTGAGATCACATTTAATACAATAATCAACGTTCGTTACTTCCTGACACAACCGTTCGTGAAATAACATTGAATGTGTTTTATTGTGCAATGCAAGGCATGGTAAAGCCAAATTTCATTTTTTAGTCGTGTACGATTTCTTTTTTCATAGAGAGTGTTTTCACGAACCCTTGATTCTGAAACAGTGAAAAACATCGGCTTTTTCATCCAAGCCGGGGTTCGCTGATGAGTTAGTTCTTGCGAAATGAAAAACAGTTTCAAACAACTTCAACACGTCAGGTTAAAATTCCAGTGTATTGGCTTTCGTTAACTGTAATAAGATTGTAACAGACGGATAGCGTAATTGCGTAACTGGTGTTGCTGTGGCAATGCGGAGCCGACATACAAACAGTTACCGGTTAAAAGACACTCAGTCTTTAAGAAGGGTTTGTTCATGGTGTAAGAATACAGTTGTAGTAGTAGTAGTAGTTGTAGCGATCTGTAAACACTACGAGTCTGGACCAGACAATCTAGTACTTGACATCATGAGCATCGATCTACGCAATTGGGATACGATGACACGCATCAACTTTGTCAACGAGTCTGACCACCCTATCCCGTTAAGCCCCCATTACACAGGGCTGCGACCTTTGTGCCACCTTCGAGCGATCAAAAACTGGCCAGGACCCTCAATGGTCACCTAAACCCAGGAAATCATGTTTCTATGTAACTGCTCCAGCAGTTGTTCAGCAGTAACTGCTCGAGTTGTTCAGCGTCTGCAACCACAATGAAACACCGCAGGTACAAGCCCTCTATTTATAGGCAGGCTGAGGAGGCACTACAGGTAGCTCAAAGGAGGCAGAAAAGAGGCAGAAGCATTGCCATGGTGTCTCAAGTGTTGCCGTGGTCGCCGAATGGAGGCACGGCGGTCGCCATACTCATCGTTCAATGCACGCTGTTGGTCGCCCAAAGAAGGCACAAGGGAGGCAGAAGCATCGCCCAGATTTACGGGACAGTATTTCAACAGAACGCATCCATTACCTGGCGACCATTGGGCGACCACTGTGCCTTCATTCTGCAACAACGGCAATGCTTGTGCCTCCCTTCTGCCATCTTCCCGAAGCAAGAGAGTTAACTGACTTTAAAAGTCCAGTTTCCACCCTTGCCGAACTAGGCTGGAATTACTGGGCTCGATCGTAGCGCCACCAGTGGCTATTACCAGGTATGTCCCTTCTAAGCCTCTCCTATGGACCAATCAGATTACAACTCTCGTATCACTTGCGTTTGCTTCACGTGACAAAATGGTGGCGCCCAGTCAGGACGATATTGTGATAAAACGGGTCTTACATCGCGAAATACATCAAATCATGTGAGCACCTTGATTAAAAACATAAAGATTTGGAATAATATCTGTTCACAACGAGTTGGCGGTGCACATGCTTTGCAAATACTGCAGTCGATCGAAATCTGCACGACAATTTACGAACCGGATTTCGATTTCGGTGCGCAATTTTGATTGGAGTATGCATAGACTCGTTAGTCCAGCCAAAATGTAACTCCATAATACCAGCCTAGTTCGGCAATGGTGGAAACTGGACTTTTATAGTCAGCTAACTCCTTTGCCTCGGGAAGATGCCCTTCTGCCTCTTTTGAGACACCTTTGAGCAACCAACCTCCTCGGCGACCTTTGTGCGACTGTTTTGAACATGTTCAAAAATTCACGGCGACCATGGCGTCCATGGCGATGTCTGAACCTCCTGTGTACCACCTTGGAACGACCTAGGCAACCATTCTGCCTACTTTGAGCCATCAACGATGACCTGGCAAATTCTAAGGTCGCACACGGGAGGCACAAAGGTCGCCATCCTGTGTAAAGGCCCCATTAGTCACCTCTTACGACAAACAAGGGTTGTTAAAGATCTATCCAAACCGGATCTTCACGTAGTAGTAGTTGTCGTCTGTGTTCAGCGTAAAACGTTTTCTCCAGAAGTGATCACTTTCTCTGCTGTTTCAGAATAATGGTCCCTATCGTGATAGCACCATTATACACAATGATAAAACTTCAGCCTGACCTTCATAACAACCCCGAAAAGGGCAGATGCGGAGGGGGGTTTCACGAGGTTCTCTCCATTTGAAAACACATGTAAACCACGTGACCTGAACCCTTAATGAAAACGTTGTCCTAATGAAGTAAAGATGAGACCATCACACACACGCGCACACACACGCACACGCACACACACACACACACACACACACACACACACACACACACACACACACACACACACACACACACACACACACACACACACACACACACGATAGTTTTGAAAGCCGATTTTTGACAAACCAAGCAAAATGATTTCAATAAACCCGTAAATCGAACGTTGATGATGTTCTTACACGCATGGAACCGATTACAGCATTCCTCATCGTACACTTATTACATTTTGGCCCATGAGATTCTTTCGTGCCAAAAAACAATCTCCACCATTTTAATAATGCATGATGGTAGTCAGAAAAGGGGCGACACCTACAGGGACAAATGGGTTCAAGTTGCTCGATTTTTGCTGTTCCGTGCAAAGGACAATTACATTCACCACCAGAATCTATACTCAGGCGGATATTTACTATTGTGAGATGGTCACTCGTGAGTTCTTGCACAATTATTTAAGATATATGCCAGAGACACCTACTGATTTTTGTCATTAGCACACAAGGGGAGTTCACTCTGATCAATCATCACGGGTTTTTTTGCATTGCCACTTTAAGGGAGACTACTCTAAACTGTAATCATCTCTGTGGGATATCCTGGCATAATTACTTTCCGCTTGACCGCTGGTAACTGATTTGGATTATCACAAGGACGAAACAGCGGATGATAAAAATAGAATAGTCTTGATTTGACGTTTAAAGAATGTGAAACTTTCGACATTGTGTACACTAATGAAAACAACAGTAAACGATTGATATTAATGTGTGAAATGTTTAACGAAACTGATAACATTCATGAACCGTTCATAACGTTAATTAATTATGTGACCATTTCATTGTAAATGTTTCAGCGACACATATATAAGTTTTATATTCATGGACATTTTGTATTGTTTGTATTTCAGTTACTTTTACCCAACCGATAATGATAAATCATTGATAATTTCGCCCCCCCCCCCTAACACACATACAAACGCACGCACACGCACACGCACACGTACACACACCGGCTTATTCCGATAGTTACGTAACTAAAGCTGGATTGAAGCTTTTTCTTTTGGGATAGAATTAGTTACTCGTACACACGCAGTATTACAGTTATGTGACGGCATGTCAACTTGATGTATGGGGAAAGCCCGAAGTGATGCAAGTGTTAGACTTTTACCGCTTTGATGAAACCCACGAGCAAGGGTACAGTGCTGACAATCCAAGTCACATGATCAAGGTGAATGGGGATTCGAACCCACGATCATAGGTTTCTGGCACGCCTAAGGGAGGTCATTCTGTGCAGCGAATTCCGGCGCCTTAAACGACTTGTCTTTTATTAAACCAGGCCCATAGTAGAAATATCTGTCTGTGTTCAGCGTAAAACGTTTTCTCCAGAAGTGATCACTTTCTCTGCTGTTTCAGAATAATGGTCCCTATCGTGATAGCACCATTATACACAATGATAAAACTTCAGCCTGACCTTCATAACAACCCCGAAAAGGGCAGATGCGGAGGGGGGTTTCACGAGGTTCTCTCCATTTGAAAACACATGTAAACCACGTGACCTGAACCCTTAATGAAAACGTTGTCCTAATGAAGTAAAGATGAGACCATCACACACACGCGCACACACACGCACACGCACACACACACACACACACACACACACACACACACACACACACACACACACACACACACACACACACACACACTCGCGGGGTAGAATAGGTCCAGACTCGATTATTTACAGGCAGTCGTCATATAGCTGGAATATTGCTGAGTGCGGCGTTAAACAACAAATTAACATCAAACACGCACTCGCGCGCGCACACACACACTCGCACGCACGCACGCACGCACGCACACACGAACTCGCGAGCCGTGAAGATACGGTGTAGAATAGTACTTCAGCAACACATGCTTGCCGTAAAAGGCGACCATGCTTGTCGTAAGAGACGACTAACGGGATCGGGTGGTCAGGCTCGCTGACTTGGTTGATGCATGTTATCGATCCCATTTGCCTTGATCGATGCTCATGATGTCAATCACTGATTTGTCTGGTCCAGGCTCGATTATTTACAGAGCGCCGTCATATAGCTGGAATATTGCTGAGTGCGGCGTTAAACACACAAACACACACTTACGCGCACACTCTCTCTCTCGCGCACGCGAACTCGAACACACACACACGCGCACGCACGCACGCACGCACGCACACTCACACACACCGTTTGTGTGTGATGTTACTGTTACCGCGGGCATGACGGGGAATTAGCTGTAGTAGTTGTAGTCAAAGAAAGTTCGAAGATTCAGCACATTTAAATAACCATACTTCACAAAATATAGAGTACACACATAACCGAGGGCTGAGATTCCCCTCAAAGTTCGTGTATTCCAGCAAGCAGTATATCCAGCTAGCGGTTGTCGGTGGCCAGGCAGTCGGACATCCAGACTGACGTATTTACATAAACATATTCTTTATATGACAGTAAAACACACACATGGACATAAACATTACAGATACTCGTAAAACGGATGTCAGTGAACAAGGGCAATGGCAGGGGATTAACTACAAGTCGGAGGGACAATAATTACCATAGCTAGGGTATAATGTAGGACGTTCAACAACAGTAAAAATTGGCAAGGAAGTGAAACAAATTGATATATTAAAACTAATATTAACCTAAATATAAAAAAATACAAATGTAAGGGACCGATAAAGGGCTGGGATTTTGTATGGGGACTAGTTCCTGTTTTAGCTACAGCTGTAAAACCAGATATTTTTTAAAAATTTTACACTGTAAGCCTCAATATATTTTTTATGAAAAACACCTTAAAACAATGTATTTTGCAAAGAATTTTGGGGACAATTTATTTTATAAAATAAAATCCAAGGCCGTCACCAGAATAACAATGTTCGATCCGAAACAGAAAAACAATGGTGTAAATGTCACGCTGTGACATTATCTTTAGACGCATTAAGAACAAGAGCTTACTTTTATCAACCTGGGTCTCGAACAAAATACAAGTCCAACCACCGATTGAAAACTCTTCTCTTTCTGCATTGTACGTGTATGTAATTACGATAGTTCATCTCTTGTATGGTAAAAAAACAACATTATTTTGACAGCGACTTTCATGTACAGCACACATCTCTCCATGCACTTGAAAGTCGTGCATCTTGTCAAAGAACCCATCTCCACATCCCTTGTATATTTCTTGACGACGACCACCATGTCAAATGGTGAAGTGAATGGACGTTTGAACTTGGTTGCCTGCCATGCAAAGTCGATGGTAATCTCTAAGGAAAAAGTACATTTCTCATTAACTGTTAATTTGTCGCAGTGCCTCCAAACTATTTACTGCAATGAACAAATGTGACTGAAATGCCCCTAGACGTTGTACATTCAATGTAATCAAGCAGCCAGCGGTGTTTAATCACCCGCTATTGTACATTTCACCCCAACATGTGCTGGTTGTTTCCTCTTTGTCCTGTCAGTGGGTGAGCCGGCATCGATTATCGTGTCGGTATCATTAGGGACAGTGTCAATATGCGTAATTAGAGCACACAGAATCAACACCAACGTGAAATTAGTGAGTTCATACAATGTTCATTGATTATCGACATTAAGCCCATTTCACACCATTACCCATAATTCAATACTCGTATCGATGACATCAAGATCATGTGAATGTGTTTTCCCCAGGTACGATTACAATCGTAACATACGAGATAGTAGATTATCGAAAAGGTCGTATTTGTTGCAGATGTATAAATACAAATTACGTATAAGTTATTAGTTTCCGTTACACGTTTTTACTAATTTGTAACCATTTTGTAAGAACTGATGACTTTTTCCTCTTCTCTTTAACGTCATGACATTATTACCATATATGGAATCCAGATTACATGTGTGGTATGCTAGAACGTCCCATGGAACAGAGGGGCACGGGTGGCCCAGTGGTTCCAGGCGCTGAAATTCGCTATGCAGAGTTGCGTCCCTTGCCACGCCAGAAATCTATGAATGTGGGTTCGAATCATTATCCGCCCCGATTATGTTTCTAGGTTTGTCAGCAGCAAACCCGTCCGTGTTCGTGGGATTCAACAAAGTGGACAACCACTTTTTTGATTTTGAGATTTTGAGAAGATTTGAGAGGTTCGTTTATGTGTTATTGTGTGAAACATGTCATGGGGCTAAATTCAGAATATCATGAGGATAATGATAATACTCCATGATGATGATGATTGTGATGATGATGATAGCAAAGCAATAATAGTTTTGAAAGCCGATTTTTGACAAACCAAGCAAAATGATTTCAATAAACCCGTAAATCGAACGTTGATGATGTTCTTACACGCATGGAACCGATTACAGCATTCCTCATCGTACACTTATTACATTTTGGCCCATGAGATTCTTTCGTGCCAAAAAACAATCTCCACCATTTTAATAATGCATGATGGTAGTCAGAAAAGGGGCGACACCTACAGGGACAAATGGGTTCAAGTTGCTCGATTTTTGCTGTTCCGTGCAAAGGACAATTACATTCACCACCAGAATCTATACTCAGGCGGATATTTACTATTGTGAGATGGTCACTCGTGAGTTCTTGCACAATTATTTAAGATATATGCCAGAGACACCTACTGATTTTTGTCATTAGCACACAAGGGGAGTTCACTCTGATCAATCATCACGGGTTTTTTTGCATTGCCACTTTAAGGGAGACTACTCTAAACTGTAATCATCTCTGTGGGATATCCTGGCATAATTACATTCCGCTTGACCGCTGGTAACTGATTTGGATTATCACAAGGACGAAACAGCGGATGATAAAAATAGAATAGTCTTGATTTGACGTTTAAAGAATGTGAAACTTTCGACATTGTGTACACTAATGAAAACAACAGTAAACGATTGATATTAATGTGTGAAATGTTTAACGAAACTGATAACATTCATGAACCGTTCATAACGTTAATTAATTATGTGACCATTTCATTGTAAATGTTTCAGCGACACATATATAAGTTTTATATTCATGGACATTTTGTATTGTTTGTATTTCAGCCCTAACACACATACAAACGCACGCACACGCACACGTACACACACCGGCTTATTCCGCTAGTTACGTAACTAAAGCTGGATTGAAGCTTTTTCTTTTGGGATAGAATTAGTTACTCGTACACACGCAGTATTACAGTTATGTGACGGCATGTCAACTTGATGTATGGGGAAAGCCCGAAGTGATGCAAGTGTTAGACTTTTACCGCTTTGATGAAACCCACGAGCAAGGGTACAGTGCTGACAATCCAAGTCACATGATCAAGGTGAATGGGGATTCGAACCCACGATCATAGGTTTCAGGCACGCCTAAGGGAGGTCATTCTGTGCAGCGAATTCTGGCGCCTTAAACGACTTGTCTTTTATTAAACCAGGCCCATAGTAGAAATATCTTTGAAATTTAGTCATTGGGACGTGTTCCTCATAATGGATTTCTCCAAGATCCCACAAGCAATACTTGTGCCCTGCGGTGATACCGGAAGAACAAAAAGGGTGACCCACTGGGGTGCAGCTTGGGATTGCACCAAGCTCCTCACAGCGATAGCCCTTTCGCGGAGCTCTCTGTACTATCGCTGCCACCAGTCAAAACTCCCCACTGTGATAGGTGGCTCACAACTCACAACCGAATGACCGTTATGTTTACAAACAAGTGACGACTGTCTTGAAGCCGAAAACACTTACCCCTGCTAAATTACTTTCTTTGTTTGTCAATTTGAATTTCTATTTCATTAAATCTATCATGTCATTGATATAGTAAGAATGTAAGGGAGAAGTTGGTTGATTTTCCGTTTGTCTGCAATCTCGAACCAATTTGATTATACAAACAACAAAGTAAATTCATCTGGAAAACTAGTCTGCCGTAAACCTTTTCAAAATGAACTTTGATGGCATTCCCAAAGACATAAACAAAAGTATGAACGTTACTACGTTTTGGGTTAGAGGCTAAATTTCAAGGTTCTTGTAATGGCCGCGCCCACACTGGTGACGTTAGCGATGTTACCGAGAGTGTGACGAAGGTGTCACGCGCTGGGAAGGAGCTTTGGGATTGCACTTTAAAGGGGAGACAATCCCAGCTGTCGCCTGCCTGACTGAGCGTCTCCCTGACTGAGTGGCGTTACTCTCCTGCTTTCGCTCACTCGCTGTTTCAGTTCTTCTTCCTAACATGACGTTACTAGGATGAACAAACACATGGCGTTTGAACGTTTATTAGCACCGGAGGCTGCACTGTTAGCTCCAACTCTCTCCAGATGTGTGTACGTTATAATCCCGCGGCTGTTCTGGAAGCAAGATCCGCAATCATCAAATGGCTACTTTTCGTACTTTTAGCTTTTCACTCCCCGAGACCAGATACCCTCACAATGCGTAACAGTTTGTTGAGGGTCACGGGCGTAAACAAAATATGCGAGCACCATGCATAGTTCACGTTTTTTTCTTTATCTACAAATGCTCCTTTTAAGCTTTTAAGTAAATACAGGCGAGAAACATGTGTATTTAAAAGCTATATCTATGTGGAATATGTAAACATGGCACGAATGCCTGGAAAGGTACCGTGTATCTGTCTTTGAAAGTGTCCGTTTGCGTTTGCGTTTGCGTTTGCGTCTGCGGTGTATGCATCAACCTTCTGTCTGCTAATTCGCTTTCAGGTTAGTCGGACGTGAAAATTATATTTCGTATTCGAATACATTTATTGCGGCATGTAAAAAGACTCTTTGTACTTGTTTTAAGGTCAAAAGGTCTGTCAATCATCTTCTGTAATTACTAACTGGAAATGTCAACGAGCAATGACAAAGAAGGCGCATAAAAAATTCATGTTTTTGTGTGTGTGATGTGACAGACTTATCTAGTTAGAAAAACCCAGGAATCCTTTGATCATATGAATGTCAAAGAAGGTGGAATACCCAATTGTTTTTTGAAACGGTACCTCTGCGCCAACATCTGAGGCGGATCACAACTACCACTACTACTGTTACATGTACAACAATTATTTCTACTTCTATCACCACCCCATCTACTGTGGGGTAGCCACAACAACAACAACAACTACTACTACTACTACTACTACTACTACTACTACTACTACTACTACTACTACTACTACTACTACTACTGCAACTACCACTACTGCTGCTACTACTGCTACTGCTACTGCTACTGCTACTGCCTAGACCACACACCCGTGAATATCCGGGTTAGAACTGATCTTATGCAACCCATGCTTGTCGTCAGAGGCCACCAAGGGGATCGGGTGGTCAGGCTCGCTGACTTGGTTGATGCATGTCAGTTGCGTGGATCGATGCTCATGATGTCAATCACTCGATTATTTACAGACCGCAGTCATATAGCTGGAATACTGCTGAGTGCTGCATTATACAACAAACAAACAAACAAACGACTACACACACACACACATACACACATACACACACACACACACACACACACACACACACACACACACACACAAACACACACACACACACACACACACACACACACACACACACACACACACACATTCCCATTTCTCTATGTAAGTGTAATAATCTTGAACTCGACGTTAAAACCTTCGTCACCCAACCCCCGCCTTACTCCCACTGCCTCTAGTACAAACTCTAAAAGGTTGCTATTGTCTCTGCAGCTACTGCGAATTCTTCTACCATCATCACATCTGCTACTGACTCCAACTACCTTCGTCCCCAGTACTGTATATACGTCCTCTACTTCTATGACAACAACCACAACAACTTCTACTACCACTGTTATTTCAGCCGTAACGACATGACTGAAATATTGCCGATGTGACGTTAAATTTAACTCACTCAAATGTTCGTATACTTCCCAGGGAGCTTGGAGTGAAATTTGAGTGTAAACTTAAAAACCTATTTATTTATTTATTCATTGCAACAAGGATCAGCCCAGCGGCCTAAACTACGTACATTGCTGTCTAGCTGACATTACTCGAGCTGTCTTTCTGAAGCATTTGCAAATCCCGTTCGATCCGTTACAATCATTGCAAATATTGTATCATACATTTATTCATTTCCGAAATTCAGCATTAGGATGCTTGGCTCCAGTACACCCGGGCTGCCGAGATTTATTTGAGGATTATAACAGCACACATGTGAAGTATAGCTTGTAATAAGTATCAAAGATTTCCCCAGTGAGCGATCAAGTTATACGTGGAGTATTCCACAACACGTAACGGTGCGCTCTCTGTTTGTCCCCAGTCTTGGAATGTGGACACAATAATCCAATAATAAAAATCCCGGATAAAATTCATATGGGATGTAGGTGTCACTTGTTAAAATACGAGTTGGGGTTGATACTGTAATGCAAAACCATGACAACTGATTAACCTTTGGTTATTTTACTTATCAACAGCTTCCCTTTCAAAATGTTGTTTAGTTATGAATACATAGCTTAGAAAAAGTTATTTGTATAAATTGTGGCGGTATAACAATCCGTATAATAGCTGTGGATTCTTGAAGATGAAAAAATACTTGGAAACACTAAACTTCATCTACATTAATTAAGCATCACATATCACAAATTGATCAATGCAAAGCGATGATCGTGAGGGAACCAGCCCAAGTGGTACACTGCAGTGCGTGACCCGTTTGTTTCGCTCTCTGTAGGGAAAGACGAACGTCACTAAATGAGATTTGTGCCAATGTTAAACGCAACTCTAAGCTTTGAAACTGGGTAAGAGAAATATACTTTATTTTAACGAAGGGAACATATGCCAGAGGAAATGTATAATTTCCATTGCAAAGCGAATCCTTTTATAATTTACCTTGACAAAGACAGATATTCACATGCAGAAAGTGTAAATAATGTATACTTATACTGGTAAATGCAATTATAGAACATCACTGCTCATGGAGTATGCACATGCGTGCTTGTCTGTTGGTAATACTTGTTGAAATGCAGTGAGTGAGTGAATATAGCTTAATGCCGCATCAGCATCGCGGCGAGGTTCAAATGCAGAATAAAGGACCTGGTTGTATATTTAGGATAAGGAGGAACATATTTCTTCAACTCACGGTATCGGCATTTTTCGGCTGACTTTTAGGTGTAAAACTGACAACAATCATTAGGAGGAAATTAATATTCTATTGCTTTTAAAAAAATCACACTGTGAGACTTAGCTCATATCAATAATCAATAAACGCTGATATTATATACCCACAGAGTAGGATGATCGTATGTAAGAATTTCCAGATATGTGCACGTGTGCATTTTAGCGATTCTCAATGTTGATTCGTCAGTTGAAGCCAATTGACGTCACAATGCTTCTTTGTTGAGAAAAAAAATCGATATTACGTTATGCATTGTACTGGACGTCACGACTGTGATCTGAACCATTGGGTTCCTTCAGTGACATTTATCTGTAGGGTTGACATTTCTTCCTTTTTTCCCTTTCTTTCTTTCTCAAATGTCAATTTGTAACATATAGAATAACCTATTCCAAACTCGGAATGACGGATTATTTCTCCCTCCTGAAAGTATCTCGTCAAAGGCTGAGGATTAACACCATTCATTGACTCAGAACAGTTGATCTGTGATTTGCAATACGTAATGCGTTGGTTAATCTCGAATTAGTGCATAAGTTGATACATTTATATGAACTTAGATGTCACTGACGCTAAGGTAAATAAATGGTACCAGTTTTGCACCATCAGCAAGAATTAACAATAGAACGCTGCGTGTCCTTTCCTATAACGAAATATTTCAATGTAGGAAACTCCATGCGCTTTAGATTAAACAGCCGCGAGAGAAAACGTGACTTTGTCTATATAATGAAACCATCCGCCAAAAGTAAGACTACGTTTTTTCAAGCCTTCGCACAATGCATGCTTCAGAACAGAGATAATAGATCTATATCTCCCGATACCAGGCAGATTGGAAGGAAAAAAACCACCGTATACTTTGCGTGTTTTCTCAAGTGTTTCAAGTTAATGTTAGGAAGAAATCTTGCATTGTGAGAGATCCTATGCAAGCTTCTGGCGCCATCAGGGCCATAAACAACATGGTGTTTCTGTCTAAATGTGATTCATTAACCACAGAAATACCTAGTGTACATGTGTCATCACTCATTACAGGATTTCTAAAATGTAAGAAAATGTTTTGATATAATCTCCAAATATAAAGTCAGTGGAAATATCAGTCGAATTGGGCTTAGGCTCAAGACAATGTAAAAAAAACCCATGCCATTAAAAAAACTTTGTTTGCAATTATGAGAAAAACGAGAGAAATGGCTTGCTATAAACACAGTGAATGTTATGGACTCGTTTCTATAATTTGTCAAAACTGACGAAAAAATGTACACTTACTTTTAAAAATATGAATTTGCGTCTATTTTAAATTCTAGCTAAAAACAGAACGTAATTGATAAATTGAAGGGAAGCTCCATTTTAATGACAACGAGGGGAAATAGGAACAGAGGGATATACACCTAGGAGAATGAGTCTGATATTTCGTTCGTCGTTCGAATGTTTTTAATGATTTCAGTGTGAATATTTCATTTATATCAGGGGGCATCAGCTTATTGTAGGAAGATAGACAGGCATGGTGTAGACCTATATCACTTTGTCGAAACAACTACCATCTCCCCTAGGCAAGAGGGTCAAATGACTATAAAAGTCCAGTTTCCACCCTTGCCGAAGTAGGCCGGTTTTATGGAGTTACATTCTGGCTGGACTAACGAGTCTATGCATAGTCCAATCAAAATCGCGCAACGAAATCGAAATCCGGTTAGTGAAGTGTCCTGCAGATTTCGGTCGATTGCAGGATTTGCAAGGCATGTTCACCGCCAATTCGTTGTCTACAGATATTTTCCTAGTCTTTTCATGTTTTTAATCAAGGTGCTCACGTGATTTGATGCACTTCGCGATGTAAGACGCGTTTTATCACGTTATCGGTCTTGATTATCTATCACTTGAAATCTGTACCAACGTTTTTCATTTTCTTACATACACATTATTATTCAGAGCTTGAAACATTAAGTATAAGGTTTCGTGAAATGTGTAAACTAATTAAAAAAATATTTTTTTTAGTATAATAGTATCATTTGATGACCCTCTAACAAATCTTAATTTTCAGGCACGCCCAATTCAGGCAACTCTGGTCAGCCGTGCTTCGAGGTGACCTATGGGTCACGTGTTACTCTAAATCTTCCAATCTTTGAGTATCGCTCGATGACTCACTTTACCTTGTTACATTGTTAAATGATATCTCATTTTGACTCAAAACACATGGAACACAGCTGAGAGACTAAGGTTTAATGTTAAAAGATCATATGCTCAGACTACTTTGAAGGTTAAAGCAGAAGTACAACACAAACTAACACCATCATGTTTAAACATCCGGGAGATCAACACGTGATACTTCACGATGCATATGAACATGTTGAGTGTAAACAAGCAGTGCATGCGGGGGGTTCCCAGCACGTGCACATCCCAAATGAAGCATCACGCTAAACCAGTATGTGTGGTGGATCGTTTTGTCCTGCTGATACACATCATACTTCGGTCAGTATGTCGCCTGGACGGTTTAACCTATCTACCATGCACCCACATAGTTCCAGGAGCAATTAACCTATCACCAAAACGGAGTAAACCACGCCCACAAACAACCAGGGAGCATTAGTCATCCATTTATGCATTTGTTTACATCTGTATTCCTCTGATAACATAAAATGTTTTGGGTTTTACCGGATGCAAAATATTGCTTCATATACGCACACAAATTGAGAAGGGACGCACATAAACTGCAGGGCAAAAGAAAGTATACATCCATGTTTGATGGTGGCTAAATATGAAACAAACAAGAAGTGGTTATTCGATGGTGATGTATTTGATTCGGATATCATAGTTGTGTTTTGGACCTGAAGGTTGCAGTGTTTCGGCGACTGTTCAGCCTTGTTACCTTTTGCTGACCTTTGTAATTTGTTGGTCAAATCTAATTTTTAAGTGTAAACTTTTTTGCCCAGCAATCTCTTTTATATTATCAGTACATTTTAGACGCAAAACAAAACGGCTATTGGAATCCTCAAATTTTTCAAAATTGAAGATTACCTTTCACATATAAGTGGTCAGAAATACACTCAAAGTTCAACATGTCGGTGGTAGATTTTCTGTAGTCTAACATTGAAATCCACACATATTAAAGGCTTCAGACATCTGAGCGTGTGTAATAGTATGCCGTCTTGACAATCAGGTGTGGCATAAACTGCTGGCAAAAGTTGACACTAATGTTTGTTGGTGACTAAAAAGTAAACAAACACAAAATGGTTATTCGATGGTGATTTATTTGATACGCGTGCAACACACGTGGGCGTTATTACATGCATATCAATCAACGTCAAAACACTTTCCATATCCCATAGAAATCTCTGCATAAAGCAGAGTCGATTGTACGATTCCGACTATATCATGGGCATATGTTTATGAATTACTATCAAATAGTCATGATACCAGGTGTTTCCTGCCCCACCGGTGGGACCCGTCACAAACACATGCAGAGGTAAGTCAATTGTTCACCTGAAAATAACACGGGAACATGTGGGAATTGCATCGGACATAATCTTTGTCACTGATGCGTCAAATGTACTCCACATGTCTACCTTAAAACTTTTTGATAACTTTACTGAGGCCTTGAATATTGTAACCTTGATCAAACAACTTCTGAGCAAGAGTCGTTTGACGCTCTTTGAAAGAGAAGGGAAGGGAAAGTTGACCATTGGAAGGTTGAAGTCATCCTTCTTGTCATACAGTCTTGTGAAGAGTGTTTTGTCACTCTGAATCTTTATGCATAGATCTAAATATGAAACAGATGAGACGGTCAAACTGGTCTCCTTTATTTCTAGTTCAGATGGGTAAATCAGTGGAAGGAAATTGGCTATTTTATTGTTATTGAACGATATCAGATCACCCATATACCTGAAGCTAAAGTTAAACTTCTTGGCCAAATGACCTTGTTTTGACTTTGCCAATCCGACATTCCGATTCAAATGCATAAAGAAACAGATCCGCAAGAAGGGACCACAGTTGGTCCCCATAGGGATGCCCACTTCTTGCCTCAATGTCTTACCCCAAATTTTACGTAGATGTTATCAATGAGGAAGTCCAGCATTTCACATAAGGAAATACAAAAAAATATTCAAACAAGAGTGTCCTGAGACCTCTTACACACACAAGCAGAAAATATATCAGTATCTTTAATTCATGTTCATATCATTTTAGATGTGACCCTCATTAATACCTATATAATATTGCATCCATACCCATGTAATACTCGTATCGAGTTACAGAGTATCACGATGCACCAAAGGTTCAATGTGTCATTACGTTCAGCTCCACTGTGATAATCACGGTGATACCCAGATGCTAATATAACATCTTATTCGCTTTTATAATCATGTATTGTAAAGTCTGGAAATGTTTAATTATATGTAAAGTATGTATGTATGATACTGTGTTATTTGTCCTTGACGAAATGTTTCTGATCAACTTTGTGTCCGATGTCTGATGGTAGGATGCCTTGGATTTGTTTAATTAAATGTGATGACACTGGGTGGGGTAAAATGTTTGCATGTGTGTGGCGGAATACTTATTTTTTCCAATGTTGTTGTTTTCCATTTCGTATATGAGAATGAACATGGGCAAGAGTTTATGTCACGAATACATAAAACAGTTTTCGTGTTTGACATCCGAATGTTGAAGAGTTGTAACTTTGTATGACATGTTTGTGTAATGCTTTCATGTCATGAAGACTTTGGATTTCAACATGTCTTTGACGTTTACTTGAAACAAACCATTTCCCGAGCACCCTACCGTGTTATATGCCCTACATCATGCATACCGCGACGTATCGAGAGAGTGAGTTTGGTTTGAAGCCGCTTTGTAAGTAGTTTAGATATTTCATGGTGTGTCAGCCCGATGTGATACAATCTCAGATGTTTACTACGTTGGTGAGACTAGCGATCAAGGTATGGTACCAGAAACCAAGAAAGATAATCGGGGCTAATCTGGGATTCGAATTCATGATCATAGGATTCTGACATCCCTAAGTGGCGCAACTCTGCACAGTGAATCACGGTGCCTTAGACGACTGCCTCCATATCTTATAATCTTATCTTATAATTAATAGATTCGACCTTGTATACATTTTCTACCGATTTTGCCCGTGCTCGAGTTGGATGTACAAGGTTTAATATGGATATCAAATTCTAAAATCTGAAAGATAATGTACATATTGGAAATTAGACAATATTGAAGATCTGTATCATTTCACCTTTATATGTCCATCCTTAAAAGATATTCGAAAGCAATACATACCAAATAAATATGTAATTCGTCCAACACTTTATTTGCCTGATGGCAACCCCAAATTATCAAGATTTAAAATCTGTGATGTTATATCTCAAATATGCATTTAAGATCAGAAATGTACAGAAATGAAACATGTGATTCTACTTGTAAAATTATCCTGTACTGTCTTGTATCCGCTTCATGTATTTGGCCTATGGCCATCATACAATAAACATTTGATTTGATTTTGATTTAATATTATCGATATACATACTTTAATTCTACACACATACATTTCAACTTTCAAATTCATGGACATACCATCTACACAACATGCTTTAATATAGTGTCAACCTTCTATGGAAATAACATATGATTGTTTGCATATACTTCTCTACCGACCGGGGGGCACGGGTGGCCCAGCCGTCTAAGGCGCCGTGATTCGCTGTGCAGAGTTACGTCCCTTGGGCACGCCAGAAACCTATGATTGTGGGTTCGAGTCTAGGTTCGCCCCGATTATGTTTCTAGGTTTGTCAGCACCATACCCATGCTCGTGGGTTTCACCGAAGTGGTTAACGTCTGAGACCTGCATCAATTCGGGCTTTCCTCCCATATTAAGCTGACACGCCGCGATATTACTGTAATACTGTTAAAAGCGGCGTTAAACCCAACTCACTCAACCACTCACTCTACCGACCGTGTACATTATTATGTAAAGAAAATTTAGTAGATGAAAGCAAGTATCATATTGATACGAACCAAAGACTCCACTGGAGTAATAGCCTTAGATTTTAAATTATACATGAATTTATCACATTTAGTAAAATATTCTTGATTTTGTCACATTTCTCCATAAACAAATTTTGTAAGCTGTATATGTACACCAATGCTACAGTTTCGTTCCAGCGCATGTATATTACAGGAACCATTTGGAATCAACTATCAAGTGTACATTAAAACCACGTAAACCAAGAAGAATTGCTTTATTTTACGTTACCATGGAAATACGTCTGGAAAGTACGCTTTCATTTCAAGCGTACGATGCGTGCATAAGTTTATATGCAAGGGGCGGCCATCTTCCCTGTTTGTGAAAGCTATTATCATGGAAGCTTCTCAAGAATAACAAAGGAACGTCTGTTTTTTTCGGGAATGTAAATACTGTTTATGAAACGTTGTATTAAACAGATCATCAAGTGAAGACTCCCATGTATACCTATGTTTTTTAAATGTTTATAACTCATCACAGAAGCATCTTTCCAAATTGGGCGGAGCATGGTTGTTCACAAAACTCAACCACAGTCATTATATCCTTCTTGGAAGTAAGGTGAGGTGAGGTGAAATGGGGTTTAACGTCGCGTCCAAGATTATTGCACTTATATAGCGACGTGCATGCATGTGTGTGTGTGTGGCTGTGTGTGTGTGTGGCTGCTTGTACTAGACCGGACTGATGCCGATTTATAGTGCTAGCTCACTGAGATACCATGGCGCAGTTTAACATGAATTCCCAACTCAGACACAGTATACTGACTCCGAGCCGACCAGTCCTTGTTTTAGCCCCTTAATGCCGAGCGCCAGACAGGGTAACAACAAGTACCATCTTTTAACGTCTTTTGGTATGACGCGGCCGGGGATCGAACCCCGGACCTTCAGCTCTCCGGGCGGACGCTCTACCACTAGACCACGGAGGCAGTCCTTGGAAGTAAAGAGTAAATACCCAGTCAGTGCTCGTTATCTAACACGCTCTTTTAGAAATATAAACTCAAAACAAAAGGAACTGTTATAATATTTTCTTTTTAATATCTTGAATTTATTAAGTTTATTATTTAATTTGAACTAGCGCTTAAATGGGCTAAAAAGGGCCCTCTAGGTTGTTTTACTTTTCAACTCAACTTTAAACAAACTAAAAGATTTTAACAATCGCAATAATTAATTTCTAGTTAACAATTATGTTGTATAATGAGCATGACCCAGTGTACGAAACTCAAAATTCACTTACTATATTGAGCTACTGATAATGCGTTAGGTTTAGCTAGTAAACACATACCCAAATACATGTATACACATAACAAATAAATCTCATAATTTGTTTCAATAATATTGTACTTGGGAAGTGTTCATCTCACAGGGCTCCAAAACACGGAAACAGATAATGACTCTTCAAGTACCCCTGACTAGAGTAATTTAAATCTGGATTTCTTTTGTCAGAATATTGGAGGCTTAAATGCTAGGAATTTAATGAGCTCTTAGCATCTTAAGGGAGAATGCTTTTCTAAAAAG
This sequence comes from Haliotis rufescens, assembly GCF_023055435.1. Taxonomy (NCBI): domain Eukaryota; kingdom Metazoa; phylum Mollusca; class Gastropoda; order Lepetellida; family Haliotidae; genus Haliotis; species Haliotis rufescens. The sequence continues at coordinate 22,342,130 of NW_025963891.1, forward strand.
GTACAAAGTATTTTTTATGTATATATCCTGTTACCACTGAAAACATGAAGACGCTGGTTGCAGGACAGACATTTTGCTAACAGCTGGGCTATCTGTATAAGCTTGAAGTTCATTAAATATACATGACCTTTTACTTTGGTGCGGTACATGCAAAGTAATTAGTTTGAATTTTTTATGAGGTCATTTGAAAGTTTTTTATTTTATTGCATACGTTTTTGACATTTTGTTATCGTGAATTTGGTGAACTATGGTTTGACAACATTAGATGCTCAAGTAAAAGTTTTTAACACTGCTCCAACTCACTTGGTAAATACTAAGCAACATAATATTAACTCTCACCTATAATCAAGAGCACCTGAATAAACATGAACGCTACACTACGCCAAGGTATTTTTATTGTGAATATTATTTTAGACAAAATATAGCCGGTTTCCTGGTCAGCTCAGGATAAAAATGAGTGGAAACCGCGACAACAGCTTTAAATGGCCTGATGGTTCACAGTTACATACTTGTGACGGTGCCGTTACCCGTATGTCGTAACTGTTACCGAAGTATTTACTTGAGCTGGATGCTGTATGTTTTTGTTCTCCAAGAAACACCAGAACTTCCGCTTTGAGGATGGTCACCGTGTTCACGTAACTAAAAGCCTCTTAGCACCGTCTGCAAGCTGACAAGGTAAGGATGTCATCTGTGGACTACCCGGTGTCCTGCTACAGTTTCTACCCCGTGAATTATAAAATATACGACTATTGTGTGCAGCATCGTCAGTACTTCATTTACAACTCCGTGAAGATCCAGGGTAGAATAGGTCTTCAGCAACCCATGCTTGCCGTAAAAGATGACTATGCTTGTCGTAAGAGGCGACTAACGGTATCGGGTGGTTAGTTTCTCTGACTTGGTTGATGCATGTCATCGTATCCAAATTGCATGGATCGACGCTCATGATGTCAATCACTGGATTGTCTGGTCCAGACTCGATTATTTACAGACCGCCGTCATACTACTGGGGTGCAGCGTTAGACAACAACTTTCCTCCAATACCCGAAGATATTACGGCCCATTTGTAGTGTAGTCGCTATTTTTAACCAACGAATCGAGCCTCGGCCTGAGAAGGAAACCAACGATTGCTCAAACCAATGAGCGCCCAGATTGCATAGCACAAACGTCAATATACAGAATATATAGATTCAGAATCAGATAATGTTGGTTTGCGCAAAGTTCGTGCACAGAGTGTACGTGGAGCTCATTTGACTTCCGTTATAAACGGCCTCATTAGCTAACTTGTATTAAAGCATGGCTCCTTTGTCTTTCACAGTGCAATAAATAACTTAATTGTCAGTTAAACACCACTTGGGAAGGACGGCACTTCTTTTCTGTCCCTATTGACACCTTGATGATGGAACTATTTCACGAAAAACCTGTGTCGACACCGGATTCGAACCCGTGAAGTCCGCACCTAAGGATAACGACATGGAAGAGTGAGTGAGTGAGTATGGTTTTACGCCGCTTTTAGCAATATTCCAGCAATATCACGGCGGGGGACACCAGAAATGGGCTTCACACATTGTACCCATGTCGGGAATCGAACCCGGGCCTTCGGCGTGACGAGCGAACGCTTTAACCACTAGGCTACCCGACCGCCCCGACATGGAAGAAATCCTGTGGAGTTGGCAATGATATATTTACTGACATCTAGACGAAAAGGTACAGTTTTTTATTCATTCAGTGTGTCATTCTGTACATGAAACGTACGTGTGATTTGGTAGCTTTTCATAAAAAACTGCTGTTTATTGATCAAGGATGTGATTGCTCATTATGGACTATTTATGTGGGCAAATGATATTAATGTCATTGATAAATGTGCTCGAGTTGGTTCATTAGGAATTGTATATTTGTTTCATATGTTCCATAACCAGAGTCGCCAAAGGGCGAGATGCACGTGCAGGGGCGACTCACACAGTGTTCTCACATCTGAGCACGGAGTTCTTGAGACACCTTTATACAAACGGTTATCAAAACAACGTTGCTTAAACCTTTTAGGTTATACGGTTCTTTGAATATTGGCCATGCTTTAAGTAGGTTAGTCCACTCGGACCGTGGTGTCTGGTCGTTTAATTGCTTAGTATTTCAACGATTAGACGCCAGGACTTCGCGAACTAGCCTATACATAGACACACGTCACTACCAGACCACAAATTGGCCATATGTGTTCACGGGTGAACGTAGTGTACACAAAACCTGTGAAGATTGACGTGTTTGCAGACTAAGCTCATTTGGGCATAGTGTTGGAGCCATTTTGTTCAGACAATCTAATGAAGAATAATGGCGCGTCCTCTACTACGACCATCCAGGCAGATAAAACGCCAACAGTGGTGAAAAAATAGCAAGTCATTAAATCGTGTTATTTGTGTATTTTGTAGTCTGACTTAGCCATTGGACTTCACATTAAAGACTCAAGTGCCGGGCACCATCTATCTATGTTTATTCCAATTCTGAGGAAAACCCCAGTGTGGCAATGGGTGGGTGATTTTGGTTTGAGGAACACAATTTCAGTTATATCCCATCGTGTCAGCTTCATGTAAGATCTGATACAAGCCAAAGACGTTAACCGGGTTTGTGAACCTCCCTAGCACGGGTATGGTGCTTACAAATCTTGAAATCGTAATCAGCAGCCAGGACCAGACAGAAAACTAAATCCAGGTCTATCGTCCACTGTCTGTTGTAAGTTATCTGAACTTGACTATAAAACTAAATCCAGGTCTATCGTCCACTGTCTGTTGTAAGTTATCTGAACTTGGCTATATATCCTGACGTACCATAATGTCGAACAGTTAAGATGGCATTGCTGATATTTCGAGGGATGAGTGAATCAAAACTCAAATTCTGCCTTATTCCAGTAGATGATGTCTTCAGCAACAGAATTCAGCTACATTCCGAAAGAAAACAAATCCTCGATACAAGGTGTGACATCCATTACCTCGTCTGTAAACTTCCGCTGTACTCCAGTGACGTCACCTGATGCAATTGGTTTTCGTACTTTAGCGGGGTTACCATTACATTAAAACTCAAAAAGAAATGGAAGGTTTGAAACCTATTCACAGATTATCAATATTTGTCAAATTATAGCTTTCACACTATTTTACTCTTCCTTTTATCATGACACGGGCACCAATATTCTGAATGACGACGGACTGTTCTGACAGGTGTACAGTACTTCACATGAAACCAATGTTGACAGGCCGAACGTGTGCACTCTCTAGGCGGCAGCTTTGGTGACGTCACACCACTCGACAAATCAATATCAAAGACGGCTGTTCGAAAATAGGGTACTGGACGATGATTACCAAATGTTGTGTTCGAGCCTGTTCTAGTGACAGTGGACTGGTCAAGCACGTTGTGGAAAGTGCTGGAAGCAAATTGGACTGTATGCGTGGAGCGGACGCGTCCCTGTCTCATCTCACGTTTCATCTGACATTACATCAAGACTTTCTTTCGTTTGAATATCACTTTTTACCCTGGCGTTCAGCCTAGGCCTAACTCAGAAGCTTGACCACTGGCGAGATGATTATTGTTCTTCTCATTGTCATTTCAACTGCTCTCACATTTTATACTGCCATTTAATGTTTTTCTACCGTGTTATTGTGTACTGCTATTGTAATTGCTGTGCAGTAATTAGTATTGATTTGTAAACATAGTTAATTGTGTAATTCAAATATTTGATTTATACAATTTGTTGGTTGTTTGTTGGTTTCACACTTAGTTCTTTTACGTACAGACTGGGTTAATATACTCACACGCAAAAGAAACGCAAGTGGTTTTAAGCAAATATGTAACAAACACGGAACCATAAATTGATACGAGTTTTGGCATGTAGTGAAGCCTGATGGTGTTATCAATATTTTTGGTTGCATTTTGGAAGCCCCGAGTAAAAACGCAACATAAAAAACGAATCGCCAAAACGCACCATTTCAAGGAATTTGTGGGTATCATGCACCCATTTCTCGCGAAATCGAAAATGCACGAACTACAGTGGGTATAAAACTGTAGCCGATTCTTGGATCTACCACTCCTTGGTCAACAATGCCACGCCTAACTCAAATTCAGAGAAACCAGGCTATCGGACGTTTGGAAGCTGGAGAGTCTGTCCAAGATGTTGCCCGTCATTTCAACGTTAACATAACCACAATTTACCGTCTCCTGCATCGATACAATGCAACACAGACCACAGATGACCTTCCTCGGAGCGGTCGTCCTAGGGTCACCACACCTCGACAAGATCGGCAGATTACCCGTCAACACCAGCGACATCAGTTCCCAACTGCAAGTGAAACTGCTCGAGAGACCACAGGAACACATAATCGACACATTAGCCGGGACACTGTGATCCGACGTCTCCGTTCCAACAACCTCAGAGTCGCCGACCAGCACGTCGTCCTGTTCTCCAACCACGGCATCGACAAGCACGACTTCAGTGGGCACAGGGTCAACACAATTGGCGTCATCATGAGTGGAGGCGGGTCATCTTCTCTGATGAAATTGGCTTTTGTGTCTCCCATGCAGACGGAAGAGTCAGAACTTGGCGGCGTCGAGGTGATCGTTTCGCTGACAGAAACGTTGTGGAAAGGGATCCATGGGGTGGACCTAGCGTCATGATATGGGCAGGGATTGGACTTAATGCGAGACTTGAACCCATGTGCTTTCTGAATGTTGGTCAAGGTCGGGGACACGGCGTCAATGCTCAGCGGTATATCGACCAAGTGATCAGACCCCATGTTGTTCCATTTTTTGCACATCAACAACACATTTTCCAGCAGGACAACGCTCGTCCCCATGTTGCCAGAGCTACCATGGCCTTTCTGCAACAACACAACACCCGTGTTCTATCGTGGCCAGCCCTCAGCCCTGATCTGAACCCCAACGAACACTTGTGGGATGAGGTTCAAAGGCGTCTGCACAATGTGCGCCCAGTCCCTACAACTGCCGATGAACTACGCACAGCTGCTCTGGGTGTGTGCAGGAGGATCCCTAGGGCCTTCACAAATCGTCTGATCCACTCAATGTACAGGAGATGTGTGGCAGTGATCAATGCTAATGGTGGTCACACCAGGTATTGACTGACTTTTTGGGTATTGACCCGAAACTGTGTAAGCCTTAACATTTGAAAAAAAAACAATTATGTCATTGCCTTTTAATCCATTAAACTGTCTTCAGTCAAATTTTTGTCAATCTTGCCCTATTAGTATTTCTTGTCTTTACTGCTGAAAATAAATAACATGTATACTGCATACTCGACTTGCGTTTCTTTTGCGTGTGAGTATATATATAATGGGTCGAAATAATGGGTAATAAACCATATTCACTCACTCACTCAGTATTAAATATTGATAGAATTACTATGGTTGGTTAACCTTAAATTCTGTCTGGAAGCCACTATTAAAGCGTTAATTTGTTGAGCCTCGGTCAATAAAAATATAAGCAGGAGTGAAATTGAGAGATTACCGTGAAGAAATCCTTCCTAAATAGAGAGAGTATCAGACAGACGGAGCAACCCCTAGGTGTGTGATCACATGGGGTCCCAGAGGCTATGGACCCAATCATGCGTGCTCTGAGAGACTTGTTCACGTAACAATTCTTGTTCCATGAACATCAACTTGATCAATACAGCTAGCCTTTGCCTCCTCGTGAAACTGTGATCAGACAGGCCCCCCCTCCTCGTTTTGGCCCCACCCTATCATCTCGTCTTCGGGTCATTGTCTGACCTGAGTGACCACAGAAGAAGCTGACCAGCAAGACGAAGAGAAAGCTCATATTTGGTTAGAACGTACGCACGTTGATAGGTCACGTTGTATTTATGGTAGACATTATTATACGGAAGATGGCTTGGCGTTTAAGCAGATTAAAGTCGGGGTCCGTCGCCCATGGCCCAGGTCGATAAATTAGCACCTACACATTGCACAATCACCTCAAAGGGCCAACCGATGAAAAGGCTACATCGATTTACTACGAACGCGGCACAAGGGGAATGCTAACTCTGTGTTCGTTTCCTCTTTGATTCCAACGTTTCCACAAATTTAGGAATTTATCCGACGAGTCGTATTTTAAATGTCGTGTACATGTCGCCGTTGGGCTATCAATCTATAGGAAAAAACTTAATTCGCTACTTAGTCTTGGTGGACAAAAGAAGGGAAATGTATTTTCTCAAGCCCATGCTTTGGGTCCATTACTATGGTTTTAATCGACTTCGGAAGACCCTTTTGAGCCTCAACGCCACTGGGACGTCGGCTCGCGAACGCGTAGCGTCAACACAACGCTCGACTTGATCATATGATGATTGTTATTCGCTGATCAATGAGCTAAACTCGATTTACACGGCAACGCATACAAAGATGCGATTTAAAGGGCGTCCTGTGTCAGGGTGTGATCTTAGTCTCGCCAAAGTCTTGTCTTTCTTGAGACGTGTCAGTCAGAAAGGAATCTTACACCCAGTTCTCGCACTGGCGAGATTTGGCGAGTTGTATAAAGAAACTGTCAATGTTTACTTGATTCTATGTCGATGTCAAGGGCACATCGATGTGCAAAGGGTCTCTTATGTAATTTGCAGCAGAAGTTTGAAACTCTATGGGGGCTTTAAGCAAGCATTCAATTGCAAAGTGCTTTAAAACTGTTTAAATTGGACGCATTTCATTTCTCAAAGCAAGAGAAAATGAAATACAAGGAATTCCATCGCCCAACAGGGTTATTCTGAAAAGGGGTCATGTTGCTTGATTTTATGGATTCAATTAGTGGTGGGCGACAGTCATATTGAGTTCCTAATACCATCCTTCCGCCCCTCATCATATCGTTACAGCACGAAGGACCAAATATTAAAGGAGCCAAGATTCAGCATGTATCTTTTGACATTACTGAAATAAATGCCCTTCGTGAGTTTAATGAAAAAGAGCCAAGAAATGCAGGCCGCGTGGAACTCATCTTTCACCAGCAGAACAAAGTGCATCTAGTATAACTACATGTGTTTTGTGTGTCACGTACGCGAGAAAGACAAAAAATGGAAGTGAGAAGTTACACTACAATAATGGTTACATATCCTGTGTTCGAGAAACGGATGCTCATCTCCTGCATCGCTTGAAACCCCGTGCGAAGATTATCAGCATGAATCTGTGAGCTTCTGAAACAAGATTGAGGCTTTCTGGTCAAAGAAGTTACGCATGTGGTATAATCCTCTGAGAAGCTACTATTCGATATGTGTTCTCAGCCGGCCATGGTCCGATGATTATCGGTTCGAATCCAATCTTCGACTCGCTAATGATCCTTGGTTTGTCTGCACCATACCCAAGCTCGTGGGTTTCTCGAGAGTCATAAACGTGTAAGAACTGTGTCACTTGCCTCTTGCTGTGTCACTTGCCTTTTCTCTAACATAAGCTAACAGGCTTAATAATTTAAACGTTTGTTCCAAAAGGCGTAAAAAACAATAACACACAATTTCGAAAATATGATGCACTCTCAAGTATTGTTGATGATTTCAAGTCTTATGCGGTATTTATGTTTCATAAAGATTAATGGTAATATATTATTACAAAAAAGGTAATAGTAAAAGTAGAAGTAGTACATGCAGGTGTTAATGACTGGAAAAAAGAAAATGGACTTCACACATTGTTCCAATATTGGGAATCGTACTCGATACTACGGCCGTGAACACGAAATATTTAACCACAAGAAGTGGGCATAGAAGTGGTAGCGGTTGGGGTGGCGGGCATAGAAGTGTTGGTGGTGGCGGTGGCGGTGGCGGTGGCGGTGGCGGTGAGTGAGTGAGTATGGTTTTACACCGTTTTTAGCAATATTCCAGCAATATATCGGCGTCACAGATTGTACCCATGTTGGGAATCGAATCCGGGTCTTCGGCGTGGTGAGCGAACGCTTTAACCTCCAGGCCGCCCCGGTGACGGTGGAGGTAGTAGTAGTAGTAGTAGTAGTAGTAGTAATAGTAGTAGTAGTAGTAGTAGTAGTAGTAGTATAAGTAGTAGTAAGAAGACGAGTAGAACGAGTGAGCGAGTTGGGTTTACGCCGCTTTAGTTATATTAAAGCAATATCACGGCGGAGGGACACCACAATTGGGTTTCACATATTGTACTCATTGCGGGAATTGAACCAGGGCCTTCGGCCTGACGAGTCAATGCTTTAACGACTAGGCTACCCTAATCCCCCAGGTCTAGTGGAAATGTAGAAATACAAGAAAAGTTTGCATTATGTAGAGCCCCTTGGTTCGTAAGTGAGTTCGTGAGTGAGATCCTGGGTGAGATCCTGAGTGAGATTCTGAGTGAGATCCTGTGTAAGATCCTGAGCGAGATCCTAAGTGAGATCCCGAGTGAGAGCCTGAGTGAGATCCTAAGTGAGGTCCTAAGTGAAATCCCGAGTGAGATCCTGAGTGAAATCCTAAGTGAGATCCTAAGTGAAATCATGAGTGAGATCCTGAGTTAGATCCTGAGTGAAATCCTAAGAGAGATCCTAAGTGAGATTCTGAGTGAGACCCTGAGTGAGATCCTTAGTGAGATCCTGAGTGAGATCCTGTGTGAGATCCTGAGTGAGATCCTGAGTGAAATCCTAAGAGAGATCCTAAGTGAGATTCTGAGTGAGACCCTGAGTGAGATCCTTAGTGAGATCCTGAGTGAGATCCTGTGTGAGATCATGAGTGAGACCCTGAGTGAGATCCTAAGTGAGATTCTGAGTGAGACCCTGAGTGAGATCCTTAATGAGATCCTGAGTATGATCCTGTGTGAGATCCTGAGTGAGATCCTGAGTGAGATCCTGAGTGAGATCCTGAGTGAAATCCTGATCCTGAGTAAGATCCTGTGTGAGATCCTGAGTGAGATCCTGAGTGAAATCCTAAGAGAGATCCTAAGTGAGATTCTGAGTGAGACCCTGAGTGAGATCCTTAGTGAGATCCTGAGTGAGATCCTGTGTGAGATCCTGAGTGAGACCCTGAGTGAGATCCTAAGTGAGATTCTGAGTGAGACCCTGAGTGAGATCCTTAATGAGATCCTGAGTATGATCCTGTGTGAGATCCTGAGTGAGATCCTGAGTGAAATCCTGATCCTGAGTAAGATCCTGTGTGAGATCCTGAGTGAGATCCTGAGTGAAATCCTAAGAGAGATCCTAAGTGAGATTCTGAGTGAGACCCTGAGTGAGATCCTTAGTGAGATCCTGAGTGAAACTCTGAGTGAGATCCTGAGTGAGATCCTGTGTGAGATTCTGAGTGAGATCCTGTGTGAGATCCTGAGCGAGATCCTATGTGAGATCCCGAGTGAGATCCTGAGTGAGATCCTAAGTGAGATCCTAAGTGAAATCCCGAGTGAGATCCTGAGTGAAATCCTAAGTGAGATCCTAAGTGAAATCATGAGTGAGATCCTGAGTTAGATCCTGAGTGAAATCCTAAGAGAGATCCTAAGTGAGAATCTGAGTGAGACCCTGAGTGAGATCCTTAGTGAGATCCTGAGTATGATCCTGTGTGAGATCCTGAGTGAGATCCTGAGTGAAATCCTGATCCTGAGTAAGATCCTGTGTGAGATCCTGAGTGAGATCCTGAGTGAAATCCTGAGTGAGATCCTGAGTGAGATCCTGTGTGAGATCCTGAGCGAGATCCTAAGTGAGATCCCGAGTGAGATCCTGAGTGAGATCCTAAGTGAGATCCTAAGTGAAATCCCGAGTGAGATCCTGAGTGAAATCCTAAGTGAGATCCTAAGTGAAATCCCGAGTGAGATCCTGAGTGAAATCCTAAGTGAGATCCTAAGTGAAATCCCGAGTGAGATCCTGAGTGAAATCCTAAGTGAGATCCTTAGTGAAATCCCGAGTGAGATCCTGAGTGAAATCCTAAGTGAGATTCTGAGTGAGACCCTGAGTGAGATCCTAAGTGAGATCCTGAGTAAAATCCTAAGTGAGATTCTCAGTGAGACCCTGAGTGAGATCCTAAGTGAGATCCTAAGTGAGATCCTGAGTGAGATCCTGAGCGATTAATTGATTGAGTAAATGATGCTCGAAACATCCGCTACCAATGTGTAAGTGGATTCCCCAAGAGAGAGACACACACACGAGTGTTGAAAACATGTACTATTTCATTTAGGATTCTAATTGGTAATGACAAGTTTGCTTCGTACTCGGAGAGATATCCGCTCGGCCTCGCTACCTCAACAAAGTAATTGTAAACAAAATATGATATCCGTACTCAGCAAATCTACAAGAATCTGTGAAGACCTCCTCCTCTTTCGAAATTCAGGCACTGGAAGACTGATGAGTGAGAAACAAATATTTGACCGCGAAACAGGCGAATATATCCCCGAGCAACAATCAGACTTCCCATTACCAATCACAATTATCGATCACTATCGATAGATAGTTCTGTTCGACGTGCCGACGCGTACTCATCAGAGATCTCTTTATTCACTATGCCCTCTTTCAGAGTCGCATCCAAAGATACTAAACTGTTTGATTAAACCATTGTAAATTTGCTTCAGCTAGTGTAACTCTTTAACACCTTGAAAACTAGGGCTTCAGATGCCAGGTTACATCTTATGGACACCTTTTGTAGATGGGTATATATTGGACCAACTAGTTATCCCCAAATTGCCTTTGCTGTTCACCACAGTTATCTCATACTTTGCATTAGCATTGATTCTAACAAGTTATATGTCTACATTATCCCATGTGTTGATTGGACCTGGTTATCTCAAAGTTATCCCATGTACTGATTGGACCTGGTTATCTCAAAGGTATACCATGTGTTGATTGGATCTGGTTATCTCAAAGTTATTCCATGTATTGATTGGACCTGGTTATCTCAAAGTTATCCCATGTACTGATTGGACCTGGTTATCTCAAAGGTATACCATGTGTTGATTGGATCTGGTTATCTCAAAGTTATCCCATGTACTGATTGGACCTGGTTATCTCAAAGGTATACCATGTGTTGATTGGATCTGGTTATCTCAAAGTTATTCCATGTACTGATTGGACCTGGTTATCTCAAAGGTATACCATGTGTTGATTGGATCTGGTTATCTCAAAGTTATTCCATGTATTGATTGGACCTGGTTATCTCAAAAGATACACCATGTGTTGATTGGACCTGGTTATCTCAAAGTTGTCCCATGTATTGATTGGACCTGGTTATCTCAAAGTTACACCATGTGTTGATTGGATCTGGTTATCTCAAAGTTATCCCATATACTGATTGGACCTGGTTATCTCAAAGGTATACCATGTGTTGATTGGATCTGGTTATCTCAAAGTTATCCCATGTACTGATTGGACCTGGTTATCTCAAAGGTATACCATGTGTTGATTGGATCTGGTTATCTCAAAGTTATCCCATGTACTGATTGGACCTGGTTATCTCAAAGGTATACCATGTGTTGATTGGATCTGGTTATCTCAAAGTTATCCCATGTACTGATTGGACCTGGTTATCTCAAAGGTATACCATGTGTTGATTGGATCTGGTTATCTCAAAGTTATCCCAAGTACTGATTGGACCTGGTTATCTCAAAGGTATACCATGTGTTGATTGGATCTGGTTATCTCAAAGTTATCCCATGTACTGATTGGACCTGGTTATCTCAAAGGTATACCATGTGTTGATTGGATCTGGTTATCTCAAAGTTATCCCATATACTGATTGGACCTGGTTATCTCAAAGGTATACCATGTATTGATTGGATCTGGTTATCTCAAAGTTATCCCATGTATTGATTGGACCTGGTTATCTCAAAGTTATACCATGTATTGATTGGATCTGGTTATCTCAAAGTTGTCCCATGTATTGATTGGACCTGGTTATATCAAAGTTATACCATGTATTGATTGGATCTGGTTATCTCAAAGTTGTCCCATGTATTGATTGGACCTGGTTATCTCAAAGCTATACCATGTGTTGATTGGACCTGGTTATCTCAAAGTTATACCATGTGTTAAATGGACATTGTTATCTCAAAATTATACCATGTGTTGATTGGACCTGGTTATCTCAAAGTTATCCAATTTGTTAATTGGATCTGGTTATCTCAAAGTTATCCCATATATTGATTGGATCAAGTTATCTCAAATTTATCCCATATGTTGAATGGACCTACGTATCTCAAAGTTATCCCATGTGTTGATTTGACCTGGTTATATCAAAGTGTTTGGTGGTCAGGCTTGCTGACTTGGTTGGTGCATGTCATCGTATCTCAATTTGCATGGGTCGATGCTCATGATATCAATCACTGGATTGTCTGTTCCAGACTCGATTATGTACAGACCGCCGTCATATAGCCGAAATATTTTGCTGAGGGCGACTTTAAACAACAAACAAACACATTGTGAGAGAGTGAGTATGGGACACCAGACATGGGCCTCACACAGCTGTGTGGAACCTTCCTGCGGTAACAGACAGTCGGTATAAAGAAAGACAATATTGTGTTTCTAATACGTCTCAGTATAGCTGTATTATTACTCATCCTGCTTCTCCAGTGGGTGCTGTCGCGGCAGAGCTGTTAATCAGCCATCTCAACCAATGGAACATCCTGCCGTCATAACGAATCTGAGGTTACCACTTCCTAATACGTTGTTACATCGTCGCCAAGCCTCCCTATGACCAGCACGACAGCAACAGGATCGGGATCAATACATCTACGTTCCGGAATTATGAAAACCCTACTCGAATTTAATTTACCGTACTCAAACATGAATTTATGCGATTTTTTATTATGGCCGACACTGGTATTTTCACTTCAAAACACACTGTAACCCAATAAGTTTCTAACCTTAAACCCACTCCAAGAGATCCAATAAGATTCACAAGGAAAAGTACAAGCTGTAGTGCACTTCTGTCCCATTAAGACACGTCGGGAGGTCAGGCTCACCTCTGTAGGATGGTCACCCTTAAAGTGATGTATGATTTGCAACCATTCCTCTGTCAGTGAAGAAGGACTATTTGCCTAATACCACATAATACTTGTTAAATAAAACAGCGCGACAGTCTGTTGGCACATGCTAAAGAATGGCAAACGGCCAAATGGCTAGGAGCAACCGCCTACGCTAAAATATGATTGTGTTCGTCAGCAAAACAATTTAAACTCTGTGATGATGTCCAAATGCAGACATAACGTCAATGTCGCTGTCATTGTAAATTAATGACTAATGACTACATGTTTATGAACAAAATTTCATTATGGAGTTTCCTATTGAGTTTCCTATGAAACTTTCATGACGTCAACAAGGTTGTCTTTTTCTTTTTTGAGAAAGCGGGGCAGGGTGGGGAAGGGGTAAAGGGGAGGGAGTAATGGTCATGTTAACTATGTAGAGAGAATGACATGGGTTTTACGCCAATTTTAGCATTATTCGGGAAATACGGCTGGCGAAATCCATAATAAACCCACTGTGCAATTCTTTGAACAGAGTTGCGTCCCTTAGGCATGCAAGCATCCTATGATCGTAAGTTCGAATACCAAGGCGCTGTTGTACAAAGCGATCTTAGCGCTAAGGTGATCGTAACTACCATTCCTTAACATAGACTTACGACAGTCGTAGCGCTAAGGTTGTTTTGTGCAACGGCGCCCAGATCGGTATACGTGTAAAACCTTAATCACTTTGAGCTTTCTTCCCACGTCAAGATGACACACTATGATGTATCTGAAATATTGTTCAAAGGTCATAACCCAAGCTCAGTTAGTCAGTAAGCTGTCCCGATGTTTATGGCGCCATTATAAGTCTGCACGTAGGGTAGTCATGATACTAAGGATAGGAAAGAATGGATTGGATCATCAAGAAAGGTTCTTTGCTAGCTCCTGGCCGATGACAGAAATTAATTAATATCAACTGTATAATATTTCTCCGGATTTTCTAAATTGTTTGTGTTGTCCAGTAAGGAACAAATGCTATACTATAATTTTCAATTACTCAGTAGCCTATGCGAACATGTTGCCTGAATGCGTATTTAAATTGTGCAAATTGGTTACTCAGAAGGAATTTAATTTCCAATTCATAGTGTGTTGATGGAATCATTTCATTTGACCTCTGACAAACACTTGTCATTGATCGCGCTGCTTATTGTAATCAGTTCACCCACGCCCCTGGCAAACAGTGGACACTGTCCACTCTGCCCTCTCAGGGGTCGATTTGGAGTCTTTGATCTTGTAATAGACATTCATGAGGTTGGTTTGTAACTGTGCGACTCTGGACACCAAACAAGGCGAAGACGTAGACCTGACGAGGAATATCTATCTATATTCAGACACCCACCACTGTTTCCAGATCACGACAGTCAAACCTTGTCTTTAATGCATGGCTGTCAATTCTACACGTTTGGCATTTGCAACTTACAGACGAGTTAAATTAATGAAAATGAACAAGAATTGTTTGACATTTCCAGAATAAAATGTCAACACGTTCTTCAGTTTTGTGCTGCAAATAGTCGCATAGTGTCAATTCAGTTAAGGCAAAATCCCATAATATTGTACATGACAGTAATCCTATAATTCTGGTTCTTTAACACCAAACAGTCGACCAATGGGACTGAATGACCCCATGACTTTCTTGCACAAGGAGTATGAATGTGTGTGATATTTACTTGCACATATTTTGCATTGCACACTCAACAACCTTCTTCGATTTAATAAATATATGGTTATGTCTCGACAGGTATCGGGACTTCGTCAGAATTACTCGTTGGTGATGCCGTGGCTCATGTTTTTTTTGTCGGATGGGGTTTCAAATGGATTACGATAAAGCGTGATGACCAACCGAACAGAGAAATCATTAAACAATGTGGTCGCGACCTTCGAATTTGGATGCAGAGTGCCCTACATATCCTTGTGTAAGACAACCCGGGTTCAATGTTACATGAAACTCATCGCACGTAAACAAGTTTCTATCCATGTACTTTGAATGAAGCCATCTGTCATGATTGAATGTCGTCTTTACCTTGTTTCTTGTGGGAGGGGAAATGAGTCATAAGTTCCTAGTCATCACCAATCACACCAGTTTCTTTTGATAGTTTTCTACCGTACATGCGTATGGAAATGTAGATTTATAAGAAAGTGCCACGTTGTCTTTATAACAAGAGTAATGGCAGTTTGCTTTTCTGTACATTTGTCTAAAGATTTGAGCGAAGAACCGGGCACATGCCGCCAACTCATGCTTTTATGTTAAGGAATTTGAAGGGCAGAGTCTGAGCAGAGTACTCCAGTTATAGAAGCACGTTTTGTTCGATGGTGTTAACGCCACAGTCAGCAACTTTCCAGCGATATCACGTGGCCTGTAAAATATAAGAGTCTGGATCTAGGCCCACCAGTCACTGAAATACCGAGCAACGATCCCCGCAATCTGGACACGATGACACGAGCCTGACCACGCCATAGCCTTTGTAATGATCAAGTACAGGGGGACCTATTTTCCCCCAGAATCCTTACGCTGGATCAAGGCATCTAAAACAACCAAATCTTTTCGAAAGCTTGATGCCTGTTAGTACGATATATCAGTGAGTGAGTTGGGTTTAACGCCGCTTTTAACAGTATTCCAGTTCTATCTCGGCGTGTCAGCTTTATGTGGGAGGAAAGCCCGAAGTGATGCAGGTTTCAGACGTTTACCACTTCGGTGAAACCCACGAGCACTGGTATGGTGCTGACAAACCTAGAAACATAATCGTGGCGAACCGGGATTCGAACCCACAATCATAGATTTCTGGCGTGCCCAAGGGACGCAACTCTGCACAGCGAATCGCGGTGCCTTATACGACTGGGCCACCTGTGCCCCCACGATATACAATGGCAGCTACGCACATATAAGCATACTTTTTCATCATACTTGCTGATTTTACTGAGATTAGATGGGACATTATATTGTGTGTCCAAAGAAGAGCTTTCAGGGTTTGTATCATTTGTTAGAGATGCCACTAACAGCTACGACCGCGCTTAGCCTGTCAGCTTTGCAGTATTCATGGCAGTCGAACCCTGTTGTCTCGAACGCGGATGTGTCAAATCTCTGGTTGTACCGAATTCTATTTATAGTCCCAAGAGTTAAAAATACGTTAACCTTAGGACAAACACAACTTAGCACAAGATTGAATTTATCAAGTATATTACTGTTTACTAGTAGTGTTGTTGTCGAGATGGAAATGTCGACACTCGGATTAGTCAAACTATTTCTCTGGTCACCGGGAGTTCGAGACAACGGGGTTGGACTGGTGTTATCTAACAAAATACAAACGGGTTCGTGTTCTAGCTAATGGTATCAGCCGTTGTGACAGTGACGTGTTTATATCATGCAACATTTGACAACTTTGATGTATGTCCCGTGAGTAAGATCTACCTACACGAATGGGGTTTGATGGATGACAGTCTGGCCTGATGGATGGAATCCCTGGGTTGTAGGGGATTAACCCCCTACACAAGCAACCTTTTAGAATTTGTAGTTTGAAACATTAAGTCTTTGATAGGAATGTAGAAGTTGGGAGAACATGAATACATGACACTTTTTTATGGATAGTAGTTTCTTTGATTCTTTATACAACGTTTCAGAGCTACTTCTTGCTCTTTCACCAGGTTAATGCTTAATAAGTGCATAGAGTACTATATATATCTTGATATTTACACAGCACAAGGTGGGATGAATGTACAAAGATAACAACATAATGACGAAGTCAATGACATAGACGTAGGATTAATGTACAAAGATAACAATATAATGACAAAACCAATGACATAGACGTAGGATTAATGTACAAAGATAACAATATAATGACAAAACCAATGACATAGACATAGGATTAAGGTACAAAGATAACAACATAATGACTAAGTCAATGACATAGACGTAGGATTAATGTACAAAGATAACAATATAATGACGAAGCCGATGGGATAGGATTAAGATAACAATTTAATGACGTTTCATGAAGTGTCATGTATTCGAAACATTACTATTTAGCTTAACGGTAATCCTTTTGAATCTTTTTGAGTCTGGATACCGTTCTATATAAATTACAAATATGTGGCAAGAAAATACTGAATAAGGTAAAGTAAATTGTTAATAAAAAAATATACTCCTTTCTTGTACGATATTGTAAAACGTGCGCCTTGGAAGTCAATAATGCCGCTAAGCAAGTAGTGGTTCAGTAATAGGTGATCAACTGATAATCAAGAGTGCAATAAACAATCAAACTGGACAGACCAGACAAGTGGACATCTGAGCAAGAACTGCAGATACCGTGTCTATAAACAAATCCAGACAGCTATGTGAGATGGGTATCTCGTCAAAGGGATAACACCAAGGGTCGCCAAAATGTCAGCAGTGCTGTCAAAGACGTCACAGCTGCCACCACGTTTCATCTTCGAACGGTTCCCACACCTTCGCACCAAGAGCACTAATGGCGGAACAACATGGTACATTATCATCATGCCTTCGTTCTCTCCTGTTTTAATACCATGCTGACCAAGCAATGCCTCCGAAATTTCATATAACACATATAGAAAGTGGCATTAACGTACGATCTCACTTGTAAAAGGTCGAGTGCTAAAGCGTGAACGAACGCTTCACCAGTTTGTGTGAATCGTGTTAATTACTCGGGGGATTGCGGTTAACAGACGTCATAGTGGCAAATGCGATGACGTAAGCTGCTAATGATGTAGGAATTACTTCGATTGCATGACCTCATTGTTGCTTCCTTTGGGTCTGTCTGTAGATTACTTGGGTAATGAATAAGTCCATATATACACATGGAAAGAAGTTAAGCAACAGCTCCTCTTTTATGTTCATGGTTTTGACTCTCCAAAGGGACTGGAGGACAAGTCAGAGGTCAGCTTTCCCTTTATGTCTAGCAATACCTTATTCGACGTAATAAGCGCCCAGGGCGCTCTCATAATTAGAAATAGGGGGCTCTTATTAGAATATAATTTTGATGAAAGAGTTGAAAGATCGTAAATTTCGTGGTTTATGCTGACAGCCTGAAATGATACAAAAGAAAAGGCTGTGCGTATTATACACGACAGAATAATTTTTCCAGAATTTAATTGCCCGTAATTAAGGGTGCATGTAACACACGAGTGCGTATTATACACGAATAAATAAGTCCTGTGTACATTGATCAATCGGAGGGGTGCTAATTGGGATTGTTCACTAGCCAATATATTACCAAATATCGCCGTGGGCGCTTATTAGCGCGAAGTGCTTATTACGTCGAATACGGTATTCCAACGGCGCCAGCCTTTAGTGTCTATACACATGTATTTCACAACTTTTGAGGTACAAGGGAGTATGCTCTTTCCACGGAAGATTTCAAAGAGGGTCATACGCATCTTGCTCAAACGTTATTTAATAAAGGTTAATACATTCAAGGCCTTAAAACTTCCAAAACGATGTATGGTAGACATGTGGAGGACATTTCCAAATGTGACGCATCAGTGACAAAAATGATGTGCGATGCAATTCCCTATTTTAACTTGTACCATATGTTCCCGTGTTTTTTTCAGGTGAACAATTCACTTGCCTTTGCATGTGTTTATGACGGGTGCCACCATTGGATCTGGTTAGTATTACGCTCACCTGACATCATCATGATTTGCTAGTGATTCATAAAGACATGCTCATGATACAGTGGGAATCTTACAATCGACTCTGAATTTAGCAGAGATTTTGAATATGGAAACGGTTACTACATATACTTGAAGAAACGTTATATTTCTCCAGATGATGGGACTAGTTCATATCATATAACCAGAAGAAGACAGAATCAATTGAAAAATGAAGTCAAATAACTATTGTAACATTATTGATTACATAATCGATTTCGGTTTCTGTATATCAGTGTATGTCGCTTTGTAAACAAAAACACATGCTTTGTCAGATGTTTTCTTTAAAGAAGAGTCACTTCTATATCATAATGGATTATATATATATTTAGCGGTTCTTAATTATTTTCAAGGTATATACATGGATTACCTGCATTTGACTCATTTTTATTTTTTTCCATTTGAGTCCGCCTGATGCAAAATTTGACTTGTTTGAGTGAATGAGTACATTTTGTCAATATTTAAACACTATCACGGCAGGGAAAAACAGAAATGGTCTTCACGAAGTATATATATGGAATCGAACATGGGTCTTCGCGTGACGAGCTTAAACTTTAGTCTGCTCACAGTCTTTGAACCATATTTTTTTCCCTTCCGCCTTTCCTGTGAAGTAAAAGCCCAGAAAAAACAAGGTCCAGAATCTCCTATCTCACTGATGCTCGATTTGAATGCAGTTATTTATTTGTTTCTGTCAAAATTATATATTTTCAGAGACTAATTGTTATACTAAGACTATCCTGACGCCCATCGAATTGTTTGAGGCCCGATTATGATTCGTATAGTTTCACACACGATTCGTAATTTAAACGGCGATGGAATAAAATCAAACATGGATTTGATTCTGGATTTCCCGTAGCGACTGAGATTCGCTCCACATCCGACTGAGTCCGTTAATATTGGTACTTATTATATCTGGCTCATTGTTCGTGTACATCTCGCCGTTCGCAGACTTTTATGCACGACAGTAATTTGATATCAAATATTTATACAAGGCTAGACCGCTTATCATTTCCTTAATTAAGAATATCAACAAGACTGGACATACATCGGCTGCATATTATACCAATACGATTCACCTAAAGTGTGTTCTCTACAAACGGTGCATTCAGTTTAACATGGTGTAATAAAAGGAATGATGTCTGTGACCCAAACTGCACCTATCGTTAAGGCGTGGTTCTGCGACAGCTTTGTTCATACGCATTACTCGTTCTGTCCTAAAGGACTTGATTTGCACTTCAATTGAGGGGGAACGGGTGGCCCAGTCGTCTAAGGCGCCGCGATTCGCTGTGCAGAGTTGCGTCCCTTTGGCACGCCAGAAACCTATGATTGTGGGTTCGAATCCAGGTTCGCTCCGATTATGTTTCTAGGTTTGTCAGCACCATACCTAGGGCTTTCCTCCCACATTAAGCTGACACGCCGCGACATAACTGGAATACTGTTAAAAGCGGCGTTAAACCCAACTCACTCACACACTCACTTCAATTGAAATTACACGACACACGAGTGACGTTCTGTCAATTTCATCGCATGTAGCAATCTCCTCTGATAACACTCTGGCATGATTTCCATCAGTGTCCAAAACATCAAGACCACCCTTGTGTAAATCGGTTCAGTCGAGCATAAAATGTTCCCCAAAACTGCAAAGGAAAATCATTGTAACATCCATTTCACTGTACAATGTTTGATGCTCAGCCCAAAGCAAAACACCGGGATTAGGGATAAACCGTTGGTCAACATTGTTAGCCACAGGTCATTTTGAATTTCCGTATTGATTTTCCTAGTTATTGCCGATAGTGGCAAATTGATTTAGTGTCGGGGGTAAATCGCCAAATCGTTTAGTTCATTACCTGCAACATACAATTCCGTGCATAATGGTCACCGAGATTGGCCGTGTTTTCTGGGGAAAAGTACACGTGGAACTCGTGGCACGTGGCAAGTAATCAGTTCCTTGTTTGCAGAGGAATGACGCTTGCTAATCGTGGGTTCGAATCCCAAGTTTTCCTTGATGACTGTCTTGGTCTGGCAGTGAGATGCTCCTTGACAACACACACTTCGTAAAATTCCCTATGTCCTGTTGCACTTAAGGCTTTCCTCATACGTTATGCTGACGTCAAACAACTGAAATATGTTCAAAGTGGCATAAGAAACTGAGCCAGACACATTGTGGAATTGTACATGCATAATCTGGAGAGCGAACAGTTCATATTCGGGGTGTGGGTCGTGGTCGTGGTCGTGGTCGTGGTCGTGGTCGTGGGTGGTTGTTCACGGCTTTAGGTGACACGCAATTATTTTCTGTGAAAGGACATGTGCAGCGAACAATATATTTTGTGGGGTAAGGCTTGATGAAAAAATAGTTCTTTTCCAGTTTATATTGGGACAAATATTGTTTCTTAACACTCCCATCCAACCTCAAAATGGGCAGAATATCACATGGTTGAATCACTTAACTGTTAAATGTCAAAGCTAATTTTCAAAGGGAGGCAACTCTATTTTTCGTAAAATCAGGAGAATCCGGCACAAATCAGAAAAGGTTTTCGAGCAAGAAAGAGAGCAGGCGCCTGAACAAGGGACAGGGAGGAAAATAAAAAAAAGCAATGCTTTGCGCCCTGCTAGCGCTAATAATGCCTTAGGGAAACTCTCGCCCTTAATCAGCTAATTATCGATCCCAGGAGTACATATCCAGATTTACAAATCGAAGGTATTGTGTAATGTACAGTCCGCCTGGCTCCAAATGAGTACGATGAATTGCAAAATTACTCAAAATCGAGAGTAGTCTATAAAATGTCAATACGGCACACGGTAATGACTACCCTGTACCCAACAATATTTGCTGTTTGTTATTTGTATTCCCATCACTGGAAAAAGTTGTTTAAGGGACTATGATGCTGTTATGTGTACAAGTTGACATTTTAACGGAGGGAGCACAACGGCAGGAGGAACAGCGCAAACATACTGCCCGTGCTACATAGTATACGTCGTTGTTGACTGACAAGATGCGCTGCTAATCTCATGTGAAACAGTTGATTTTAAAGGTGTAGGATATCTTAAATGTGAAGCAGAAAGGAAAATCCTTTTAGCCATGAATAAATACTTGAAACATGCTTTTAAAGATCCTGGTATGTCTAAAAAAAGCTGAAAAATCAGGCGAAGCAGGTGGGGAACATATCCAAACCATGTAGGGTTGATAAATTAGACAAGTTTCAGAAAAATCAAGTCAGACTTGCAATAGTTAAACTGTATTGAAGAAATACCTTAAAGATGAACATGATTTGTCGTCTACGAGATGGATTCAAATACTGTCCACGTGATGGACTTCAACCTATGGTTGTGACCGTCAGCAAATCTGACGACGAGGGATGTGTCATGAGCGAGTCACATTACGATTATAATTATCATGAGACGACCCCTCTTATGATGTCATTCCTTGTACCGTTGCGCAGCACGTGCAGTACGTGTTTGCGCTGTTCCTCCTATAGTAGGCCCCCCTCCGTTCGAGATGTCAACTTGTACATGTAACAAAATGATAGTTTCTGAAACAACTTTTTCCAGTGATGGGAATAAAAATAACAACCAGAAGATATTGTTGGGTACGGGGTATTCATTGCCGTGTACCGTGTACCGTATTGACATTTAATAGACTATTCCCGATTTTGAGTTATTTTGCAATTCATCGTTCTCATTTGGAGCTATGCGGACTGTAATGTACGTAAAAAACATGTTCTTATCAGCCATCGTCCGTTGAGCGGGGTTTCACTGAATATAGCCTCGCATGGGTGAGCTGTGGTTTTCCAAGAATAGAAATTATATCAGATTAGACAGTCACGTCATTTTTTTCAATTCCGTACATACCAGTAAAAAACAAGTTGTTAACTGCAGCTGAACTTGTGTGCGTGAACAAGCCGTCCAGAAAAGGTCATTTGTTCACAAGAAAACCAGTTCAACACTACAAGTGTTGCAGGATCCTCGCGTGGTTTCTGGTCTTCCGCATGAACGTAATATGGCTCGGTTGGATTTATAAGCAGTGCTGAGTAATATTATATTCAGAACATGTGCAATACACGGCTCAGTAATACGGTTTCTTCCTAGACGCTCGGACCCGTGACGATTCCGGGGTAGAACAGGTCTTCAGCAACCCATTCTTGCCGTAAAAGGCGACTATGCTTCTCGTAAAACGCGACTAACGGGATCGGGTGGTCAGGCTCGCTGACTTGGTAGATGCATGTCATCGATCCCAAGTGCTTGAATCGATGCTAATGATTTTGATCACTGGATTGTCTGGTCCAGACTCGAATATTTACAGACCGCCATCATATAGCTGGAATATTGCTGAGTGCGGCGTTAAACAACAAAACCAAACCAAAATCCTAGACGCTCGATTATATCATCCATTGATAAATGGGAGAGAAATGCAATGTCCTACTCTTTCTGGTCCAAATGCGAAAATGAATTAACGTTGGCTTACTGACCTATATCTTTAATGTCACGTTAAGTCGAGGTATTATTCCGTGACTGGGGTGAAATGATTTTGATGCTGAGAAAAAATCCCGTTAAAAGCAAAACGATGGTCCTGTGAAAAGCACGATTCTGGGGTGAAAACAATCAGATCATGATCGGATTACTGACTTCAAGACAAGACGACAATTTTTTGTATAGTTTGGCACGTGCAAAACGTGTATCTGGGTCATTGTCTTTATCATGAAATCAACTTTTTTATGTCACGAGATGATCGATTTGAAAGTGCGAAAAGCGTGAAAATGCATCCAATTTAATTCAGTTTTGTGGATTTTTTTACAATTCTATGCATTGGGCTTGCTGACCTTTCACTGACGTTTCTTCGTATAATATGGAGAGTGAGTGAGCAAGTTTGGTTTTACGCGGCTTTTAGCAATATTCCAGCAATATCACGGCAGGGGACACCGGAAATGGGCTTTATACATTTTACCCATGTCGGGAATCGAACCCGGGTCTTCGGCGTCACGGGCGAACGCTTTAACAACCAGGCTACCCGTATGATATACAGACGCTCCTTTGACAGGTACTGCGGCCGATGGCTGCAAATCATTGTCAGAGATATATGTTGGTCGAGCTGATGAAGTAACATCTACGATCGCAGTGTTATTATACACATGTACAGGTGTCTCATTGTGAGAGTCTGGGTTCGAATCCCAGACGGGACTCAACCTAAAAAAAGTACGAGAATTTGTACTTTGGGTCGAAAGAGTTGTCCCAAATAGAACATTTGACCACTTTGTTCAAAGGCATTGTGTATTCATAACTTAACATACATTGGACCCAACCGATCCATCCGACTCTGAGCAATCTGGCATCGGTCAAAATCGGCACAGGAAAATGTTTCTGAATAATCATTAACCGAATCTCATTCGAATGAATGTCTGTTTAAACAAAGTCCTATGCTTTTTAGTAGGAGAGCCGTCGTGCTGCTGATAAAAGCTGCGTCTAATATCACTCACTAACTCTCTGCTCCCAAATGCATGTTCTGAAGTCGGTAAGGAAGACATCTGTTCCAACAATGTAGATATATCCAAGCATTTCAAACAGTGTTAACTATTTATATCACATTACAAACAAAGCGACAAAACAATTTCCATAATCAGAAGAAATGTCAGTTAAAATGCCTTCTATATACCCAGACTCATTGTTCGACCATTCTTGAAGACTTTCACATGAAAACACAATAAAAAGCAGTATGTTTATGTATGTTTAAGTGTGGAATTATTAACGCCAAGAAATATCAATCCTATAAAGAGTTCCGATACAATAATGATAAACAATCTGTTTATTGTGGCTCCGTTGATGACGCTTCCAGGACCCCACAACCTCTGCTTGTCGGGAGAGACATCTACATGGATTGGTAGGACAGGCTCCGGGACTTTGTTCGCTGCGTAGCTTCATTCCCCGACTATTGTAGACATTGGTTTGTCTGGTTCTGTCAGTCTGTCATGACATAACTATCATATTATTGACTGTGGTGTTTAACAGCATTCAACAACTCACCTGATATACTTTGTGTGTTTTGAATGAGGTATTACCAAACCAGAGACCCGTGAAGATCCGGGGTAGAATAGGTCTTCAGCAACTCATCTTTGCAGTAAAAGGCGACTATGCTTGTCGTAGGAGGCGACTAACGGGATCGGTGGTCAGACTCGCTGACTTGGTTGATGCATGTCATCGATCCCAATTGCGTGGATCGATGCTAATGATATCAATCACTGTATCGTCTGGTCCAGACTCGAATATTTACAGACCGCCGTCGTATAGCTGGAATATTGCTGAGTGCGGCGTTTAACAACAAACAAACAAACGAAACAAAACCAGATACAGATGTCCTTATGTGACAAAAAAGGGTTTGAGGCATTAACCAAAAAAAATAGCCTGTCTCTAACAATAACACCCCCACCCCCTCCATACACATCAACAACAACAACAAAAAGAAAGAAAAAAAGTAGAAGTGAAAGAAAAAGAAGTATTATCATCAGAATGTTCTTATGGCCTTGCTCTCTTTCCTTGCAATAAATTTGATTATACTGAGCATATTAAGTCAGATCGATTTTGTGGTATACATGTATTTCGGTTTGACATTGACAGGAATGATGGCGACGTTGCTGGCTCCAAGTTGTGTCTGTCTGCATTGACTGACCGTCACTGTAAGCAATATTCAACTTGTGTCGGCCTGCACTAACTGGCCCCTCTCTCAGCAATATCCAACTTGTGTCTGTCTGCACTGACTGGCCCCTCTCTCTCGGCAATATTCAACTTGTGTCTGTCTGCACTGACTGACCATCACTGTAAGCAATATCCAACTTGTGTTTGTCTGCACTGACTGGCCCCCCTCTCTCGGCAATATTCAACTTGTGTCTGTCTGCACTGACTGGCCCTTCCCTCGGCGATATCCAACTTGTGGTTGTCTGCTCTGACTGACCCTCACTCAGCAATATTCAACTTGTATGTCTGCACTAACTGGCCCCTCTCTCAGCAATATCCAACTTGTGTCTGTCTGCTCTGACTGACCCTCTCTCAGCAATATTCAACTTGTGTCTGTCTGCTCTGACTGACCCTCTCTCAGCAATATCCAACTTGTGTCTGTCTGCACTGACTGACCCTCTCTCAGCAATATCCAACTTGTTTCTGTCTGCACTGACTGACCCTCTCTCAGCAATATTCAACTTGTGTCTGTCTGCACTGACTGGCCCCTCTCTCAGCAATATCCAACTTGTGTCTGTCTGCTCTGACTGACCCTCTCTTAGCAATATTCAACTTGTGTCTGTCTGCTCTGACTGACCCTCTCTCAGCAATATTCAACTTGTGTCTGTCTGCAATGACTGGCCCCTCTCTCTGCAATATCCAACTTGTTTCTGTCTGCTCTGACTGACCCTCTCTCAGCAATATTCAACGTGTCTGTCTGCACTGACTGGCCCCTCTCTCTCAGCAATATTCAACTTGTGTCTGTCTGCACTGACTGACCATCACTGTAAGCAATATCCAACTTGTATCAGTCTGCACTGACTGGCCCCTCTCTCGGCAATATTCAACCTGTGTCTGTCTGCACTGACTGGCCCCTCCCTCGGCAATATCCAACTTGTGTCTGTCTGCTCTGACTGAATCTCTCTCAGCAATATTCAACTTGTGTCTGTCTGCACTAACTGACCCTCTCTCAGCAATATTCAACTTGTGTTTGTCTGCACTGACTGGCCCCTCTCTCTCGGCAATATTCAACTTGTGTCTGTCTGCACTGACTGACCATCACTGTAAGCAATATTCAACTTGTGGTTGTCTGCACTGACTGGCCCCTCTCTCTCGGCAATATTCAACTTGTGTCTGTCTGCACTGACTGACCGTTACTGTAAGCAATATTCAACTTGTATCAGTCTGCACTGACTGACCCCTCTCTCGGCAATATTCAACTTGTATCAGTCTGCACTGACTGACCGTTACTGTATGCAATATTCAACTTGTATCAGTCTGCACTGACTGACCGTTACTGTAAGCAATATCCAACTTGTATCAGTCTGCACTGTCTGACCGTTACTGTAAGCAATATCCAACTTGTATCAGTCTGCACTGACTGACCCCTCTCTCGGCAATATTCAACTTGTATCAGTCTGCACTGACTGACCGTTACTGTAAGCAATATTCAACTTGTATCAGTCTGCACTGACTGACCGTTACTGTAAGCAATATCCAACTTGTATCAGTCTGCACTGACTGACCGTTACTGTAAGCAATATTCAACTTGTATCAGTCTGCACTGACTGACCCCTCTCTCGGCAATATTCAACTTGTATCAGTCTGCACTGACTGACCCCTCTCTCGGCAATATTCAACTTGTATCAGTCTGCACTGACTGACCGTTACTGTAAGCAATATTCAACTTGTGTCTGTCTGCACTGACTGACCATCACTGTAAGCAATATTCAACTTGTATCAGTATGCACTGACTGACCGTTACTGTAAGCAATATCCAACTTGTATCAGTCTGCACTGACTGACCCTCTCTCGGCAATATCCAACTTGTATCAGTCTGCACTGACTGACCGTTACTGTAAGCAATATCCAGACATGTGATGAAGTCCTTGAAATCTGTGATTGGGGAAATCGACCAACTCATACTCCGACAACTTATTGGTGTTATCATGATGTCGTGACTTGTAGACATGATGTCAACATGACATTCAGCTAAGAAACCTACAAACCAGTAGTCCCAACTCCGACCTGCCAATGTACTGAAAATCATGTTATTGGCGTTTTCCCGTTTATTTTTGTTATAATTAACTCAATTTGCCTGGTTCTAGTGACAGCGGGTCCATCTGTGTCTGTCTATTTTGTCCATGGCTGTAGAAACAGATAAGGATGTTGTCCATGTTAGTGAATGACTTAAGTTTGGTTTAACGCTGACGTGGAAATTATTTCAGTTATATGACTGGGTGTCGGCTTTATGAGGTAGGGTAGCCCAAAGTGATGCAGGTCACAGACGTTTACCACATTGTTGTAACCCACGTGCAGGAGTTGGTGCTGACAAATGTGGATAACATAATTGTGGCGAATCTAGGATTCGAACCCCAATCATAGCTTTCTGTTAGGCTTATGGGACGCAACTCTGCTCAGCGAATTGCGTCGCCTCAGACGTCTGGGCACCCGTGTGCCTCAGTATGTGAAGAGGACTTGTTCGTCTTGCAGAGTATGCTTTACCGCTCACAGCTGTTTTAACAGCAATTCAGTTATATCACAGCGTTTATGTTTAATGTGACTCAACTTGTAGACATTCATCACTTTTGTCATTTCGACGATCGCTGTGTGCTGACAAACCCAGGAAGGCCTAGATTATTGCACTTATATAGCGATGTGCATGTACGTGTGTGTGTTTTTGTGGCTGCTTGTACTAATCCGGACTGATGCCGATTTATAGTGCTAGCTCACTGAGATACCATGCCGCGGTTTAACATGAATACCCCACTCAGACACAGTATACTGACTCCGAGCCGACCAGTCCTTGTTTTAGCCCCTTAATGCCCAGCGCCAGACAGGGTAACAACAAGTACCATCTTTAACGTCTTTTAGTATGACGCGGCCGGGGATCGAACCCCGGACCTTCCGCTCTCCGGGCTGACTCTCTACCACTAAACCACGGAGGCGGTCTACAAAGATTTGAAAGAGGGCAGGGAGGGGGACTGCTTGATGTCGGCGGGTAGAGAAATTCAAAGTGGAGCTGCTGAATAGGCGAAAGTTCTGTGACCATAGACTTTGAATGTTTCTTAGGCACTGTCATCATGTGTTGAGGCTCTGGTCGAAAGCTTCTGGATGGGATGTATGGTTTGATGAGCTCAACGAGGAAGTCGGGAGCAATTCCAATCTGGCATTGAAAAGTCACACAGATAATTGTGTATTCTACCCTGGCCTTTTCAGGTAGCCAACTGAAGGCTGTCAGAGCTGGGGTGATATGTTGATGTTTAGACGTTAAACACATGACACAGGCTCCAGTATTCCCTTCGGTGGTACGAATACGACCAGGCGTAGCAACATCCGGTTTCATGAACATACATTGCCATCCATTTCCGGCGTTACGAGGAGTGGTTGAAATGTTATTATATAGTGCAACCTTAACATTTGGCATGTAATATGTACAATACTACCTACAATATAATACCATATTCTGCATCTGAACCAAATACACAACCATATAGCATATTTCTGTAGGCATCAAAGTGAATGTATATTGTCTGTTGATGAAAATGAACAAACTTGGCTATCGCGCTGTCAAGTATCTCCAAAGGGCGAACTTTACAGGATGTTCATCCCTTTGCCACTATTAAGACGTGGACAGAGGAGTACAAGACTGGAAGAGGGAGTCTCGAAGGTGATCCAAGATCAGCAAGACCTTCAACTACCACCACCACCACTAAGGAACATTTTGTTAAAATACATATGATTATGGATGATCGCTGACTCACCACACGTCACATAGACAATACCCTTGGCATCTTTGTTTGTTTGTTTGTTGTTTAACGCCTCACTCAGCAATATTCCAGCCATATGACGGCGGTTTGTTAATAATCGAATCTGGACCAGACAATCCAGTGATTGATATCATGGGCATCAATCCACGTAATTGGGATACGATGACATGCATCAACCAAGTGACCACCCGATCCCGTTTGTCGCCTCTTACGAGAAGCATAGTCGCCTTTTACGACAAGCATGGATTGCTGAAGACCTATTCTACCCCGGATCTTCACGGGTCCCCTGGCATCTCCTCATGAGAGAGTTGAGAACATTCTGAGGAATGAACCGGGCATGACAAAGGTTTCAGCACGCTTCCAAGGCTTCCGACTCCTGTTTCATCATCTCTCGTGAGAATTTACGACTATCAACCAGGAACTAAACAATATATAAAGCAGTGGAAAGTCTGTTTCATCAGTTGGCAAGGTGATTGCTTCGTTTTTCTAGGATTCCATGCAGCACTTGATGTGAAACTAATTTGTATATATATGTACGTGGGCCTGAGGCCTTATTACCGAATAAACTGATTGATTGTCATCGTATCCCAATTGCGTGGATTGATGCTCATGATGTCAATGACTGGATTCCAAAGTAAACCTACAACAGTGATGGCCTATATTACGCGAACCTGCTCAGGCAACTGCTTGATAATATCAAGGCTAAAGGACGTGGTAAACTCACCAGGACAATGCACCGGTGCACAAGCATGTTGTGCAATGCACGACTGCAGCTTCTAACTCATTGAACATCAACCCCTATCTTCCCAAACTTCAAGATAAAACTGTCTGGCAAGCATTATGCAAATGATGATTTGATGACGCCATTTCTTCTGCCCATCACAATTAGGCTCAGAACGTTTCAACCCTCGTATATGAACCTTTGATTCAAGTAGTTATTTAAAAAACCCTAATGAAAACACAACTGACATGGATTTCAACTTTTGTTTTATTCTGTCAATGCGACGGTACGGTATATACACGTGTACCTTTACAAAACACTTTTCTTTTCAAATGCGACGTTCTTCATAAAGGTAGTAGTATTTGTAAGTACTTGATAAAAGTTCTGGCATCTGTACCGAAAGCTAACTCAAGTCTGAATATATGTAATATATGTAAAGGATGTGTAATTTAAAAAAGTTTTTTCTGATAAAACCGGATGTGATTATGGTTCATGGAATATTGGTAAACCCAAATGATACATGACTTGCAATGGTAGCCCCCATGAAACATATCCGGTGTTGTGGTATCCGGAGTCAGTCATTATCCGGTATCTCAATGATCTACTTCCATGGCACCAGAATGTTAATGAATGTAACGCAATTTGCACAAGCTCAATAAAAAAATATGTTTACCAAAGAACGACGTTAAGTCGGCATCGAGAATCCTCTGATGAAACTGCTGCCTGTTTGTTAAGGATCTCGAGTATCTGGGCAAGTGATCATGACATGTTGTGTTTCGTGTAGTTTGATAAGATTACAATACGACAAATCGTACTTTAAAGACTAGGCTCCTCTTGCTATCTATTACGCTAGAATTAAAAACTTAAAGTAGCGCCAATTGTTTATTCGTTAGATATTGACTACCGCACTCAGCAATAGTCCAGCTACATAACGGCGGTTTGGAAATAATCGAGCCTGGACCAGATAAACCAGGGATTGATATTGTGAGCAAGCTTCAGGCTGTCGGGGAAGGATCAGCCAGTCGTCTCTTACGGCAAGCAGAGGATTCGGGGGACCACTTCTTCCTCGGAAAACCCCGGAATGAACTTCATATTAATTCTTTTTCTTTGAGTGATCGGATTTAGAGATGTTCGATGTTGTTTCTCTGGTATTAATACTGACTAGTTGCTCAAATAAATGAAACATGCTGGGACTGTGAACTGACCAAAGGTCTTTTTAGAAGCTGTATTTACATATCTCGAATAGTTTATTCACACTGTGCGATAATTGCTTAATGTTGAACTGCGATAACTGCTTCATATAGAACTGCGATAACCGCTTAATGTAGAACTGCGATAACCGCTTAATATAGATCTTTGATAACCGCTAAATATAGATCTTCGATAATCGCTTAATATAGAACTGCGATAATCGCTTAAAGTACAACTGCGATAATCGTTTCATGTAGAACTGCGATAACCGCTTAATATAGAACTGCGACAACCGCTTAATGTAGAACCTGATGCTGTACTAAAATGATTGCTACAGTCGACTTTAGGTCCATCTTGATACAGTGTAACGGGTAGTGTTATTTCAAGGCATGCAGAAAGCATTGAATACTTCGCAACCACAGTCGATAGATAAATGCCATGCCCAAATACACTACAGCGTCTACAGCCCTGCTATCTGAATACCAAACGCCATTCTGCCAATGAAGTAATCGTAAAAGCAAAACATGATGACCACTTAAAAAAACTACCAACATTCACGCCGTATGACTAAAGAGGCTGACATTTGTGTGATATTCTCGTGGAAAGAGCACATTGGAGTGGCTGTCTACAGGTTTCAGGGGGAGGTCACCCAGGTCATATTGTGTCGTGCTTCCCACCTCGCCCAGACACGGCTGAAGAGCCCCGCAGTAATCCTTGGAATGCTGGTCTCGCTTCTTGAAGAGGTTCATGCAGCGAACGTTCCCTCGGATTCCATTGTATTCCATCGCTCACGAAACAGGTTAACTTTGTGTTTTTTGGAAAGTGTTGTGACTTGGGAGAAAATACAGCAGTTATATCAAAATAAATAATAAAGTATTCCTGGAAGAAATTTATTTTCGTTTTCTAGATCGAAAATCAGATTCTTGAGGGAGGTCCGTTTTATTCGTGTAAATATTTTGAAAATGTGGCCTTCACATTGAAACAAGATGGCCGTATCAATTTTGGCCTTCCGGTACAACATTGTTAATTTGTGATCGATATGGGCAAAATCTAAAAACATAAATAAGATGGTTCACGGAAACACGTGTCTGGTCCCTGGTATCCGCAACACACAGCGTCCTGCAGCTGAGAATGATTACGACTTTATTGAAGGTGGGATGCACAGCGCAATTTTCTCCCACACTTAAGCTTCCTCTGTGTTGTGTTTTTGCAAACGATTCATATTTAGAATGCACTCAGTTGCTCTACTACAGGTAACGTTTATAAACAGTGCATCATGTTGTTCATTCTGCCTCTTGACTCGATTTTTCTGTGGGCCGTGATTTTCAAACCGAATATGATGCCCTTTCTGTAAGTTAATAATGATCTGAACATATTTTTTTAGAGCTACATTCTAAAGTTCGGCCCTTTCCATAGTCATAACGGGGCGGTCTGGTAGCCTAGTGGTTAAAGCGTTCGCTCGTCACGCGGAAGATCCGGGTTCGATTCCCAATATGGGTACAATGTGTAAAGCCCATTTCTGGTGTCCCCCGCCGTGTTATTGCTGGGATATGGCTAAAAGCGGCGTATAATCATATTCACTCACTCACCAATAGTCATAACAAATCTTGAGTTACGATTCCGACAATATCACGAGCATGTGTTTATGAATCTCTAACAAACAGTGATGATACTAGGTGTTCGCGAGAAGGTGAGCGTATCTTCCCTATCAGGCGCCTATCACAAACACACGCAAAGGCAAGTAAAAGTAATATAGAACCATTTCCATTGTCACAAGGAAACTCGACTCGATTGTACGACGTCGACTGTATCATGAGCATGTGGTAAGAACCGCCATCAAATAGTGATGATACCAGATGTTCGCGAAAAGGTAGATGTATCCTGCTCTACCACTGGCACACGCCACAAACACATGCAAAGGCGAGTCAATTATTCACCTAAAATAAAACACGGGTCCATATGGTCCAAAGCAAAATAGAGAATTGCATCATACATAAATTGTTCAGCTAAAACGTTTAAGTCAATTGTTCACCTGAAAAAAAATACGGAAACACATGCTACATGTCAAAAAAGGGAATTGCATCGGAAATAATTTTTGTCACTGGGTCGATGCGTCAAATTTGGACATGTCCTCCATATGTCTACCAGAAAACCTTTGAAAGCTTTACTGAGGTCGTGAATGTTGTAACCTTGATCCAACAACTTTGAGCAAGAGTCGTGTGACGTTTCTTTGAAATGTTCGAAGAAAGAGCACTCTCGATTTTACCTCGTAGTTGTGAAATGTAGACGCCAATTGCAAAGGCTGCTCGAATATTGCTCTACAAAAAGGGAAAGGTGACTATTAGAAGGCTGAAGTCAGCCGTCTTGTCCATCAAGTGCGCAACGCAAAAGCGGCAACCAGCCTGTGCGAGATTTTCACTGCAACGCGTGACTAGGAACGACATATCGCAAAGCAGAGATTTGGATAATACGTGCACCGCATAAAAAAGATGACGTCATGATTATGGCATGCAAGACTTTATCGAAACAAATCTGATCTTATACCTTTAATATGATTTCTACATTTAAAAAATCTTGCTTCTCCCTCTCTCACATATATATATATATATATATATATATATATATATATATATATATATATACTGTGAGAGAGAGAGAGAGAGAGAGAGAGAGAGAGAGAGAGAGAGAGAGAGAGAGAGAGAGAGAGAGAGAGGGCGTCACCCCTCGTATCATTCCGTCTATACTATATTCAACGCAATTTATTTATGAACGTCATCGCGTGTATATTTTCTCTGTGTGGCTAGCTGGCTGTATCGCGAGAGGCTCAGCTGTCATCGTCTGAACCAACACCTCGGTTCTCCCCAGTGATGAACACATTGAAAAATATATGGCAAAAGTTCCCGCTGTAAAAATGGCAGATGAGCTTTCTAATTCCCGAAAGAGGTCGAAGCAGCTTCTAACAGACGGCCCGTCATTACCTGCGGACCGGGAAGTAGGTTTATAAACCACTGACATGCATTTCACTCTGTAAACAGATTCACATCTTAACGATGTCATTTCACCGAATAATGTTGGGAGCCTCTTTCGAAATAAATAAATGATCATTCTAACGACCTCGTCATCAATCCAACCGTGTGTGAATCTCAAAAAAAGATTTCCCCGTGTTGTTTCATGTCATATTTACCACAAAAAACTAGCTTGGGCATAATTATGATATATTGCGAACCAGATAGATATGACAAACCTATCTGCACGCATTTCCGTTTTCAAAATGCAAATGTAACCTCTTGTCCTAAATCAACAAACATTTCAATAGCAATATATTTGTCCTTTTCAAGGAGTTCCACCTCGTCCTTGACGTTTGCGCACCGGAAGCGGAAATCTACATGACACTCAGTCTGAATATTTGTTACCCAATCTGTTCCGATGTTATAAACGCATCTTCTGCCTTCATGAATTTCACTTTTACGAAAAACCCATTTTGCATTTTTCATTGTGATAAGATCAAAGTTGAAATCCCGGATAACGCATTGATCAATAGATTATTCTGATAAGGAAGCTTCCACAAATCTTGATGCAATCTTGGGTCGAAGGCAGTCAATTGATATTTCGGAAACCATACTCTGGACGGACAGGTTTAAGTCTGTCTTCACGTGATGTAGATTTCAAGTTTGAAAGGATTATTTTCTGCCGGTGATGGCTTGGCGAATACGTTTCACGCTGATCGCAGGTTCATCATCGGACAATTATGTGGAAGAGGTGACCTCTGAACCTTTTAAAACGTTTCCTGATTTCTCCGCTGATAATTGCAAGTTGATAAGAAGTTAAAGCGAAAGGTAAATGAATTATTAAGCAAGGATTTGTGAAGCAGGGACGTTTGACGGCTTTCCTTATTGGATTCGTCGCTTTGGAAATAGATACTATTACAACATGGCGGTATTCTGGCCTCCTGCTGGGGCTGGGATATATGAGGTTTTCGGCCGACGCTTTGATGGAAAAAGACCAGGATGTCTTTGTTTGAGTACAGCCGTACGTGAACGGGCAAATGTTCGGCACATAATGTGAGTGAGTGTGTTGAAAACATGTTTCGGTTACAGCGTGTCAGTTTACCCATGTGTGATTGTACAAGTTGTACCCATGTGTGTAGCTTGGTTGTACAAGTTGTACCCTTGTGTGTAGCTTGGTTGTACACGTTGTACCCTTGTGTGTAGCTTGGTTGTACAAGTTGTACCCATGTCTGTAACGTGGTTGTACAAGTTGTACCCATGTCTGTAGCGTGGTTGTACAAGTTGTACCAATGTCTATAGCGTGGTTGTACAAGTTATACCGTTGTGTGTAGCTTGGTTGTTCAAGTTGTACCAATGTCTGTAGCGTGGTTGTACAAGTTGTACTCTTGTGTGTAGCGTGGTTGTACAAGTTGTACCCTTGTGTGTAGCGTGGTTGTACAAGTTGTACCAATGTCTGTAGCATGGTTGTACAAGCTGTACCCATGTGTGTAGCGTGGTTGTACAAGTTGTACCCTTGTGTGTAGCGTGGTTGTACAAGTTGTACCCATGTGTGTAGCGTGGTTGTACAAGTTGTACCATTGTGTGTAGCGTGGTTGTACAAGTTGTACCCATGTGTGTAGCGTGGTTGTATAGGTTGTAGACTTTTGTGTAACGTGGTTGTACAAGTTGTACCCATGTGTGTAGCATGGTTGTACCCATGTATGTAGCGTGGTTGTACAAGTTGTACCCATGTGTGTAGCATGGTTGTACACGTTGTACCCTTGTGTGTAGCTTGGTTGTACAAGTTGTACCCATGTGTGTAGCGTGGTTGTACAAGTTGTACCCTTATGTGTAGCGTGGTTGTACACGTTGTACCCATGTGTGTAGCATGGTTGTACAAGTTGTAGACTTATGTGTAACGTCGTTGTACAAGTTGTATCCATGTTAGTAGCATGGTTGTACCCATGTCTGTAGCGTGGTTGTACAAGTTGTACCCATGTGTGTAGCATGGTTGTACACGTTGTACCCTTGTGTGTAGCGTGGTTTTACACGTTGTACCCATGTGTGTAGCGTGGTGGTACACGTTGTACCCATGTGTGTAGCGTGGTTGTACAAGTTGTACACACGCGTTTAGCGTGTCTGTTTAAATTGTACAAGTGAGTGAGTGAGTGAGTGAGTATGTGAGTGAGTGAGTGAGTGAACACAAACTGAAGCAATGCGCTGTCTCACTGAAAAGATCAACCCCGAGCCTGGACCGACAGTGGCAGTCGTCTGCATGCATCAATGATCTATGAGTTTACTTTAGCACGTGTTTGGCTCCATGAAGACCTATACTTAAATGACCTCACACAAAGTTAAGTCAGTCCTAAGCACATATCAGCTCATGCAATATGCTTCCCCAAACTTTCACGAATAAACCTTAGTTACTCTCGCTTGTCGTTAAATATTAGAATCATGAAATTAAGATTCAATATTTTTATTTTAATTAAATATTTAAAGCCCAGACAAAGTAGAATGCCCATGTCTTACGTCAATGTAACTATTTAATCACACCTTGAATTACTTGTACTCGTGATTCTTCCAATCAAACTTAAGAAAACTCGCGAGTCGAGAATAGCGGCTCTGTACAGTCCGTGCAGTTCAATCAATACTTTATTCAGTATGAAGCCAGTTGACAACAGGAGGGGTGGAAGGTTAGCCCGGGGGCTTCAATCTGGTTGTGTGTCGAGTCAATATGACACGCGGACGAATACACAAAGAGCATGGACTCCACGTGCAACGCGTCACGATCCACCACAGTCACCGTTCAAGGGAATGGATTCTTCCGTTGCACGCGGAACACCTACTGTCCCAAAACGCGGTGTGTGTGCCGATGACATGTGAAGTTGATTTGAAGTATTTTCGAACAACAGTTTTAGATATAGCTACATCGTAAATGCTTCCGCAATATGTTTTACCTCGAAATCTCAAGTCGGGCTTTTCTCTTCCTCCAGACGCCCTGGTTCTTCCTCAAACAATAAACAGACGCTCGCGTGTTCAAAACACTAACACTCTTGATAGTTCCTTAGCCACGAGATCGCGTTCAAGGTCACGTGGATGTTTGACAATAACACATATACACTATCATGACGTGCACGGTTAAAACATGGAGTTTCAATACAACCTCCGGTTTTAAAAATATTATGTTTATGTTGCACAGTAAACCATAGCTAGTGCGAACAAGAAATTGATTCATACATGAAATATCGTCTTGTCTGACATGCGACAGGACCCGCCTCTGGTTTGTCGAGTGGAGATAAACATTATCCAAGCAAATTTATTCATTTAAACATGCCCCGTGTTTCAAATCGTGCATCCTTCCAAGAACGTGAACATAAAACGAACGATATCTTATATGATGAAAGACACATTGTCAGATATACCCTTACATCGGGGGAAACGGGTTATCAAAATGTGGCCAGCGAGCACAGCACACAGATACAGTAATATCTTGATATTTCAATGAGAAATTAACCTTGAACTTCACTGATGCGTGATTGTAAATATCAAACTAGGTGTATAGGGTCTGTGTTAGAAAGTATAAGCGATGCTGTGAAACTAATTTAATAATTAATGTAGTAGATATGCAGATATTGCATGTTATGGTAACAATCCTCATAACCGATTATGAATCTGAATTTTGATACAATTCCTGAATCAATGTTAACCTCGAGGAACTGCGACTGAATAATCTCCACACGGGGTTACTGTAAATATATTTGTATAAATGCACAGTGTATGAGCAATCGGAAAATATTTGTTTCTCCGAAGTCCACAAGTTACGATAAAATCATTGCGTGTACTCTGTACTTTGTTTCTAAAGTTTTGTATTTTTTTGAAAGAATTAAGTGAGGTAAAGGGGGGAGGGGATGGGATGGGGGGAGGGGATGGGGGTGGGGGTGGATGGTTGGGGGTGTGGGTGAGGTTTGAGCAGCACAGAGATACGGTTACCACGGCTCTCTTTCCACTAGACCGCGGACTCGGTCCCAGCATCAAGCACTAAGGATCCAGGCCCGTGAAGATCCGGGGTGGAGGTCTTCAGCAACCAATGCTTGCCGTAACAGGCGACTGACGGGATCGGATGGTCAGACTCGCTGACTTGGCTAATGCATGTCATCGCATCCCAATTGCGTGGATCGCCGCTCATAATGTCAGCCAATGGATTGTCTGGTCCAGACTCGATTATTTTCAGACCGCCGTCATATAGCTGGAATAATGCTGAGTGCGGCTTTAAACAACAAACAAAAACAAACACTAAGGACCCATTCGAAATCGGAATCCCACAACTGGTATTCCATATTAAACCATGAGAAGGCAAAATGCTGAGTTTTGATCTTCCGAAATGCTTACTTCCTCTTGGTGGTTCAAAAGCACCACTAATTGCTCAAACCGCCTCCGTGGTCTAGTGGTAGAGAGTCCGCCCGGAGAGCGGAAGGTCCGGGGTTCGATCCCCGGCCGCGTCATACCAAAAGACGTTTAATGTTGATACTTGTTGTTACCCTGTCTGGCGCTCGACATTAAGGGGCTAAAACAAGGACTGGTCGGCTCGGAGTCAGTATACTGTGTCTGAGTGGGGTATTCATGTTAAACTGCGGCATGGTATCTCAGTGAGCTAGCACTATAAATCGGCATCAGTCCGGACTAGTACAAGCAGCCACACAAACACAAACACACACACGTACATGCACGTCGCTATATAAGTGCAATAATCTTGGGCGCGACGTTAAACCCAATTTCACCTCACTAATTGCTCAACTATTGTTATTACTCATCTTAACTGGAATGCTGATATCTCAAATTCCAAGAAAAGACCATCTTGTCGATTATAAAAGCAGAGTTTAAATTAGAACATTATCTACAATATGTGTCTTCTCGTTTGGCTGCAAAAGTAAAACTACTTTTCTTCAAGACAGCCTGCCACAAACTGCCGACTATAATACAGATTATAAGTGGAAGACAGAACAAAATCCATGTCTACGGCAGGAAATGTCACTTATTCTAATCAACCGATATTTGTGATGAGTATCACTAATGTGTTCTACTCTTTTTATGTCCGGAGAATGTACCTCTTAACAAATGTATGTGTCTTTGTAAACAATCCATCGTGATCACTATCTATCAGCTTTTCAGCGTGTCGTCGCTTTCCCCAAAGATCCGGATCCGATTAGGTCTTCACAAACCCACGCATGTCGTAAAAGGCGACAAACAGGATCGGGTGGTCAGGCTCGCTGACTTGGTTGGTGCATGTCATCGTATCCCGATTGCGTGGATCGATGCTAATAATGTTAGTCACTGGATTGTCTGGTCCAGACTCGATTATTTACAGACCGCCATCATATGACTGTAATATTGCTGAGTGTGGCATTAAACAATAAACAAAAAGGCTTTTTGGCACTGTTCTTGTAATGCCAGTTATGTTCTGTTCTCCAAACTGCACAATCTAGTACTGAGGCTGTGTAATGTGAGAGGATCCGAGGTAAGACTGGAAGCAATACCTGTTCCAATATGAATTTAAATAATAATAATATAAAGAATAAAGTGCCGCGGAACTGTAGCTCACCTAGATATGCACTCAACAGTCTAATGACACAGAGCTAACATGGCAATCACCACTGATATTCACATGCATAAATACTTATTACTGACACTAATTAAAAAATACAATGTCATCAGTAGTAGAAACATACATGACAAAGTACAGTTTCCACAGTCTGGCAATTATAGAACAACATCCACATAGGCAAATGGGCATTTTGAGAGAATTTAGGAGTGCGGTCAAACAAAGTACAAAATTAATATATTGAAAATAATAATCCTCTAAACAGAAAATATATGTTGAACCCCATTACATCAACCAAATATGATTAAACTTTGAACATAATACTCTGAGTAAGGGCCATAAATAGCATTTTTCAATATGGCTTCCATGGTAGCCATATTGAAAATCGGATTCCAACTTTAGAGTAACTTCAGGTGTCATTATCAGTGGAAACAAGCACGTGAAGTGTCAAGCTCCTTGGTCAAGTGGTATCTGAGGAGATGATGCTAAAAAATGCTGCCAAACAGATAATGACATAAGTTCATTTGACTTTCGTTCAGGTGAGCTAAGAACACGCGATCTATTTTTTTCGCTACCCTGGTCTATTCCGAATGCGCAAAGAAATCTCTGGAAACATTGTATAACTTCCTTGAACAATGTTTCATTTTTGTCGTTTTCTTGTTGAAGGTTATTTGAGGCATTACTTATATGTTATTATACACTAGGAAAATAGTTAAGCATCCCCTGACATAATGAATTTTAACATATCACTAATAATTAATTTCAACTGTAATGATAATTATGACAAGAATAGTGTTCCATCGCAAGCAGGTGGCCGTTCATATATGACATTGGGCGGTCGGGTAACCTAGTGGTTAAAGCGTTCGCTCGTCACGCCGAAGACCCGGGTTCGATTCCCGCCATGGTTACAGTGTGTGAAGCCTATTTCTGGTGTCCCCCGACGTGATATTGCTGGAAAATTGCTAAAAGCGGCGTAATACCACTGTATGACATTGACGTCGGAACTCTTGCACGTGCAGCATGCCACTCATACCTTCCTCAAAAGGCACCTAATTTAGGTATTTAAATCCGGTGTCTTGCAATGTTTACCCATTTCCTGTGAACATGGCAAGAATGAGATATAAAGATTGCAAATAATTGGAATGTATTACACAGGATTGTCCTTCAAAGCTATGGGGCATCAATTGGGCTTCCACTGCACGGTAATAAGCCGATTGGCGAGAAAAGGTGATGTGAAGGACTTGCAACGGTCAGGACGACCTTCCGTGACGTGACGTGACAGCCAGCTTGTCCCAGGAATAACACGAGTTGGCCTCGAATGGCATTTGCAACGAGTCCCGTCCTGATAATGGCTACCCAATAGACGTGTGTCTGCAGAACCTTGAGAGCAGAAGGAATGGCGTCCAAGAGAATCATCAAACACCGTCAAAGGTTCCGTTTGACATGGTGTACCACGACAGCCTCGAAATCTGAGATCCTGGCGGAAAATTCATTGGTCAGACAAAAGCAGGTTCCTCCTACACATGGACGACCATGGGTTTGGGGCCCAGGAATATGGCCCAAACACCAAAGTACATCAAGCCAACTGTCCCTTAGAGATGAGACTAGGTAACGGTTTGGGGTGCATCTCACAGGATTGAAAGCTTGACCTGGTCTCCACACAAGACAACTTCGCAGGTATCAGTACACCCGAGATATCCAGGAACCAGTTGCTGTCTCCAATTTCGACAACCACCCACTCGCCACAATACATCAGTTGATGGATGATAACGCCAGATCGTATCGTTCCCAGGCAGTTCCCGGACAACATGTTGTGGTGACTCTGTCTGACCATAGGTTCAGATCAGAATCCGCTGGAGCACATTTGGGACATCCTTTGGGGTCGTACACAGGGACTGGATCCTCCTGTACAGAATCTGCGTGAATAGGAACCGGCTTTGCATCGGGAGTGGGTGCAGTTGCCCCTTCAGCAGGTCCGACGTCAGACTGGGGAGAGAGGACACATGGTCATCCGATTACGTGGGGAGTTTACTCGCGACTGAACCTTTTAGCTGCGGGTGTCATCTTGGGACTCGAAGCGACATTTTTAACCAAAAAAAGCCACCTGGCATCGGCTCCAAACTTAAAAGGGATAATGGTTTGGGGTGAAAACATCGCGGTTGTGCTACAATATTGTGAAGATTTCATATTGTCAGAGGGTTGTTCTCACAGATAACATTCGTTCATTCGTTCATTTCGGCACTTGTTTAATGACCATTGAACAATGTCTGGGGGAGCTGTACTTTTTTCCAGGAGTATATAACAATATGTCCGTCCAGGCTGTCCGAGTTTGTTAGGTGGGCCTCATGTCATGGATCAGCCCGATGGCGTTCTATCCAACATGAATTAATTGTTCTGCCTTGAGATAATATGATATACTTTAATCTTCTTCCTATCTGTGCTTTTTCTACCAGGAAGTACACTACTGCCTAAAAGTTCATTCCCCCAACACGCGTTGAGAACGCGTGTAACACGCATGTGCCACGGGTGCGCAACGGGTTGCACACGGGGTGAGCACCCGTTGGACACGGGTGTGCAACGGGTGTGAATCGCGTGTGCAACCCGTTGCACACGCGTGTGCCACGCGTGTAACACGGGACCGGGTTCCAGTTGAAGTTGACAAATTTATCAAATGAATAGTGAGATAAAACAAAACAGTGAGATGTGAAATTTGAGTTAATGAGCGGCCATTGAGCTGTGTTCACCAGACCGTAAATACAAGGTCGGCCCATCTTAATTAGTGTTCGGTTGCTAGACTTTTATGGCATGAACCATTCCACTGGGGTCCAGTCTAGCCATTGTGGCTAGCCGACAGTAGAACAGTAGTGAATTTAGATGCGAGTTTATTGCTAAGGGAACCCCCGTTTTGACACGATTGTCGCGGGTTGGTAAATGTTCGCCATTAATAAAATAATTGTTTGTGGATTGCGAACATATTCATTTGCCCACACGAGTCATTCCATTTGATTGCAAATATAACGTTTTTCGTTCGCCAAATTTATGCTTTAGACAGTTCAATTATGACATAGCCGTCACCACTACTAATGTCTCATTATTTCACGTAGGAATATGTCCCATTTCCCCACACCCCACTTTCTGTGTTGTATTTTGAAAAATAAATAAAAGAAGGTTTTGTGTGGGACACTTTTATACTAATTATAAGAGGATGTTGTAAATGAATATGAACAGCCATGCTGTCTGACAGTTGATAAAATTTGAGATCTTCACAATCACCGGGTGTGACCATGTAGACAGAATCTCGTTAGGGTTTGTGATTTTTACATTTGCCCAATGACCATAGTGAGTATTGCTGGGGATACCAAACGTAACAGTTTATTATTAGAGGTTGTGAGTACCTATACCACGTAGATAGGATATCTTTAGGATTTTAATCCTTCTTTGACATTTTCATAAACTTGGCAAGTGATGATGAATTTTAATATTAATATTATTATAGTTTATGAAATTGTTAATAAAACTTTAATAAAATTGTGCTTCACTCTCACGAAAAATATATTGTCTGTGAGTAAATTTATTTGTCACGTTACATCGGCATTTTTCAGTGATATTGGAACTACATGAAACATGGCTGGTTTTACATTTCTGATACAGGTGCTTGACTGACTGAGTAGTTCATGATCAATAAGATATGTTTAAATCAGTCAAGTTTGCAACAATAGATGAATAAGTTGATACATTTGGACCGCAGTTACCGATTAACAACTTAAGACATAGAGACAGGGAGGAGATATAAAACCAAACCTATGATCCTGTTGAGACAGTTGACAGTTAGAACGTTGGATTAAATGACAGTAACTAATTTGAACATTCCCCAGTTATATCATAAAATACATCATAACTCATAACAGTCCGAGAGACAGCTTCCAGACATATACTAGTATTGAAGGGACAATCGCTTTTGACAGTTTAAAAATAAACTCACCTTAAGGTGCTTGGCAAGTCAAAACTGACCTCCCTGAATATGTTTTTTAGGTTTGACAGCAACTATGCTTGTGGATTTCAGAGATAGACATGATTGGTTAGCTAGATGTTATTACAATAAGCGAAAATGTCTTAAAAGTCCACAGTTGGTTTAATAGTACAAAAAGTGTGTTATAGATCAATCAACGTTTTCTTTTTTTGAACATAATATTTGCACTATATTGCTGTAAGCTGTAAATAATCTAGCCTCCCCATGTACGTAACTTACATATATTTATGTATGGCCAGAACAGCAAATAGAGTTCTGGTAGATAGGTACCTCGGAGATTTAACGTGCGCTTTCCGACTTAAGCCTATCTCGCACACGGGGAAGCACTTGTACTATTAGGGTAAAAAAGCGTAATGATTAAATAAAGAAGTGCAGCCCCCCAAGATCAAAGGCGCCGCACAGCATTTATTAGATAACAGACGGGGTCGTCCGTTTCGCTTTGAACAACCACCCCACCTGTCTGTAGGAGTTATATAATCGGTGCGCAAATAATTGTGTCAAGTCCACTGCCGGGCTGATGCGGTGTCAGTGTCAGCGATGAACATGAATGCTGAAATTATAGACTTGTAGCACTCACAAGTTGCTTAGCCAAAATATTTGAAAAGTGTATATTCAATTCTCTGATAACAGCAAATATAACCTTAGAAAAAGATTCAACATACAAACAATCAAATGTAGAACACAGTCCTATGCTTATTATCATTTCTTCTGGATATGATCAACCTGCGGAACCCTCTATCCGATGAAGTAACTAATGCTCGCTCATTAAAAGAAATCAAATCCTTAATTAATCGTTCTGATGCAATTATTAATAATTTTGACTTCAAATATTTTCATAGATCATGCCAAATTGTCCACTGTCGCCTTAGGCTCGGCTGCAGTGACTTAAACGCTGATAAGTTTAGACGACATGTATCAGACATACCAGACTGCACTTGTGGATATCACCTTGAAGATGCAATTCACTTTTTCTATAACTGTTAAAAAATACGATAATATCAGAAACACTGTGTATTTCTACACACATGGGTATGGTCTAAAAATGATATTATATGGCAGTAGTTAAGCAGTTCTACAAACATGACTCTTCTTAAATCAGTTCATGACATCATTGTCAAAAGCAAAAGGTTTGAGTAGCTTAATTTTATGCATGTAGTAAAGGAAAACTGCATTACCTTATTTTACAGACACCACTTGCTTCAGTGTATTGGCTTCGTGTATTTCATTTGTGCATTTTGTATGTTTATATTCATCACTCTCTTTTATATATCCAGCTGTTGTTAAGTTGTTA
The DNA here is from genome assembly GCF_023055435.1 of Haliotis rufescens. Lineage (NCBI taxonomy): Eukaryota > Metazoa > Mollusca > Gastropoda > Lepetellida > Haliotidae > Haliotis > Haliotis rufescens. Next base: position 22,387,014 of record NW_025963891.1, read on the forward strand.
CCTGGAGAGGTATTACATAAGCAAGTTTTGCTTGTTTACCGATCCAGATTTCTTTTGAAATAAAAATACGTTTAAGCCAACACAGCTAACCGTAAAACACATGATTGTAAACTATTCAAAAAGGGGCACTAATCTCTGGCTTCTTCTCGGGTGTCGGACTCAAACTCATTTATTCTTAGAATAACATGACATACAATTATCTACAATTTTTATTATGTACAATTTAATAAAAATAGGATACGTGGATACTAATACAATTTACCAATTGTATTGTACACATTGTTAAGGAATTTAGATAGGCCTTTTAGATTTCTTACACTGTTAGTGGTCATAATTTTCTTAAATGTTTGGAAACTTAAGATATTGCTTATTTAAGAGTTCATATCGCCGTTGGTGAAAAGCTTCACATCGGAATATATAATGCAATTCATCTCCCACAGCGATAGAATCACAGAGTGGACACTGGTTGTCTTCCGTGGGAATGTTCAGCCATCGACCAGTTTCAACTGGTACTCCTTGGTTAGAAAGTTCTGACTTTTAGTATTGGGAGAAATATTGATTTTGAGAGCAGTAGATGTTTCGCAAATGAAGGTTGATTCTTCAGGTAACACGACCTTTGGATTTCCGCTTGGGCTTACTAGCTGCCGTGAGTCAATTTGCTCGTTAACGCAACCGAGCGTGACAAGAGACTGGGCTACCAGTCTGCAAGGACAGCTAAATAAACTTACGCATTTTTGAAAACTGATTGGTTACCCGTGATCTATGAAGATTTCAACAAAGGGCGCATGGTAATTAATTTCTTCAGCCTAAACAAACAGACAAATAACGGCGAAAGCTCATCGGATGTCGTCATTTGGAAATACCCCTGATTGTTACAGTTTGATAATAAAAAAGTATCCCTGAGTGAAAGCATTTGCGGATTTCGGATTGCGTGGATGATACAATTACTACTACCTTGTTGTCATCCACATTTTCTGGTATAACCCTACACTTCTGTATTTGTCGTAATTCACTTGCTGCTCAGTTAATGAATTTATAACATGTATACTTAGTTGTAGCACCACTCAGGTTACCCGATAAAGGTTCAAATTTGGTCTTTCTTGTACCTGGGGTAATTATTTAATCTAAATCCAGGTTTGAAGTGAGGTGGAATGTGAGTTATGCACGTCGCAGCCCAGCAAGTGATGTATGATCAGTTGCTTTACTTTTTTTGTAAATCAACTGATCATTCCCAGACATCAAAGGATCAACAGGAAATACGTTGATTGATTAATTACTGTTATCTTGCACAGTGGATATGTCAAAAGTAAGTGTTTACATGTGAAGGTAGGGTTACTAAACCTAGGGAATACTCATATCATGGCGTGAAGTACAGATGTAAAAACAACATACCTTGTTCAAAGGGTAACCGATAATACACTGACTGGTTGTTCATTGTTATCTAACTCAATGTATGTTTTTAAGAACCGTGGACATTATAAAAACAGTTGTCACGTGGGCTTTCTCAGCTAACTTGGCACCTATGTGAAACAATTGAAACAAAATAAGTGATCAGTTAAGAAACAAACACGGGTTATACTATTCGATACATTTAAATAACGTTTAAAAACGATATATTTAAATATTTTAATATATTTCATATATATTCCAAATATTGTTTCCAAATAATTATTATTAAAGTATTTGATTCTCACATAGACATTTTACATCGAATAAGTATTTTTGTACAGCTGCAGACGCAATGGATATTGTTCCTGTATGTTGATATTCCCGGATACATTATAACTTTGGTAGGTTGTTATAATGATATTTGCATTTTGTTTTCATTCATTCGCTGCAGCTTTGAACAGAATCATTCTTGTTCCTTTCCGTTTGGTTGGGAAGTTTTTCGATGCGCGATAGATGGTGTTTTCACAAGTATTTTCTTTTGTAAGCGTGTATATGTTACAGTCAATGTGTAAAATATGATTCACTCAGGCAATTTATTAAATATCTAAATATTTCAGTCATTTTACAAATTGACTGAATAATCCATTCATTTATTTAACCGACTGACTAAAAATGATAAAGACGACCAAGAGAGCTTAAACACATCACAATATATTAATTATGCTAAGAAAAGGAGCCAAACAATACAGAACTGTACTTGGTGATGATATTAAACATAAACAAATATTTGGAATTCGTTATCATATTAATAAAGATGGACATATTTTTCAGTTAATTTGTAAAATAAACTGAATATTTAGGCGTTTAATACATTTCCTTAGTGAAATCTGTTTACATTTTGAATGTAAACATATACACACGGTAAAATAAGCAATGTTCAGTGAAATATTTACTCTGTGTTGCAAGTCAAAATAGTGTACACGAAGATCGCACAATTACCAAGCAAGTGACTTATCAAAACTGCATCACCATTACCGATGCTCCCCACAAATATACCTACATTTCAAAAACTGTATTTGATTTTTGTTGATCAGTTATACGTCCTTCTACTTTCAATTAAAATGCGCTTACGAATGGCGAGCACAGGTCGCGAATAAGTCTAGATTTCTGCTATATCATCCGGGTACACACTGGGAAAATACAGTAATGCACAGGTAACAACTACTCCCGCGGAATTGCTTTAGATCAGTGCTCCTTTGTACGTTGAAATACTATATATTGTGAATGCCAAAATGATGTATCAAGGATCAAGTAGAAGATACATTGACCGTTGCGCTGGGAGTTTATTCAACAGACCGTGAAAATAACACTGCTGTATCTTATTATTTATTTTAGATGACGCAGGCAAAGCTCACTTCTCCTGGCGGCCATTATCAAACGGCCAGCTAAAACCCCGCGCTTACGTCTACAGGTCTCTTCCTGTAGTACGGTAATTAGTATTCTCTCCCTCAAGTGTATCCTCAATGATATAACCCACCCTCATTAATTACATGCTGCTCTTTTCCAGCCTCACGGCTATGGAGCTGTGATAAAGAGTCCAAGTCATCATAAAGTAATTAGGGTCCAATAAAAACAATGCGCCGCCAAACCTCATACATATTATCACTGAAAGTCGTACTACAGACGGTTAATGTCAAATCACAATAAAAGCATTTCAATTGCAATAACATGTTCCAGGACCATGTATTCTCTTAACACCATCGGATTTAGAAGCAATGGTCGTATAAAACAAAACAGATCTATTTAATCGCAACAGTATTCATGTTATTCCCACAAAATCACATAAAGAAAGGAGACATTAGGAAATACATGTGTATTATCATTTTTCGTCAGGATAACAAAATTTTCTCTCCTTGTTACCACCTCCAGGTTCAGCTTAACACGGGTCCTCCTTTGGTCAAAAGTTTGTTCCCCCTCTAATGAGTGTGTCACGCGTTGCACACGAGTGGCGGACGGGGTGCACACCCGTGTGCAACGCGTTGCACACGGGTCTCACACGCGTGACCAACCCGATGCACACTGGTTGCGTAACGCGTTGCCCATGCGTGTAAGGGGAATGAACTTCTAGGCAGTAGTGTAACATCACTGAATATTACTTGAGCATGGAACAAACTAGACTACTTCCGTCTGACAAAAGCGAAGGGCCTGACGTTGTGTCCGGAGGGACCAGCTCTCACCACGACAATTTCTCACCTAACAACGCCATGTTATGCAATCTTGATGTTTCTTAAAACATAAAATATTTTTTGCAGCAATTATTGCAGTCATAACATTTTCTGATAGCTTCCGTTCTTTAAACTAAAATGCGTTTGGATACAACGCAAGTATTATCAGATTATTGTTCTCCTGAGGATTATGATAAAACACTTTACGTTTTACTGGCCGTTTCATAATGGAATCAATTTTCAGCATCGGAAACTTCAATCACGATGTCTGTCATTTTGAAAAAAGTAATAGTGGTTAAATTCCCGTATGGCCAAATTCAACGTAAATTATTAAAAAATAGCATTTGGATTTAGTTTGAACGTTTTCATCCAGTACTAATTGGTTTGTATGTTTTCAGTTACGATGCCTGATACATACTCTGTTTCCCATCTGTAAAAAGTTATTTGACTGCTCCATTAAATAATATCCGAGATAATTACCTTATATGTATATGAGTGAGTGAGTGAGTGAGTTAGGTTTAACGCCGCTTTGAACAGTATTCCAGTTACATCAGGGGGTTTAGCTTAATGTGAGAGGAAAGCTCGAAATGATGCAGGTCTCAAACGTTTACCACTTCGGTGAAACCCACGAGCACGGGTATGGTGCTGACAAACCTAGAAACATAATCAGGGCGAATGTGGGATCGAACCCACAATCATAGGTTTCTGGCTCGTCCAAGGGACGCAACTCTGCACAGCGAATTGCGGCGCCCTATACGACTGGGGCACCCGAGCTCTCTAGACACGTGTGTGTATTTCTTAAGGTCGATTTCTCCTCCATGGTGTAGTGGATGGAGTGTCTACTCGGAGAGCTTTAGGTCGGTGACTCAGTTCGCTTGCCGCAGCAAACCAAAAACGTTGAAAGATAGTACTTGTTGTAAGCTTGCTTGGCGCTCGGCATTAAGAGGATAAAACAAGCACTGGTCGGCTCGGAGTCAGTGTACTGTGTCTTTTTTGAGTATCCATTTAAAAGTCTGGACGAATACAAGCAGTACACACACGCACGCATACAAGTCGCTGTGTGTGTGAAATAATCTTAAACGCGACGTTAAACCCATTTTCACCCGACACCACACCATCCTAAAATCGGTAAAGTGTAGACTCACATTACATATTTTTCTCTTAATACTAAAACCGAAAAATAAACAAACAGAAAGGCTTAAAATAAGTCGCGAGTTATGTGCCTAATTTGTGAAGGCTTATCCATGGTCGCTAAAGTCATTTGTAAGACACCAGGAATTTGACTCAAAACGAGAACCGTTTGGAAAACAAATTTTGCACTGCCGAGAACGAAGAGAAGTTTTGGAAATATATCTTTTTCTTGTAAACAATACAACATACCCGCTGTACCCGTAAATAGTTCACACATACCCTCATATTAGTAACCAAGCACTCTGACATTCCATCGCAAAGTAAAAACATATGAAACTAGTCTTTTTTACATAAATATCTTATCCTTCTTCCGTTGACAGCTGATATGCTTAGCCGTGAAGTGTCGTTGTTTATTTCAGATTGCACCGTTACACCAAAATCCTTTTATCCTAACAAATTTTTGAGTGTTTCTTAATAGAGGGTTTGAGTTCCTGTGTCCTTAAAAAGGTATCGTTCCTATCTGGAAGAAAAATGTGGTTTGTAAGCGAACGTTTAAAAAACAAAAAACGAATGTTTGTTTGTTAGAATTGGTCTTGTTTGTTTTGCTTGTTGTTTAACACATCACTCAGCAATATTCCAGCTATATGACGTCTGTCTGTAAATAATCGAGCCTGGATCTGACAATCCATTGATTAACATCATGAGCATCGATCCACGCAACTGGGATACGATATCGATGACATCCATCAGAAATGGGTTTCGCAGTTTACCGGGTAGACCACTGAAGTTACAAATGGCTCAAGTGGACCCCCCCTCCCCCCGCCCTAACACACACGCACACTTTTAAAATCTTACAACCGCCCCAGGTGTGTGGTTTTGGGCGACATACAGCATCTCCTGCGAAGTCTGAGGGTAAATAATTTTTCTTATATATATATATATGTTTTTAAAGACATCCTCGTAACCAGCCACAGTATCAAATGGTCGGCCCCTGATTCCGTACCCACACATTGGTGATGCGGGTGGTGGGATGTGTAACTAGTCATTAAATATAACTGTTTCCAAGGACATTGCACGCGTCAAGGACATGCGCTCCATAACCAGATTCCATTTTCAACCAGTAAATATCACCGACACACTCTATGACAAGTATTTTCGTACGGATTTCTTGTAAACAGAAGCCCGCATAATGCAAGCATAAAGAATCACGTAAAATGTCTACTCAGCACATTATGATCTATTAATCACAGAAAGAGTAACCGCTGCAAATTAAAAAAATATCGTCTGGATTAAATCAGCATAGTGACAGGTCAAACTCGTCTGTCATTCTCTTCGTACAGTGTTTTGCTTGAGAACTTGTTTGAGATTTTCGAGAGATAGCAATAATATTATGATATCTGAATTTTATGTCCTGATGAACAGCGAATAGCTAAATTATTAACCAGGGAGGTGATAATTGATCATTTATGTTCTTAATTGTTTTACGTCTGTCGATACTATTGATTGGTATCGATATTTCAATTTGCATTCGATGTAATCCTATTGGTCCATTAACAATGGCAATCATTCGTCACGACTCGCCCCTTTCCGTCACCTGCAAGAAGACGCTATTCGGCTTGTCCCGGAATAACACGAGTTGGTCACGAATGAATCACAATGAGTCAATGAGTCCTTCGTTTTCAATAACTTGAATCAAACTTACTTTGGACTTCAAGTTCGGATCGAGCCGAGCCATCCTTCAATTTTGGTGTTGCACATTCGCGTTATGGTTTTTCCATTGGTAAAATAATCTGCACCGTGATGAACCAGGCAGCGTTGTGATGCTGCGGAGATTGTCGAGCTTCGCCAACACCGTGGGATCTATTTCCGCATTCTTGCGATGGAAACATGCGCAATCTGCTCGTGCTGTTGAAAAGGTGACCCGAGAGGTACATGAAAATCGTGTTGCACGTGCAGGATGTATGGGAGAGGTCCCTGCCCAAATGAAGTTGGGAGTGCAACTGTGTTGTGTCGACGTGATGCGTTGGCGTTCCAGCTTGTACTGAGCTGAAATGGGGTTTAACGTCGCGTCCAAGATTATTGCACTTACATAGCGACGTGCATGTACGTGTGTGTGTTTGTGTGGCTGCTTGTACTAGTCCGGACTGATGCCGATTTATAGTGCTAGCACACTGAGATACCATGCCGCAGTTTAACATGAATACCCCACTCAGACACAGTTTACTGACTCCGAGCCGACAAGTCCTTGTTTTAGCCCCTTAATGCCGAGAGCCAGACAGGGTAACAACAAGTACCATCTTTTAACGTCTTTTGGTATGACGCGGCCGGGGATCGAACCCCGGACCTTCCTATGAAACGGCATCAGTCCGGACTGGTTCAAGCAGCCACACACACAAACACACGTGCATGCACGTCGCTATATGAGTGCAATAATCTTGGACGCGACGTTAAACCCCATTTCACCTCACCTCACCTGATTGAGATAATGTTTCGGCTGGAATACGCAGATCAAGACAGAATGGTGTTCTCTCCGTCACCTGCCCATCCCCACCACCCCAGGTCCGATCTACTACACCATAACCCTTGGTTTTACGAGAGATTTGTATCTTTAAAAAAAACCCAGGCCTCTGTTTTACTGAATAAAAATATTACATATTCACCGCATTGTGGTGAAAAAGCGAGCTTTTTTCGTTAACTATATTAATGTGTCCAAAGAAAATCAATATAATTCTTTATTTTTATTCATTTAAAAAAAATAAAATTGAGTGCCTGTTCATGTCGGAAAATGCTCCTAAAAATGCTGATCTCAAACAAAAATGCCCTCCCCTGAAAACCAAATGGCTGCTCTCTCAGTCTATATAGCCTGAGAGGGTATGTGAGACCACATCATTCGAAGTAAGTTTATTCCTACTACCAGTTTTAGTCGTAGTATACTTGTTTGTTTTAATGCATAGAAGATACTTAGCTCTTTTAAGAACTGGAGGTGCATTTACATAAATGTTGGAAGATGGAAAAATGTTGAAAAAAGTAAAAGAATCTGTCAGAATTGTAATTTAAATGAGTTAGAGGATGAAATGCCCATGTTTTAATGATCTGAGAAATCTGTTTGTACCAAAGAAATATTTAAGGAAATGCACATCCAAATGTTTTGTTAATTTAATGAATGATTATGATACAGCTATAGTAGAAAACTTGCTAAAATTCTGTAAAGCTTCACTTGTGAGGAGAGCATGTTATAATTAGTTATTGTACCGAACTCAAAGTGCCGAACTCTTGTACATTGAAACCACGATTTTGGCGTGTGAAAAGAGTCAACGTATGTTGGTCGCTTTCAACCAGTTACTGCGTAAATATCACATGATTTTTGCTTACGTCTGCTACGAACTGGCGTTGGCATTTGTCTGTTTCTTTGTTTGTTGTTTTACGCCGCATACAGCAATATTCCAGCTATATGACGGCAGCCTGTAAATAATCGAGTCTGGACCAGACTCCAGACCAAGCAAAAATCATGTGATATTTACGCAGTATCTGGTTGAAAGCGACCAGCATACGTTGACTCTATTCACACCCCAAAATCGTGGTTTCAATGTACAAGAGTTCGGCACTTTGAGTGAGTGGGCCATGTCACGAAGCGATTTGTTTTCTTGTTTGTTGTCTGGAGACGCAGTCAGCAATATTCCAGCATAAAGACATCGTTATGTAATTATTCCAACCTGGACCAGACAATCCAGTGTTTACCATCTATGTACACTTGTGGGATACGATGCCATGCATCAACCAAGTCAGTGACCACCCGATCCCGTTAGTCGCCTTTTACAACAAGCGTGGGTTGATGAAGACCTATTCAAACCCAGAATCTTCACGGGACACAGAGAAGTGAAATACTATTATATCTATCATTAATAAATCATAGAAACAATTTGAAAGCTTATTGAAATTAACGAATTATATTCTATTACTTTCAAAGATATATTTAGCTTTCCTACCACTTGCAACTTAAGTATTACGTTAATAGTGAGGAAACACATAGGAAACAAGACAACGTGAACCGTCACCGATGACGCTTGTTTCCGGAAGTCGATACTGCTCAAGCGCAGAAAAAAGGTCGGCCATAACTGAGAAAATGTCAGTGGTGTTCATTAAGGATTAGATGATGTGTGAATGCTTTTCAAATGATAGTTTTAAATGCCAATTTCTGTGTAGTTAGTGTCCTATCCTCAATCGACGTTTCACGGACCGATTATTTCAGCTGTGCTTAAGGATGGGATGCGATGGGACTAGGACAGATCATTTATCGATTCGGTTTTCAGAAAAGCACGTAATTTGTCTCGAATGACAGACGCATTTAATTCTTTTTTAATAACTTAAGATGTAAAGAATTTCAGGCAATTATTTTTCAAAACTAAATACAGAACGCGGAACAAACAAAATCTCGTGCTGGATATTTGACCAATGTGTGAGTGGGCGAGTGAGTTGGGGCCAACGCAGCATTTCAACATGACGTGGGAGGGAACCCCGACACGATTCTGGCATTAAACGTTTAACACTTTGTTGAAGATAATCGGGGAATAATATCAGGATTCTGGCACACCTAAGGGACGTAACTCGGCACAGAGAATTGTGGCGCTTTAGACGACTGGCCAACCGTGCCCAGGGAAAGCGGGCAGTGTTTATAAGTGACTCTACCCAGGCACTGTTATGCCCATACACAGAGAACAGGCCCGAGAGCACGCTGAGTTGCGTTCCTTAGCAGTACCAGGATCCGCTGACGGTGGGCCCGATTTCAGAGCCAAAGTTATAATTCTTAGTCCATCATTATCGCATCATTGCTGCTTGGCGACGCCAAAGTGTTATTCTGAGAGGTGTTTTTAAGATGACAACCCTGATAAATATGTCTGAAACATTGATCAAAGCGGCGTTAAACCAACTCATCCATCCACCCTGGGGTTTTCCTCAGGTTTGGGAGAGAAATAGATAGATGGTACCCAGCACTGTAGCCTGAATGTTTGAGCATCAGTGTTATGTGTGGCTATTTCGGGCCAATGAAGATCCGGGTTAGATAAGGTCTTCAGAAACCCAGTGTCGTAAGAGGCGACAATAGGTATCGGTTGGTCAGGCTCGCTGGCTTGGGTGATACATGTCGTCGTATCCCAAATGCGTGGATCGATGCCAATAATATCAATCACTGGATTGTCTGGTCCAGACTCAATTATTTACATACCGCCGTCACGCAACTGGCGTTAAACAACAAACAAACAAAACAATAAACCATTGCGTCGAAATGTCAGGTCAAAAAGACAAATAGAAAAGAAGCGTTAACTCACTTCCTCAATCTCGAAACGTTACTATAGCTCGGGTTAGGATGTAAAAATACAGGGGACATTAGCATGCGTTCGTTGTGCTCCTGTCTTCGACTGTAGCTGGTTTAGTTAATTTCAACCTCAGCTTCAATGTCCTTTGCATCAAAACCAGGAATGGTACTTTCGCCCTAAGGGAGCTTCTGATATTCCTTATTCTTGGAGTCCTGAATGTCACGAAAATCAATGTGTTGTGAAAATAGAAAACAGTTGTACGGATCCTTTCTTTAGAGAAACAAATCTTTTGCCAATGACGAAAAATTCTCACTCCAACAAAATCCCAGCCTCGTCCCCAGAATAATAAATGTTCCCCAGTTACATTTTGTGTCATGTGCATGATAAAGACAGACGGTAACAAGTTTATTGATTGCAGAATCCATAAGTAGACAAACGAGTTTTCTTTGTTTCCGATTTACAATGTTTGTCTGAAGAAACATTGATATCCATTTAGTAGGATGCAGACATAACGGTAGCTGTTACCGAACCGATCTTCCATCATCGATCAAGTCATGTGCTACTCGGAAATCAGCTAGTAAACACAGCAAATAGCTACTGTATTAGCCAGTAAAGTCATTCTTGTAAAATATGAAGGATGTGTCTCGTTGTCCTCAATTATCCAGAGGGCTGTGTTATGGGTATGGGTTTCTGTTGGGCATCGTCAGATTTACAGGACATTGCAACTCTTTTGAGTATCTTCTGAACCTGTGACCTTGAGACATGGTGACCTAGACAGACCACCAATTTGAGACAGGATTAGTCAACTGGATTTAGCACTGGAACAAGTTACGAATATGTTTATGCAGATCGGGAAATTAATGATTGTTCATGCAGTAAGGACAAGAATAAACTTAATCTGGTTTTAACGATTATCTCTCGGGACAGGTTGAGTGAGGTGGTTTGGATTGGCGTCGCTGGAACAAACAAAATCTCGTGATGTTTATTTGACCAATGTCAAGCTATGGAAGTGAGCGAGTGGGTGAGTTGGGTTTAGCGACGCTTTGAGCAGTAGTTCAGTTATATCACGATGTGTCAGATTGATGCTGATGAAGAGCCTCAAGAGATGCAGGCATTTGACGTTTACCACCCGCATGGGTGTGGGGCTGACATCCCAAGAACTAATCGCGTGCAAGAGAGGTTACTTAGTTCAAATTCTGCCGACTCATAGATATGCTATTGCAACAACAACAACAACAACAAGAACAACAGCAACAACACACATATTTGTTATCACAGCAACGACACTTTGGCTATTACATGATATAACATCACATTCGTTACTACAACAACAGGAGATTCATAAATTAGACAAACAAAAGTTAATTCGATTAGATTGACCAAACACAACACTGCTTTCTACACCATTGCTCATGCAACGGTAGCTGCATGTATGTTGTCCGCAAGGGACTCCAGTTAGAATACAGGTCCCCAGAAACCCATGCTTGTTGTAAGAGGAGACTAACGGGATCGACTGGTCAGGCTTGATTTGCATGCCATCGTATCCCCATTGCGTGGTTCGATGTTCATGATGTCAATCAATGGAGTGTCAGGTCCAGACTGGATTATTTACTGCCCGCCGTCTTATAGTTGGAATATTTAAAAAGTGGACTATATGCATGTTGTTGTTTAGGATGACATGCATGTTGTTTAGGATGACATGCATGGTGTTTGGGATGATATATATTTGGTTTTAATGGTGACATGTGTGTTGTTTAGGATGACATGTATGTTGTTAAGGATGACATTCATGTTGTTTAGGATGATATATATTTGGTTTTAATGGTGACATGTATGTTGTTTAGGATGACATGCATGGTGTTTAGGATGACATGTATGTTGGTTTGGATGACACGTATGTCATTTAGGATGACATGTATGTTGTTTAGAATGACAAAGATGTTGTTTAGGGTGATATGTACCTTGTTTAAGATGACATGTATGTTGTTAAGGATGACATATAGTAGATGCACTCCTGTATTATGCTGAAGTAACATATTGGATAGCTCAACGAGCGCCTTTTATTCCTTGACACTATCTGCCGATCAAATACGTAAGAGTGTTCCCAACAGTAAAATGTCAGCTGATAACGACTGGTCTGTGTAAGTCATCTATCTCCGAACAACATTCCGCACCGACATGGAGGCTGCACTGTACAACATCGCGCACCCATGAGGGTTCAAACGAACAGGTGACCCCCACAAGAACCCAAGTGAATATCACGAGCTCTTGTCTTTTCATCCTTCGAGAGTGAAGAGCTCCACGAACAATTACAATACTGAGACCTCCAGTTTTGAACTGTATTGCTCTCGGCTAATTGTCGTATATTTTAGGACGGTGGAAACCTTGAGTGGATGTGAATAATGTTCATCTAGAATAATGGAAACCCGTTTAACCATTCAGCATGTGTTGGTATATATGGACATGTATAAATTTGTAGTATATTTTAGGACGATGGAAACCTTGAGTGGATGTGAATAATGTTCATCTAGAATAATGGAAACCCGTTTAACCATTCGGCATGTGTTGGTATATATGGACATGTATAAATTTGTCGTATATTTTAGGACGGTGGAAACCTTGAGTGGATGTGAATAATGTTCATCTAGAATAATGGAAACCCGTTTAACCATTCAGCATGTGTTGGTATATATGGACATGTATAAATTTGTCGTATATTTTAGGACGGTGGAAACCTTGAGTGGATGTGAATAATGTTCATCTAGAATAATGGAAACCCGTTTAACCATTCAGCATGTGTTGGTATATATGGACATGTATAAATTTGTAGTATATTTTAGGACGATGGAAACCTTGAGTGGATGTGAATAATGTTCATCTAGAATAATGGAAACCCGTTTAACCATTCGGCATGTGTTGGTATATATGGACATGTATAAATTTGTCGTATATTTTAGGACGGTGGAAACCTTGAGTGGATGTGAATAATGTTCATCTAGAATAATGGAAACCCGTTTAACCATTCAGCATGTGTTGGTATATATGGACATGTATAAATTTGTAGTATATTTTAGGACGATGGAAACCTTGAGTGGATGTGAATAATGTTCATCTAGAATAATGGAAACCCGTTTAACCATTCAGCATGTGTTGGTATATATGGACATGTATAAATTTGTCGTATATTTTAGGACGGTGGAAACCTTGAGTGGATGTGAATAATGTTCATCTAGAATAATGGAAACCCGTTTAACCATTCAGCATGTGTTGGTATATATGGACATGTATAAATTTGTCGTATATTTTAGGACGGTGGAAACCTTGAGTGGATGTGAATAATGTTCATCTAGAATAATGGAAACCCGTTTAACCATTCAGCATGTGTTGGTATATATGGACATGTATAAATTTGTAGTATATTTTAGGACGATGGAAACCTTGAGTGGATGTGAATAATGTTCATCTAGAATAATGGAAACCCGTTTAACCATTCAGCATGTGTTGGTATATATGGACATGTATAAATTTGTCGTATATTTTAGGACGATGGAAACCTTGAGTGGATGTGAATAATGTTCATCTAGAATAATGGAAACCCGTTTAACCATTCGGCATGTGTTGGTATATATGGACATGTATAAATTTGTCGTATATTTTAGGACGGTGGAAACCTTGAGTGGATGTGAATAATGTTCATCTAGAATAATGGAAAGTTAACCCTTTTAACCATTCAGCATGTGTTGGTATATATGGACATGTATAAATTGACTACGTTTGGTGGAGGAAGGAAGAAAAACACGAACTCGAATCCCCCTAAAATGTCCACAAAGCTTAGTGTGCACATGGCTCAAATAGTTAAGTATCGATAGTTGGCTCAGAATTCTCTGGTACTGTTTCCAGTGCGACACTAATTGTATATTTTCCAACATATCCCCCAGTTCCAACATTTCCAAGGAAGCACATGGATCAAATTCAATGTTGTATTAAGTATCTATACTTACATATTAGACACTTACATATAATATGTGTATTGTTCGTATCTTGGCTTATATTTCAAACATATCTCATTATCGAACGTCAGAAATTGTCAGTGTAGCGTCTGTAGACGAAACGCATTTTGTCCGAACATTGACGCTTTCAGAACATTAAATTATTGTGTATGCTGGACACCATCGGACGCCTGGAGACTATTCAAACATACAGCTTCTGGCTATCACTGGACGCCTGGAGACGAATAAAACATACGACTTCTGGCTATCACTGGACGCCTGGAGACGAATAAAACACAGCTTCTGGCTATCACTGGACGCCTGGAGACGAATAAAACATACGACTTCTGGCTATCACTGGACGCCTGGAGACGAATAAAACACAGCTTCTGGCTATCACTGGACGCCTGGAGACGAATAAAACATACGACTTCTGGCTATCACTGGACGCCTGGAGACGAATAAAACACAGCTTCTGGCTATCACTGGACGCCTGGTGACGAATAAAACATACAACTTCTGGCTATCACTGGACGCCTGGAGACGAATCAAACATACGCCTTCTGGCTACGAATGGACGCCTGGAGACGAATCAAACATACGCCTTCTGGCTACGAATGGGCGCCTGTGGAGGAATCAAACATACGACTTCTGGCTACCAATGGGTGCCTGGGGAGGAATCAAACATACGCCTTCTGGCTACGAATGGGCGCCTGTGGAGGAATCAAACATACGACTTCTGGCTACCAATGGGTGCCTGGGGAGGAATCAAACATACGCCTTCTGGCTACCAATGGACGCCTGGGGAGGAATCAAACATACGACTTCTGGCTACAAATGGGTGCCCTTATACGAATCAAACATATAGCGTTTGGCTATCATTAGGCGCTTGGAGACGAATCAAACATACGGCTCCAGCTATCAATGGACGCCTGGATACGAATCAGACATATAGCTTTGGGCTAACAATAAACACCTGGAGACGAGTCAAACATATAGCTTTTGGATAACAGACGCCTGGAGACGAGTCAAACATACATCTTCTGGCTAACAATAGACGCTTGGAAGCGAGTCAAACACACAGTTTCTGTGTGTCCTGACTACCACCCCACCTCCACGCGTTGGTATCCTGACTACCACCTGACCTCCACACGTTGGTATCATGACTACCACCTCACCTCCAGACGTTGGTATCCTGACTCTCACCTCACCTTCACACGTTGGTATCCCGACTATCACCTCACCATCACACGTTAGTATCCTGACTATCACCTCACCTCCACACGTTAGTATCCTGACTACCACCTCACCTCCACACGTTGGTATCCTGACTCTCACCTCACCTTCACACGTTGGTATCCCGACTATCACCTCACCATCACACGTTAGTATCCCAACTATCACCTCACCTCCACACGTTGGTATCCCGACTACCACCTCACCTCCACACGTTGGTATCCTGACTATCACCTCACCTCCACACGTTGGTATCCTGACTACCACCTCACCATCACACGTTGGTATCCTGACTACCACCTCACCTCCACACGTTTGTATCCCGACTACCACCTCACCATCACACGTCTGTATCCTGACTACCACCTCACCTCCACACGTTGGTATCCCGACTACCACCTCACCATCACATGTTGGTATCCTGACTACCACCTCACCATCACACGTTGGTATCCCGACTATCACCTCACCTCCACACGTTGGTATCTTGACTCTCATCTCACCTTCACATGTTGGTATCCTGACTATCACCCCACCTCCACTTGTTGGTATCCTGACTATCACCTCACCTCCACATGTTGGTATCCTGACTACCACCTCACCTCCACACGTTGGTATCTTGACTCTCACCTCACCATCACACGTAAGTATCCCGACTATCACCTCACCTCCACACGTTAGTATCCTGACTCTCACCTCCACACGTTAGTATCCCGACTATTACCTCACCTACACACGTTAGTATCCTATCACCTCACCATCACACGTTAGTATCCTGACTATCACCTCACCATCACACGTCAGTATCCTCACTATCACCTCACCTCCTCATGTTGGTATCCTGACTATCACCTCACCTCCACACGTCAGTATCCTGACTATCCCCTCACCATCACACGTCAGTATCCTGACTATCACCTCACCTCCACACGTCAGTATCCTGACTATCACTTCACCTCCACACGTTAGTATCCTATCACCTCACCATCACACGTCAGTATCCTGACTATCACCTCACCTACACACGTTAGTATCCTATCACCTCACCACCACACGTCAGTATCCTGACTCTCACCTCACCTCCACACGTTAGTATCCTGACTATCACCTCACCATCACACGTCAGTATCCTGACTATCACCTCACCTCCACACGTTAGTATCCTTTCACCTCACCACCACACGTCAGTATCCTGACTCTCACCTCACCTCCACACGTTAGTATCCTATCACCTCACCTCAACACGTCAGTATCCTGACTCTCACCTCACCTCCACACGTTAGTATCCTGACTATCACCTCACCACCACACGTCAGTATCCTGACTCTCACCTCACCTCCACACGTTAGTATCCTGACTATCACCTCACCTCCACACGTTAGTATCCTACCACCTCACCTCCACACGTCAGTATCCTGACTCTCACCTCACCTCCACACGTTAGTATCCTGACTATCACCTCACCACCACACGTCAGTATCCTGACTCTCACCTCACCTCCACGCGTTAGTATCCTGACTATCACCTCACCATCACACGTCAGTATCCTGACTATCACCTCACCTCCACACGTTAGTATCCTATCACCTCACCTCCACACGTCAGTATCCTGACTATCACCTCATCTCCTCATGTTGGTATCCTGACTATCACCTCACCTCCACACGTTAGTATCCTATCACCTCACCATCACAAGTTGGTATCCTGACTATCACCTCACCATCACACGTTGGTGTCCTTACTATCACCTCACCGCTACACCTAGGTATCCTGACTATCACCTCACCATCACACGTTAGTATCCTGACTATCACCTCACCATCACACGTTAGTATCCCGGCTATCACCTCACCTGAAAACATCTGTGTGAAATTTGGGGATAAGACATTCTTGTTGATCTGTTTCTTTATGCATACGAATTGGAATTTCTGCTCAGATTGTCTCAATCAAAACAGGGGAAAGTGGCAAAGAGGTTTAACCTCTTCAGGCATATCGATGATCTGATGTCGTTCAATAATGGTCACATAGCCAATTCCCTGCCACTGTTTTTATGGTAGACCTGTGGAGGACATTTCCAAATTTGACGCATCAGTGACAAACGTGTATCCGATGCAATTCACTATTTTGACTTTGTTTTATTTTTGGTGTTTTTTTAGGCGACCAACTGACTTGACCTCGTATGTGTTTGTGACGGGTGCCGCCGGTGGAGCTGGATATGCTTACCTTTCCGTGAATACGTTGTATCGTCACTATGAGATAGTGATTCACAAACACAGGCTTATGATATAGTCGGAATGTACAATGGCTTTTAGTTGAGATTTCTCATGATTATGGAAATGTTTTTGTCGCTTCTATTTCAATCCAAAGACGTATCACTGATAGATGGGGGCACGGGTGGCCCAGTCGTCTAAGGCGCCGCGATTCGCTGTGCAGAGTTGCGTCCCTTGGGTACGCCAGGAATGATTCTGGGTTCGAATCCTGGTTCGCCCCGATTATGTTTCTAGGTTTGTCAGCACCATACCCGTGCTCGTGGGTTTCACCGAAGTGGTAAACGTCTGAGACCTGTATGACCTCGGGCTTTCCTACAACATTAATCTGACACGTCGTGGAATAATGCCTGAAGCGGCGTTAAATTCAACTCACTTTCTCATAGTGTGTGACATCATTGTGTCATCGTGCCAAGACGACGTAGATCTTTGCTCATACTATCGATCTCAGATTTGCCGGGCCCAGAATTGAATATGTTCAGGACGACGAGATAAAGTTTGGACCAGCATCACTTCGGGGTTTCCTCCCACATTAAGCTGACACGCCGTGATATAACTGGAATAATGTTAAAAGCGGCGATAAATCCAACTCACTCACTCACTGATAGATACCAGTCGTCCTTTTCATGATGATTTGGTCAATTTGGATGTAGTTCAATATTTTGTCTTGTTAATAACATCGGGTCATCAGCTGCCGTCAAGGTAGTGAGAGTCAGTGTGTCGAGTTTGGAACTGTTATCAGTTACAGTATATTACGGCACGTTAGGTTAGTGTGAGGAAGGCATAAGGTAATGTCGCTTCACAGGGACATGGTAGGATTAAGGCCAGTTTTGTCCCACAGAGTTTCCATAATTTACAACATGAGTAAAATTTCTAGAAACGTTATGAACGTTATCAGATGTATTCATATCAATGAGGATAAGACTTTGTTAAAAAAGCTTTTGCATGTACTGTGATAAGACTGTATCTACTGGTAAGGCTGAATGTGGCGAAAACGTTGTTTTAACAGTTTTGAGGACGCGTTTCTCTAATATTTGAACATGGGTATGTCTTTGACCCAAATCATGGGTCTTGCGTCTTGGAACTTGTTCATGTTAAATTGGTCATCGTGTTCAACAAAGAATTCCGTAATTTTCAAATTTGACCTTTCCATCGGATCAACATGGGCTCTTATCCTCACTCTCCTTCACCACTTCAGTAAGCGGATCGAGCATGGATATGGCGCTGACAAAATAGAGGATCATGTTGGGGATTGGTTTCTCTCCCACGCGAAGGAAACTCTTGCAAGGGACGCATTCGAAACTCCAACCCACAAGTCTTCCTGGTGGAGACAGATCCCACGCCAATATCACGGATACAATGAATTGGCATGTTACTTTTTATTATTTCACGTTATAAGTTCACATTACGATTAATAACCGTAATTATTTTCAGGTTCTGCTGCTTGATTGCGAAATGTTTCATCAGATTTTCTAAATTATGAAAAAAATAAATATGGAAAACAAAAACATGAAAAAGTGAAATGTGGAACATTTGGCATGAAATTCCCATTAGGCAACACGACAATTTGATGTCATATGAGAGATGGTTTTATAAGGTTTTCTGATTTTTGTTTCATTGACTTCAAACTTTGAAGATAATTATTTGACTTCAGTGCACGCAAACCGAATAATAGAAAGACCAATTCTTGCATGCATAGAAATTAACTTGAACTAATGATTAGATCTCGGGCAATTACTTCAAACTAAAATACATGTGGATAAGATTCTGCTTTGTAATGGCTTTCAAATAAGTTATTATATTCTTGGTCTAATCAGGTGAAATGGTGTTTGTTTTTAGCAGTACATGTTTACGAGGTTGTTTTTATCTGACCTTAATATGTTGCTTTGGACTATAGATATATTAGTGGGGGGATAGTCAAGATGTAACTTGATTTAGATTGTTTTTCTACATTCGTTTGCTATAGGTTAAAAGTTCATATAACTTTTGTTCAATTTTCATTTAAGAATATCGAGTAACAGTGGATTGTAATTATTTATTTCTGAAATTGTTTGGTGGCCAAAATGCATCTGTGGAAGACAACGTGTTAGTTATATTCAGACAGTATGACGTCCAATAGCTGACTCCTATTTCACGTTAATTATCGATTCCTCAATACGTTCCTTACAAATGACTGTCCCTTTTGAGAGTGCTCTTGCATTGATATGGTTTCGCTGACGTCATTGCCTAACGTCATCAAAATGAGTATGTGACGTCCAAAGTCATTAAAATGTATGACGTCATCTAATCTAAATGATTAAAAAAACTCTTTTGTATCGAATTTACCGATAAGCATGCCAAGCATTACACAATATAATAATGTGAATAACTTGTGCATGAAGCGTCGATCCAAAGGTACTATTGCCAGGAATCTGCTGTTTTCTTTGGCGTATTTATAAAAAAAGATGACAAAACTGACTTTTCATGAAACCGTAAAACTACGTTCATGTCCATTATACAGTTTGTAATCAGTTAAACTTAAGCTTTAAAACGTTTTATGGTAGACACGTGTGGGACATTTCAAACTTTGACGTCCGATACAATGATGACGTCCGATACAATGATGACACCCGATACAATGATGACGTCCGATACAATGATGACGTCCGATACAATGATGACGTCCGATACAATTCCCTATCCTAACTTGTACCATAATTATGATTATGATTATGATTATGTGTTTATTAGACGAACACTTGCCTTGCCTTTTGTTTAAAGGTAACATTAATAATGGTTTAATTCTTTGGGGTGCAAAATAATTGTATTCCTACGCCGACATGTACAAATACTACTAGGTACCGGGTTAAACAACAAACAAACCCAATACGTGCCTCCAGATAACTACAATCATCAAGACGGCCGCGGAATATAACCAATTTGATTAACGGGAAGAGTGACCTTGAACGTCAGCTGTTCGTCTTCATTATAGGTTACTTTTATTCTCTACAAATTCGATTTCGTTTTTTCTTCAAAAAGATTTGGTTTTGTTACCCTTTGATGTTTTTTAACGGTTAACAAAAACCGCGAGACATGTTCGAGAGGTCATGAACCCTTACCTATCCACTGAAGTGTAGCGGGATACGCACGCAATTCACTGAGTGGTCAGTACCATGTTCATAATGCAATCCCAGGCAAATTCCGCGGGAATAGGTTGTTATGTTATCATTGATGTTCGAGGAAGTGGGTGCATATTTAACTCTGGAGATTGCACGATACAACCACAACCCGCAGGGATATGCATATTTATCTCAAATAGTCATAAATTGCATATGATTTGCAACTGCGCATCTGAGCCAATTAACTTTTAATGGTATCCGATGGCTCATTTCTGGAGTTCAAATCACTTAGTGTAGGCGATAAGGCTAAGTTATGAATGTGGAAGCCGATGAGGTCAGGATATTTTCAGAAAACATTAATTCGTCTTTTGATCTTTTCTAAATGAATTATTTGGGCTGTATATTGAGAGTAATCCTTAAGGTATTACTACACAGGCTGATTTGAAATGGTTGCACAAACATAAATGTTAACTCGATTTTAAACAGCAGATTCCAAAATCATCTAACTTGGTTGAAATTCGAAGCAATGCGATCCGGGGTTTTCGTTTGTTGTTTGAATAGTGAGTGAGTGAGAGAGTTCGGTTTAACGCCGCTTTTAACAGTATTCCAGTTATATCGCAGCGTGTCAGCTTAATTTGGGAGGAAGCCCGAAGTGATGCAGGTCTTAGACGTTTAGCACTTCGGTGAAACCCACAGGCACGGGTATGGTGCTGACAAACCTAGAAACATAATCGGGGCGAACCTGGATTAGAACCCACAATCATAGGTTTCTGGCGTGCCCAAGGGACGCAACACTGCATAGCGAATCGCGGTGCCTTAGACGACTGGGCCACCCGTGCCCCCTGTTGTATGAATAACGCAACTTGTTTCAAAATTACATCCTTCGGAAATATACATTAATACATTAGAGTGAGTGAGTGAGTTGGGTTTAACGCCGCTTTTAACAGTATTCCAGTTATATCACGGCGTTTCAGCTTAATGTGGGAGGAAAGCATGAAGTGATACAGGCCTCAGGCGTTTCTCACGTTGGTGGAATCTACGATTACCGGTATTTTGCTAGTCCTGCACCATGACTGTGGGCATGTCATCGTTCCCAATTGCGTGGATCGATGCTCATGATGTCAATCACTGGATTGTCTGGTCCAGACTCGATTATTTACAGACCGCCGTCATATAGCAGGAATATTGCCGAGTCCGGCGTAAAACAACCAACCAACCGACCATGACTGTGGAATAAATATATTTTATGAAACAAAACAACAATCCAGAAAAGTATACAAAAGCAAGTCTAGCCAGCCTTAGCTGGCTCTATTCGGGAAAATTA
Organism: Haliotis rufescens; assembly: GCF_023055435.1. Classification (NCBI taxonomy): domain Eukaryota; kingdom Metazoa; phylum Mollusca; class Gastropoda; order Lepetellida; family Haliotidae; genus Haliotis; species Haliotis rufescens. The sequence goes on from NW_025963891.1 coordinate 22,408,985, forward strand.
TTATTTTTATTTTTGGAGTCAAGAAGGGTATTGTGTAATATAAGATTTCATAGACTAAATGTTAGTCTAGTATTGTGCGGGCAGACCTAGAAACATGATCGGGGCGAACTGGGATTCGTAATACTTTTGAGGTGACCGTGGCAACGTGAGCATCTCATGCTGCTCTCGCACTTCACGTGACCTCGTGACGCATTTAACCAAAAAAATGAACAGTCCTCCTTCATCCGGTTGAAAGATCCACCGAAAAAGTTAAGTTAAAAAATAATGGAATACATCACTACATTGTCAGGTGCCCAGGCTGACATAAGAACAACTTGTATTGATGTATGGGGTAATCAATATTACATCACACGGAGCCTAATGCCGGCGTCATGGTAACTAGTCACAAAACATAAGTTTCATTATGGCCCTGATTATGAAAACCAGCGGTGGGCGACCCTAGCGTGAGGAAAGCGTTCACTCATCACGCCTAAGACCCGGGTTCGATTTCAGTGTGTATAGCCCCTTTTTGGTGTCACCCGTCGTGATGTTGTTGGAATATCGCTAAATGCAGCAGAAACCCAACTCACTCACTCGGTCACTGATTACGAGGTGAAGGTGGGTAGAAATTATTGAACTCATATACCGACGAGCATGAACGTGTGCGTGCGTGAGTGAGTGCGTGCGTGCGTGCGTGCGTGCGTGCGTGCGTGTGTGTGTGGCTGGCTGCTTGGACTAATTTTATAGTGCTAGTCCATTGAGATACCATGCTGTATTTTAACATGAATACCCCACTCAGACACAGTATACTGACTCCGAGCCGACCAATCCTTGTTTTAGCCCCTTAATGTCGAACGCCAGGCAGTGTTACAAGGAACATCTTCTACCCACTAGACCTACATAGTTTTCATTTACACATGGATGCTTTGAGATCATATGTATGCATTAATAACAAAACTTTCAGTAAAGGTATACTGCTTGTTAGAGGCGACCAACTGACGGCTCGCTGACGTGGTTGATGTATGTCGTCAAAGCCCAATTTCGTAGATCGATGCTTATGAGGGAGTGAGTTGGGTTTAACGCCGCTTTTAACAGTATTCCAGTTATATCGCGGCGTGTCAGTTTAATGTTGGAGGAGGAAAGCCCGGAGTGATGCAGGTCTCAGACGTTTACCACTTCGCTGAAACCCACGGGCACGGGTATGGTGCTGACAAACCTAGAAACATAATCGGAGCGAACCGGGATTCGAACCCACAATCATAGGATCCTTGCGTGCCCAAGGGACGTAACTCTGCACAGGAAACTGCCATTAGACAGGGCCTCCCATGTCCCTCACACGCTATGTGGTTATGTTGTACATTTAGGGTAAAAAGGTTTTATGTTATTGAGACCGCCTCCGTGGTCTAGTGGTAGAGCGTCCGCCCGGAGAGCGGAAGGTCCGGGGTTCGATCCCCGGCCGCGTCAAACCATAAGACGTTAAAAGATTGTACTTGTTGTTACCCTGTCTGGCGCTCGGCATTAAGGGGCTAAAACAAGGAGTCAGTATACTGTGTCTGAGTGGGGTATTCATGTTAAACTGCGGCATGGTATCTCAGTGTGCTAGCACTATAAATCGGCATCAGTCCGGACGAGTACAAGCAGCCACACAAACACACACACGTACATGCACGTCGCTATATAAGTGCAATAATTTTGGACGCGACGTTAAACCCCATTTCACCTCACCTCACCTTTTATGTTAGTGGTGTATAACCTTCCACTACTACTACTACTACTACTACTACTACAACTACTACTACTACTACTGCCACCGCTACTACTACTACTACTACTACGTCTACGACGAAGACGACGTCTACGTTGACGACTACTACTACTACAAAAAAGTCACGAAACACAAAAATAGTTTTAAAAGGCCTCACCATACTGACGTTGGATGTTTTCCTCGAACAGTCTAATTTCGATCTGTCTCCTTCTGGAGCTCACTGATCTTGAGTAAATAAACATTCTTCTTGCTGTCTTAAATTTCTGTTTGGATTTCATTATATTTATCCTTTTTTAATGATTTATTACAGAAAGTGAGAGGATGTGAGTGTGAATGAACGTCCAATATAAAAATAAATAATACTCATACTCTACCCTGGGTGTATGGTCTTATGTGTAGCAGGGACTTAAAAATAAAATATTAAAAAAAAACACACAGTCTGATGTAGGTTACTATCACAGGAAGATCTGGTGCGGTTGAAAACAGTGTTCTGTATCTGCAATGATATTGAATTATTATTTTCTAGCTTTCCGTAATCTGATTTCCCACTCGGGCCGTTTTACATTCAGCCACGCGGCTTTTAATCCACTCTTATACCCAAACCGCCATGTTTGACTCGATTATGAGTTTCAAATCAAAATAACCAACCTATTACGTAATCGATTTCAATAAGTACTAATGTAATTTTCACAGTTACAGCGGAGCCACTCGCAGTGCCAAATGTTTCAAAGGACACGCCAATTAGATTTCTGGAAGGCTCACCATTCTGACACGGCGTGTTTGTGTAGCGTACAGCATTGATCACTTCAACTCAACTACAACCTGTAAGTGACTCCTGCCTAGACCAACTTCAATTAAGTGGAATTAATCAATGACTGTTTAGGAAAGAGTAGTAATCGAATTGCGAAAATGTTAAGACATTTTTAACCAGAAGTTTGGAGTAGCGTGTATTCCCCTTTCACTGTGACGAGGGCGCTAGAAACGTTCCATGGTGAAGACGTGCTCATTACATAGACAAGCAAGGAGACGAAGCGAAACAGACTGAAGAGCCATCCATGTAAGCTATAAGTGATGGAAGGGGAATGGTCTTTGAGGGTACATGTAAAGATGACATATGCGCAATAGGAACATGATTGGTACAAAAAAAAAGATGACTGACAGAAATTAAAGAATGAAGAAAAAGGTTGGTTTTTTTATCCAGCCTCCAGCGTGTAATAGGGCGTTGACTTTGAAATTGTTTCTCAGTTGATGGCTTGTGGTACACATGTTTATGAACTTGTTAAACACCGAATTTGAAGGAGATCCGCGGGGCTTGGTGACTTAATAGGTCGAAATTTTGATAACTTTCGTTTACAAAGTTATTAACTATTTTTAACCAAGGTATCGGGGAATAAATAGGAACATTATCGTTTTTCAGAAATACAAACACTCATGCAAGTGGTATGTGGATGTTATGTTACATTATACGATGCATTATTTCTTGTTACACACAACACTTAAAAATAACCCCCATTTTGCATATCACCGGGAGCACGATTTGAGCACGGACACCAAGCGCCAGGACCATTACTGCTGAGAGCGCCAGCATGTGTACAATGTGACGTTACCGCGTAACTATGAACCGTGAATCCTGAAATAATTTCGTGACATGACCCTCCATGTTATCGGTGTTTCATTGTATAATTTTTAATAGTGCCAGTCAGTAAGGGTTCAAAATAAAATCGACAAAACCCCTAAGTAAATTATTTATAAGAAATCTCTGCTAAAAGCAGTCTGTTGTGCGATTCCGACTATATCATGAGCATGTGTTGTAAATAATGATGATGCCAGGTGTTCGTGAAAAGGTGAGCGTGTCCTGCCCCACCGGTGGCACCGGTTACAAACACATGCAAAGGAAGGTCAATTGTTTACTGAAAAATGACCACAGGAACATATTGTACAAGTCAAAATAGGAAATTGCATCAGACATAACTTTTGTATCTGATGCGTCAAATATGGAAATGTCTTCTACACGTCTATCATAAAGCGTTTTGAAAGTTTCACTTGAATGTTGAGCCTTTAATGATACTTTGATCAAACGACTTTGAGTAAGAGTCGTATGAAGTTATCGCTTTGAAGTCAGTTTAAAAAACTACTTTGCTGCAATGTGACTGCAGTCTTCGTGCTTTTTAATGTATCTGTTAAAAATATTATGATATGATAATCACGTTTTATTAATTATTGCGTCAAATACAAAACAGAAACCGAATGATTAAATCAAAGTATGTTAATTGACGCCGTAGTCAGCGATATTCCAGCTACATCACGGCGGCACGTACATAATCGAGTCTGGGTCAGACAAACCAGTGGGTGATATCATGAGCAACGTTCAACGCCGTTGGAGTACAATGACATGCAATCAAACAAGTCATAGGCCTTTAAGTTTATAAATTGGAAGCAACCGGTCAGAGGGGAATATCGTTATTCTTTTTATACGTTACACACAACACATATTATTACTCTCGATGAGGTCAATATGCGAAAAGAAGGCCCCGAGGACCCGGGGACCCGGGGACCAGAGGACCCGACCCCTGAGGTGGTCAGACCGGACCGAGGCCGCATGCCGAGACCCGGTCAGACCGCCGAAGCGACCGGGTCCGTTGGTCCTTCATTTCATATATTGACCTCTTCAAGAGTAATCATTCGTTTTGTTAAATCGAAATTCACTTTTAAGTTTAAAAAGTATTTAAACTGTCCTCTGTTTCATTACAGTATCTTAGCTGCGAACCTTACACTGTTAGTATACTAGACGCCATCTTGTTTTCTTGCAGATGAGTCAATATTAATCACGTGAGAGATGAATACTGATCATGTGACGAGTCAATATTCGAGGTCAGTGTCAGTCACATGATTTGGGTGTCTACATTGTATGTATTGTATTGTTTCGTCACGATGTATGGATTAACCAATGAAATTGCAAGATTCTTAATAGAGGTACAACAATAACTTTTAACTTACATGATTTCAATATGATTCTATCGTTAATGAATGAGTGAGTTTGGTTTAATGCTGCTTTGAACTGTTATTGTTACAGTATTCCAGTTATATCACGCCGTGTCAGTTTAATGTGGGAGGAAAGCCCGGAGTAATGCAGGTCTCAGACGTTTACCACTTTGATGAAACCCACGAGCAGGGAAATGATGCTGACAAACCTAAAAACATAATCAGCGAGAACCAGGATTCGAACCCACGATCGTAGTTCTGTGGATCCTTGCAAAAATTGTGGCCTCCTAAACGGCCAACCGTGCCCCTTGTCTACCTTTAAAAAGTATGATCAATATAACAAAAATCACCCCTCGTTTTGACCTGTGGAAATTCATATTGCTCATTCGGCAGAACTTCAAGACCCATTGAGGAACGTCAGCATCGTCAGTCCAAAAGAAGTGGGTTGGTGCCATTAAATATAATTAGAAAAACTCACCCGATGCTAATCCAGCTACTGGGTATACCTACTTCCACTGAGAATCGGATACAACAGTCAATTATCATGATCAGGATGCAAAAGTGAGTAATCCTCAGTGCGGGGGAGTTGGCTGCCATGCGGGAATGTTTTGAAAACCTATCGGTGATGTAATTCAATTTGTTACGAATTACGTCCAATTTCCACAAACAATTGTCTGTTCCCGAGTTTCGATTTCAGCAAATTGTAGCCAAATTGCTCCGTTTGTGAGATATGCGTGATAAGGTAGGCTAGATTACACTTCGTAAAAGAGAGCCCGCTTTAAACTTGGACTATTTTGATTACGGTCTGTTTTGTATTGCGGTGGTGAAATCTTTAATTGGTATTTATTCCTATTTAACCAATTTGAGGATTCAAAAGTAAGCTGATTAATCTAATCGTTATGAGGAAGAGAATATATGGATGTCCTTACGTGTATCACTTCTAAACGCCTTTCAAAGACCTAAACGTTATGGTCTATCTACATCTTAGTTCATCGAACTGTTTTCTGAATTCTGAAAACATCATCGAGGCAAGTATCAGCTGCGGTACGACATATATCTGGCTTTCCCACAGAGTAGGGACACACGCCTCTGTAATTCAAAATGAGCAAGATGCATACATGCAATTATTAATTATACATGCAATGGAATATATTTAATATGGTTAAAGTATTCACTTGTCACGCCGAGGTCTCGAGTTCGATATAATGTGTTTAACTCATATCTGATGTCCCCGCCGTGATGTTGCTAAACACGGCGTAAAATCATACTCTAATTGCTCGATGTCGTTAGTTCAACATATGATGAATAACTGCGCTGAACCTAAAATATATTTTGAAATAAAAATTTACGAGAAAGTTGACCTGAAAATAGCTATCTATAACTTTCATAAACGTCCGTCAGGTTTGAAGTTGAAGTTGAGAAAAGGCTGATTCTGTATAACATTCGACTTTCTGCTTGGTTAATCGTTTATAACGAACACGCTTATAACGAACTGACCGATATAACGAACTTATTTTTAGTCCCGGCCATTAAATGAATATATGCTGTATATATGCATATAACGAACTACGGTTATTACGAACTAAAATTAGTGGTCCCTTTGAGTTCGTTATAACCGTAGTTTACTGTATTTGATTGGTAGCTGGTGATAAGTCAGTTATACTGGGCTGCATGACTGTGTTACGCTGCGCCGATGACAAGCCCTAACTGCCGGGCAAAAGAAAGTAGACACCCATGTTTGATAATGGCTAAATATGAAATAAATAACAAATGGTTATTTGATGGTAATGTCTTTGATAGGGGTAACATAGTTTTGTTTTGGATCTAAAGTTTGAAGTGTTTTCAGCCTAATAACGTTTTGATAACGTTGTAATTTTGGGGTCAAATCCGATTTTCCAAGTCTCTACTTTCTTTCGCTCGGGGGTACTTCCCAGAGATGGTCATTGTGTTGTTATCAGGAGCAACTCACTCATTGATGTCTGTATAAGTCCCTGTATTGCACAGTAAAGTGAGCGAGCGAGTGAGTTTGGTTTTATGCTGCTTAGGACTGTTTTCAGTTATATAACGCCGGGTCAGCTTTATAATGAAAAGAAACCCTAAAGCGACTTGTATCACGTTGATGAAAACCCATAGGAAAGGTTACAAAACAAGTCTCATAACCAGGACCGAATACGACATTCGAATCCACGTTCAGCACATCCTGACATGGCTAAGGGGCGCAACTCTTCACATCAAATAGCAGCGCCTTACGACACAAGGAGATCCGTGACCTCTGCAAAGTACAGTTTACCACACCTCGAAATATATGCATTTAATGAACACTTGGACATATTTATAGAAAGTGCAGGCGTAAGAAATGTGCACATTAGTTTGTGTTGAACTGCATCGCCCCGTGTTCTTAACAATCATCTTATAAATCAAGCATCCGTACCATTAGGGGCTATTAAGACGAACGCTACTAGAACTATATCCAGGCAAGGTTCTTGCCATGTGAGGACATGTGAAATGCATAGATTCGTCAAATTGTAGAAACAAGTACTCTGTTTACGTAACCTTTAGAACCAGTGCAGTATCGCTGAACCCGTAACTATACGTGCACGTATCGGTTTTAATATGCCTCAACGTTTATCACAGTGTCGGTGTCTTCTGAAAACAGACTTTTGGTAGTTTTGTGTCGATGTAACCAAGGAGATGACGAAGAGATCCTGGCATAAAAATGAAAAGGTTGATGGTTTGTATGATAAGTTACCGGCGTTAAGGACTTTTGCATCATTAGACGCTCAAACAACACTTTGGGATGTATCTATTTTTTGTCATGAAAATTTAACTACCAGTAGAGAACAGGAAATGAAACGCCCCCTGGCGGTTGATGAGGCAGACGATTGTTGACGGCGCAGACGTCTTCGAATTCCCCCAACTCTGCACTCGTCTGTCCGCGACGCTGACTGCAGATGTACAAGGCAATCGACTGCTCCCAAGACTAAACTGGGCCCTGGATTAGAGGAGCGTAAGATTAGAAAGAACAGATTTAGGGGGGAAAGTTCTCAATCTTGTAACCGCGGACAACGGACATGTCTTGCTGCTTGGCAATATGGCTGACCAGCTCGTGCGTCAGATGGCCTGAGGTTCTGACCAGTCCAGGGTGGCCAGTCGTCTGCTTATAGAACAAATCCACCTCGGCCTAATCCATCCACCATGGATATTAATTGCATTACATTTATCAACAAATCCCCCCCGTCCATTTCGCCCCAGTCGTCTGCTTTGGACCTCCTCAGCGCCAAGAATATCGTCTCAGCCATTCTCATCTGCTGCGGTCTCACTGTTGCTTTGTCAACATGGCGTTCTTCGGACTTCCGGTGACTCAGTGTGGACGCTCTCCTCTTCTGTTATGATAAGGATCAAACTGAATGGGGAGAGCTTGTCAGAGTAGGATGGGTAGGGGCATGGTTGATGATGATGATGATGATGATAATTATTATTATTATTATTATTATTATTACTACATGTATAATTCATAGTATTTTCAGACCGCCTCCGTGGTCCGCGTGATACCAAAACGACGTTAAAAGATGTTGCTTGTAACACTGCCTCGCGTTCGGCATTAAGGTGCTAAAACAAGGATTGGTCGGCTCGGAGTCAGTATACTGTGTATGAGTGGGGTATTCATGTTAAAATGCAGCATGGCTAGCACTATAAAATCGACATAAGTCCGGACAAGTACAAGCAACCAGCCACACGCACACACACGAACGCACGCCCTCACGCACGCACGCACGCAATAACGCACGCACACGTGCATGCTCGTCGGTATATGAGTACAATAATTGCTACATACCTTCACCTCGTTGGGTATCGCGCTGCGTTTAGCGGTATTCCAACAACATAACGACGGGTGACACCAAAAAAGGGGCTTTACGCATTTCACAGAAAGAAATGCGTGACTAAGACAGGGACCAAACATATCTCCAATGTCGGTCATATAAAATTCGAACGACGCAACCCTGAGTAGTATAAAATTACTTAAATCTGTCGGACTTCATATACATAAAATTCATAGATCTTGTCCATCTTCTAAATAAAAAAAATAAGTAAGTAAATTATGTTTAGCGTCAGCAGTGTTCCAGCTAATATAGTATATTAGAGCTGATTGGTTATTGTTGACGAGCGCTATACACCGCTATATTTTGTCAGTAACCGGATAACCCATTAATATCTTGCATGTTATTTTCAGAGGCGTAGGATGTACAGACGTTACATTAATCAAGGTGACTGAGTGATGTACAATGTACCTGTGATCAATCGACACGCGTAGGCATGAACAATATAGGCATTATAGTCACTTCCAGCGTGTCAAGTCGCCCATCTCTGAGCGGGAAAGCGTAACGCAGTCACTGCAGTAAAACAATATACTCTGTAGCTATTATTCCCTGTAGGCATTTGCCGCTGTAGGCATTAGTAGACCTAACCCGTTTAATACATTAACATAATGACAGCGACCTTCTGTACATGTTTGCCAAGAAGATTGACGATGAAGCTTGGAAACATTAGGTGGAATATGTTGACAGGGAAATGGTATGAGTGCAGAATAGCTGCATTTCATTGGAAAATACGCTCTAGATTGTGAAAATAGGCAACTCTAGATCTAGCTGGCTCTATTCCACATATGAAACAAAATTAGAATTAGTTTATTTTCCTTATTTTTAAACAGAGAAGTCTATTGTTTAATAAAGGATTTAATAGACTGCATGCATGTTATGATAGAGAATCGTTCAAGCCCAGTGCTAGACATGAAAACATATAGATAATATAATCGGGTGCTTTCATCAGTTCACTTGTATTATTGTACATGATAAGCTGTAACTAGCGACGAGTGTAAGTATTGTACTGATTCAATCATGACTGTTAAAGATGCAAGCTTTAGTCTGCCCACTCAGTTCCCTAAGATGTTTTCATAGAACCCCATGATGCACCAACCGTCACGTTAGTACATGTATATGTGCATAGATTTCCTCGAAAGCAGAATTAATCGTGTCCCCTGTGCTCAATTTTGTCATTTTACACGTGCATCTTTCCCCAGACCACCCGAACCGTCCATAACAATGACGTCAATGAATGACATGTCGTTTATATTCCATTTGGGAATTTTGAGAAAAGAAATTTATAAAGTAAAAATCATAAGTCCTTATGCATCTGAGCAGCAACGCTAGGCATCAGTATTGTTTATACTGGCCCAGAACGCTGTTTATTTACTCCTCAAAGCAAAGAAGTGAATGTATATGAAGTCTGCCCGGCAGAAGAAAGTATACATTTGAAAATTGGATTTGACCAAATAAACAAACGTTATCAAAAAGTTACTAAACGCCGAAACACTGTAAACTTCAGGTCCAAAACACAACTATGATACAAATTAATCACCATCGAGTAATCATTTCTTGTTTCATTTTTAGCCTCCATTAATAACAGGTTTATCATGTCTTTTGCTGGGCAGTTTATAATCATTTATTTAGATGCATTTGTCTCTTGCAAAGAAAAGCTTACTTAGTATATTTTACTCAGTTGTCTGAGGGTCTTACGCAGGAATTCCAAACTGCACAAAAGTCTCATTGCAACCCGCGAGAGAGCTTAAAAGGTAATCCACGGTGCCATGTTCCAGAACGCGTTCTATAGATTAAAGACCGGATTCTATAGAGGTAGGAGAAGCGCAGTTTACAAGCAATAACTGTGCTTTATATCGTCTCAAGGAAAGACAGCGGTGGGGAGAAGTGATGTACATGTCGATGTGGATTGCCTCGCGATCTGAAATCTATCCCACAAGGGCCGGAGAAGGGGTATTAACAACGAAGGAAGTCTTCTCCTTCAACTTCGGAAGCTGAATCGGTGCATTTAGGGCTTCAGGGTTGACATGGGTGACATTTTAAAGTTTACTCTGGTTATTTAATTATAATCCTTTTTTATGAAACTTTTGAGAAAGTGTGTTTGGTGTATTTCTGCTGACATTCACCAACGCCACTAGATTTTTATGGCTTTACATCCAAAACTTATCCGTATTTTAATACAATTATTTTGTCATATCAAAACCTATCTGTATCGGTCTGTAGGTACATACACAATGGGCTTAAACGCTTGTTCTTTTAATGAAGATACGGTAGTGCTTGCGACCATCTTCGCAACAATTTACAGTTTCGTCAGCCGCATTTCAACTGAAGCGCCAAATACTGTGTATGCGTACTTATGATTTGATTCGAACCTCGATCCCACATGTATTTGTGAGCAGTGAATGTACTAACCGCTGCATCGTTATGTGTCATTCGGCTGAAGGATTAAACAGGGACCCAAAGCAACATGGCTCTTCACATTGTCGTCATGAGAAGCCATGAGAGGCTATTGTCTATAGCCGTGTAATGGGAGTATTCCTGATCGTGGTATCGATATGCAGGGTTGTGGCCCTTAGACTCGCCAGGATCTGCGATTATGAGCTGTCAACGGCATACCCATGCTCGTGGGCTTCACCAAAATGGTTTGAGCTTTCGTCTTTATTCAACTGACACTGTGATACAACAAAGATTCTTTTCAAAGCGTAGTTAAACCAAAACCTGCTCTCACACACATCCAATTGCTAACTAGATCCTCTCGAGAACATCTTGGCTCTCTTCGTGATTGAGGTTTCGGGGTCTCCCCTGACAAACATTCCCATGTAGATGTGTCAGTCACACACTATCACCCTCCTCACCATCACCGACAAAATTAAGATTTCAACAATATCATACATTCTCCTGCATTCTCATGAGAATCTCGATGAGGGCTCCAGTAAAGATGGTGCGAAAAGCCACTACAAAGACGCCGCATGGGATAAATTCCCCTGCTCATTACTGCAAGTATCCTTATCTTCCTGGGGCCATTTTGGCCACCTTTTGGAGGAACGCAGAATGTTTATCGTGCGAGAGGATAAGGAGGTTTAGCCGTGGGTACACTGCCTCCATGGTTCACAATGCATGCTCATCATGACAGGGACACCGAGCAATAATTGGTGAGGGTACACAGGAATGTGCTTATGCATCCTTGTTTCCAATTTTCCAAGCATTTCATTGACACATTGGACAAAGTTAACAATAATACAGGGGCGGTCGGGTAGCCTAGTGGTTAAAGCGTTCGCTCGTCACGCCGAAGACCCGGGTTCGAATCCCGACATGGGTACAATGTGTGAAGCCCATTCCTGGTGTCCCCCGCCGTGATATTGCTGGAATATTGCTAAAAGCGGCGTAAAACCAAACTCGCTCACAACAATACATGCATCAGTTTTATGTATGGGATCATGGTCATGTCAGAGCAATAAACATATTTTAGTTCTCTATTAGCTTCTTAAATGACATTCGAAAGAAGTAATTTTCTAAGTTTGGATATGGTGTGAATGTTAAATTACTGGTTCTAATTGGCAAAACCACCACTCCCGGATCTCTAGTTTCAATCATATTGATGTCAGTGTCATAGACCCATGTAAAAATTGTCATAATTACTGTAGCATTAATAGACGGATTTTCCTGGAAAAGTCCAGATACACTTCGAGCGATACAACTGGTTTACCTTACTTAGGTATCGACTGGTTTGCTACGTGCGGTTTCAATCATATCGATGTCATAACTACCGAAAATAATTTTCATAATTGTTTGTAATCAACGAGTAAACTGTCAGACTTTCCCGCAAAGAAAAAAACAATGCAGATGCACTTCAAGCCTTATATGAACATGTAGCTATTCTTGCCTCTACACAAACTATGCTACCTGCGGTACCTTCTGGAAATTATATTCTGAGAGCATGAAAAACATATGCTGGGCTTCTGTTTCAGGAAGCTTTTGGACTGATGCTAGCATGAATTCAGGAGAATTTTAGAACCTTAATCAGGGCACACTAGGGAAGCTACCAATACCTATTTGGGGTGATTTTCATGTGTAATTTGTGGTTAAGGGCCTCTCAGGATGAGAGAATTTCCATGTCGCGATGGTTGGAGCAGCTATCAGAATCGGAGCATCACCCTAATTGTTCCTGCAGATAACGAAATTGCATTAATTGGCAGAGAATGGTACCGATCCATGATTGATTGAAACACTTTGGAACCAGCGGAATCGCAGTGATCTACAGTCCGACCAAACTACGGAGCCATGAAAATGGACGTCCATTTCTATAAATCTTTGACCATGGCAATGTTTGCGGTTATCGGAAAGACTATTTGACATGTAGCGGTCGACCAGTTTGGCGAGGCGGAAGTGTTGGTACTGGGGCTACGGTCGTGCCTGTTTGCTGGTTGGATGATAGCATCTCCTGGAACCCCAGGATTTAATTTGCGGTTTTCGAGTGGTCAGCCATAATTACCCCTGACCGGGATCAGTGGGTCAGGGGAGGCAACCGTAATTAAGACAACTGTTATTTTATTGACTCTAAGACATACATTTAGTTTCACGTGACACTGACTCCGTGGTGGTCCTTGCCATGGAAATGAAGTCGAAACTGAGGCCATGAAAGTAAACACTAGTAGAACCTTTATAAGGTCTTAGATTTACAGTAATCGATTCCTGTGACTTTTCCTGTGGGATAAGGAGATTGTTTGACCTACATAACATTTAAATGCCTTCATGTACATATACAGACAGTTACAGGCATAATTTGAGTGTTTGTCCTAGTAGGACGTGAGGTACTGTTGCTCACATATACTTTAAGTTTTAGTGTTTATGTGACCTGATAACGATCTCTTGAACCAAAAGCTTTAATGTCTATAGAATGATGCAATAATGTTTTATCAAACTTAACACAAAGGGGTGCGCTTCGAAAAACACGGTTTATTAAAAAACAAATATTTCTATGATCGATAAAAGTGAAAAAAACAAATACAGATGACATATCTGTCAAAACAGATCTTCACCTCCCAACATCTAACGAATTAAATGTCTCTAGACAACTCGCACATGGCCCAGCGTCTAAAAAGCAGCAATACAACCGCATGTTTCTACATGAGAAGCAGGACTAGTGCTATGTGCACTCGTTGAAAGATAGCACAACCCCCATAGCAACAAAAGGGTTCTTGACCTATTGGTCCGAGCGGCTGTATTTACACAAGGGCTAACAAAGGAGGCATTATCTGAGAATGTACTAGCAATGCGAATTCTAGTACATGCGAGGGACATCGATTCCCTAATTTATATACACCAATTATGAACGACAGACTCCATGTTTCTTGGGGAAAGTGCCACCTGCATACGCCCTAGGATATTTCCATCGCGTTTATTCCGAAAATACGGACTGCCCGGAGATAAAGCCTAACAAAACGTATTGAACGACGCATTCGAAACAAGATGTTTATTGGTGGGTTTAGCCATTTTCTTAGGACGAGTGATTTGAAATATTGACAAATGAAATCAAAGGAAAGATAATGTCAAGCTCCTGAAATCATTTTCTTTGAGGCGATTGTTCGGACGGTATTTCCACATAAAGCAGTCTGACGTCATTTGAATTCATCGTGACACAGTTGATGTTGGAATGACGATATAAGAAACATACATTGGCCACAAGACAATTCTTTTGCAATATTGTCGGTTTGGTGTATAAACATTTCACATGTAACAAAAGGGAGCAATTAAAACAGCTATTTTACCGCCACGCAGTCTTTTAAACAGTAACACAATATAAACAATAGAATAAAGCTGGCTGAAAATAATGACTCGTTTCCTTGACATCTACACCCGAAACAGTTCCAGTCCCCACTGTAACTGGATTGGATTTGGTTGCTTTGTTGTTTAACGCCGCACGCAGCAATGTTCCAGCTATATGACGGCGGTCTGTAAATAATCGAGTCTGGACCAGACAATCCAGTGATTGGCATCATGAGCAACGATCCACGCAATTTTGAGCGATGACATGCACCGACCCAGCCAGCGAGCCTGTCCACCCGATCCCGTTTGTCGCCTTTTACGGCAAGCATAGTCGCCTTTTACGGCAAGCATGGGTTGCTGAAGTAACTGGATTGGAAGTGAATAAACATCTTTGATGGACATACACATACATATGGCAACACAGACCTGTCTACACAAACCGACTGTTTTATTGGTCTAAATGCGAAGGGGTCACATCTATAAGGAGCCTATTACGTACATTGAGAGAAAAACTAAGGCCGGCTTACGTCGGAAACAGGCATATATCTCAGCAATGCAGCTGCGCTCCTCTACCCAAGTCTCCCGAGGCCTAAAATGTTGTTTGATTCGAGATGTTATCGATTTAAAGAGATTTTTTCCTCAAGCGAACAACGGTTATCTATGGTGCAGCAATGGAGGTTCATCAAGCGGAAGTGAAAGCGGATTTCGCGCCTCGTTTGAGATCCATTTCCGGTTGGGGACATTTGCTCTGAAGACGTTCGAGCTGAGATAAGGATTTCGGAATTTGCTAAGTAAAATAGTGGAACGCACGACTGGGGAAAATACTTCCTTTGAGAGTCTCATTAAGGTATGGTCCTGAAAACGAATAATTTAAGTTCTTCATCAGTGATATTGGGATAGAAACAAAAACAGTGAAAAAGTAAATATTAAACTTCGACATCAAAGAAGACCGATTTTCTTTTCTGACATGCTTGAGAGAACTGTATATCCGTATGTTTATTAAATACAGGTGGATGATACAGGTAACACATTTGAAAATGCTTAATTAAAGTTAATGAATTGGTTTGTGCAATCATTCAATCATTATTGAGAGCGGCAACCATAAGGAAATATACACAAAGAAAAAAGTTAAGCAGACCCTAATAAATTTCATTATTGTTTGGTCCCAATATTTGTAACAGTCATGAAAGATATAATTACGGGAAGAATTGTGTTTTCTCGAAATGATGTAATCAGTCATGCGTGACGAAAGCTCACGTGCTATGCATGGTATGCCCGTGTAGCATGCTACCCTCGAGTATCTCTAAAAGCAGTATATCCAAACGTTAAAATTGCTTTCTTAAGATCGGTTTTAAACAGTTATTCCATCACATTATGTGGCCATGGCACGAAGGCGATTATCAAACGCCACAAGATGGTAAATAATCGTCATGCATAAGGCAGGAATGTCTTGTAATGCCACTGGTCGGAAATAGGGGTATCATCACAATGTCGTAAGCCGTTTAGTCGAGAAACATGCTCAGACGGGTGATGTACAGGACCGTCCCAGATACGGAAGACCTCCTGTGACGACACATCGCGAAGACAGGGGCCTTCTGCGTCTCATACGCTGAGAACCCTTTTTAACAAGTACAGCTGAAACAGCTGTGGTTGCCCAATCGTCGTTTCAGCACCAGAACCGTCAGGGAACCGGCTAAATGCAGCAGGACCGAGGGCTAGACGAGTCATAAAGCGTCCCTTGTTGATAGATCACCACAAATCTGCTCGTTTAGTATGGTGTATTGCGCGACAAAACTGGAATCTGAGAACTTGGTGACGGATCCATTGGTCAGAAAAAGTCACTTTCTGCTCCACGTCACTGATGGAAGAACGAGAGTTTGGGGTCACCGGAACACGGCCTACACCCCCAGGAACATTAAACCGACTGTTGCATACGGCGGGGGCTCGGTAATGGTTTGGGGGTGGATCTCTCATGATTGCAGGTTGGATTTGGTCACCATAAGGAGCAACGTAAGAGGGGCTCAGTACATCCGGGACGTTTTGATGCCAGTCGTCGTTCTTCATTTTGACAACCACCCTCTTGCTACTCTACCTCAGTACTTGGATGACAATGCCAGGCTTCATCGTTCACATGCAGTCGTGGATTACATGAGGGCCAATGCAACAACGACTCTACCCTCGCCAGCAATGAGCCCAGATTTGAACCTCCTTTATCATGTTTGGGATATTCTGGGGCGGCGCATACAGGCACGAGATCCTCCTGTACACGATTTACGCCAGTTGGAAGCAGCATTGCATCAGGAGTGGTTGTTGTTGACCCATCAACAGATCCAACTGACTGGAGGCATGAGACGTAGGGTGGAATGCGTCATCCGGCACGTGGCGGTTATACCCGCTACTGATCTGTTTCACGTGTCATGTCAAGAAGAGACTTTGAGGAACATTTTCACATGAAACATCAAACGTAACTCGTTTACTTAATCCTGCAGCTCCATACTTTTTTAGGTATTGTCTCAGGTCAAAACAGTACCTGTTTGCCATGATGTTTTTGTCAGTAAATTTCAATCACAACTTACCAATATCTTCTTTATTTGTTGTCAAATGTTGTTCTTTCCGATGATATTGGTATCGCCCAGCTCCTGTGGTCAGTCATCCCATGCCACGATTTTTGCCATTTGTCGTGGTTCAGAAATAGGGTGTGCTTAACATTTTAATTTGTGTATATAATGAAGCATTTTTCCGTATGACACGACGCAGTCCAAGAATAATCCGTACATCATCCATGTCTTAATAAAGCATAACCTCTTTAATCCGTGCGATTTTGTTCCCTAGATTTGTCAGGAGTTTTAAACAGTATTCAATAGTACATGGAATGATATGATTGGTTTATAGATTAAAAAGATGACGTTGAACCTACCCTTTAACATATGCTTAAACTATTTTAGCGATGCGAACGCTTTGTTGAGCTCAAATAGACCTGCCCGTAGTGTGACACCTACGTGGTTAAGATGGCATGTATTCATACCCTTCATGACACTAGTGAAATTGGAGCAAGGGCGGCCGAAGCAATGGTATATTTTCGTTAAGGTACGATGTTAAAGCACGATGTCAAAGTTCGATTTTAATGTACGATGTCAAGGTACGATGTCACGGTCCGACGTCAAGGTACCATGAAAGGTTGGACGTGAAGATACGTCGATGTGAAGTGAAGGTACGATGTCAAGGTCCGACGTCAAGGTATGACGTCAAGGTCCGTCGTCAAGGTATGTCAAGATATGGCGTCAATGTATGATACCAAGGTATGACGTCAAGGTATGACGTGAAGGTACGACGTGAAGGTATGATGTCAAGGTATGACGTCAAGGTATGGCGTCAATGTATTATGTTAAGGTAGGACGTCAAGGTATGACGTCAAGCTATGATGTCAAAGTATAGCATCAATGTATTCTGTCAAGGTATGGTGTCAAGGAACGATGTCACGGTCCTACGTCAAGGTACCATGTAGAGATTGGACGTGAAGGTACGTCGATGTGAAGTGAAGGTACGATGTCAAGGTCCGACGTCAAGCTATGACGTCAAGGTCCGACGTCAAGGTATGACGTCAAGGTATGACATCAAGGTATGTCAAAATATGGCGACAATGTATGATACCAAGGTATGACGTCAAGGTACGACGTCAAGGTATGTTGTCGAGATATGACGTCAAGGTATGGCGTCAATGTATGATGTTAAGGTATGACGTCAAGGTATGACGTCAAGCTATGATGTCAAAGTATAGCATCAATGTATTCTGTCAAGGTACAATGTCAAGGTATGATGTCAAGGTACGAAGTCAAGGTAAGATATCAAGGTATGAAGACAAGGTGCGATGTCAAGGTATGACGTCAGGGTATGACGTCAAGTTACGATGTCAAGGTATGACGTCAAAGTATGATGTCAAGGTATGACGTCAAGGTACGATGTCAAGGTATGACGTCAAGGTATGATGTCAAGGTATGACGTCAGGGTATGACGTCAAGGTATGATGTTAAGGTATGACATCAGGTATGACGTCAAGGTATGATGTCAAGGTATGACGTCAAGGTAGGATGTCTAGGTATGATGTCAAGGTATGACGTCATTGTATAGCGTCAATGGTACCGATTAAGATACCATATTGTCCACATTCGTCCGCTTTTGTCATCGCCCAATGGTTGATACATCTAGTGCGATTACCCACTTTGTTGGGCACAATGTATGAAGTCCAATTCTTCGTGACTACCACCACCCTCGCCCCATAATGCCATAGACACTTACAGACTTCAAAGATACATAACTTTTATTTCCAAATCGACAAGTATTTTTCATTAGGGCATGTCTTAGACAATGCAATACCATGACGTCAATCTTCAGCACGATGTCGTCACGTAGCCCTAAGGACAATAACGCCTTAATCAGTGAGAAAAGACTGCAGTGCATTGACACAATATCACCTCAGTGTCAACAGTTTGACCCAGCCATTACCGAAAACGTGCGTCTTTTCTTGTCGAATGACAAATCTTCTTTTTCTCATCACATTCTTAATAAAACGGTTATCCAGCATTCTACAATTTGAAGGAGGTTTCAAATGGCACTCTGGGTATGACTTGAGGGTGGACATCTGAAGGCGTTGGTCTGGCAAAATATCAAATGTCAAACCCAATAAGCGGGGGGCTCTTGAGAACTTCCTACACTTTCGAAAGCAGACGACTCTTTTTCTGCCGGGCAAATTCACCAATTTTCTTTGTCACTTTGACTTCTTCCAGCTTCGATCCAATGCCTGTTGAGACCCGTAAACTATTACAACAAACAGTAATTGGCCAGCGTACGTCTCAAACATGCGTTTTCAGCATTCAACATGGCAAGCTTTTTCTCGAATGCCAGAGAACGACAAGTAGCCGCGATTGATCCAATCTGTCAACAGGGACTATTTTTTCAAAAGGAGATATTAATGCGCATGCATGAAGGCAATACGTCGATGACATGGGCATCGATAAGATTGGAGGCGGAATCCGTTTGAAAAGAAATTATCTGCCGAAGGTTTTCCCCATGATGTATCAAGTCAAATGCAAGGAATCCCAGAATCAGTTGAATTTGTTTTTCATGACAATTTGCTTTAATGTTACAAGGTTGAAAGCGTTATATTTACATTTTCGAAAAAGAAAATTTAATGTAAAGTTTTAAAACTCTGTTAATCTTTAGAGACAATCCATCTTGTCAGTGGCTCGATTTTGTGCCGTACCGTCCTTCACGGGTTACTAAGGTCAAATGACTGAAGTTCGCTGAATAACATCATTATAGTGTTTTCAAAGTAACCAGAGCTTTAAAGTAATGGGACAATTGGTATTTACATATTAAACTTAATTGGATATTAGGTATCTGAATCACACAATGAACCAGAAAGGCCATAACACGAGTAAATGTAATTGCAGGTACGACACCAGGGGTTTCGGGGGCACGGGTGGCCCAGGCGTCTAAGGCGCCGCGATTCGCTGTGCAGAGTTGCGTCCCTTGGGCACGCCAGAAACCTATGATTGTGGGTTCGAATCCCGGTTCGCCCCGATTATGTTTCTAGGTTTGGCAGCACCATACCCGTGCTCGTGGGTTTCACCGAAGTGGTAAACGTCTTAGACCTGCATCACTTCGGGCTTTCCTCCCACATTAAGCTGACACGCCGTGATATAACTGGAATACTGTTAAAAGCGGCGTTAAACCCAACTCACACACACACACCAGGGGTGTCCTCCCTTAACCAAAGGGTATATGCCTATTGTTGTTTTAACTAATTCCTCATTTGCTGTATAACTATTGGAAGTATGACAAATGGGCGTATGACAAATGGGAGTATGACAAATGGGCGTATGACTAATGGGACATGACCACACCAGGTGTTCAAAGCTGGATGAGAATGTCCACCTGCATCTGCCAATTTCTGCTAGTCTAGTGGGTAATGTCGTCGCTCGTAACCTAAATATCTGGGTTCGATTCCCAGCGTTAAAACATGCATTATTCTTTCGTGATGATCATAGAGTTGGTCGTAGATTGCAATCACAAGAAAATACAGGGACGTTCTAATGGGTTGAAGTAGGGTGAAGATCAACCTGAACGGAACTGAAAGTCCCTGAACTTAATTATTACACGGTGCACCCCAGGTCGTATGTGATTACAAATTTAAACCATTTGCCAAGGGAGATATGAGAACAAACACTCTCAAACCACTTCAAAAGAAACAAATAGTTAAAAAAACTATATACTTCTAATATGACTTGTTATTAAAAGTAATAATATTTATAGCGTACAAACATCAGAATATTACCATAGAATGATTGCATTATGTGTTTAAATAATAAACTCAGATCGAGCATACGGCTTTAAAACTTACGAATCTATTGCATGGAAACCTAAGATCACCACTGCACTGATTAAATGCGTAAAAAATGCTGCAAAAACGGTTTTAATCTCGAAATGACCTTGTTTTTAACACTACTATACTGGGGAGTAAAACCATCGCTGGCTCCAGGGGAATCTAATTGAGAAGTGTTTCTTGCAGAACGCTTGACCGTACACACTTTACACTGGGTGTACTTACAGCGTTAATTTGAAGGGTTCAATCGAAATCTACATATCAATATCATGTCGACTTCCTATAAATTATGGTGGATCTTAATACAACCCCTCCGAAGTTGTATGACATTACAATGACAGAATGTCACTGACAGGAACTATTCAAGCATACAATGAATCTTTCAGATTGAATTTGGACTTTATTTCACCAAGAAAATATTCCTGTAAGAATACCGATAGCTAGCTTCATTCTCGGATTGTTTTAGCGTCAACATGGCAGAGGTTCTGTCAATATGAAAAGGGTTACATTTCAATTACTGCTCAATCACTACAGCATGTGCAGTGTTGTGGTACGTGACAGAGAAGAATGTCCTTATATTAATCTAAGTATGCATTTGGATAGACTTACTGTAGCCGTATGGAGAGATCGAGGTTTGTCGTCATAGTGGCGGGGGACAAAGATCTTGCACGGGTAATCCACTTTCACCAGAATTGTTTTGATTGAGGGTTTTTTTCAAATTACAAAAAAAACACATTACGTACAGCCGAACCAGTTCAAATATACCGTTATCATATTGACTAGGCTTGGTAATATGACATCTTGTATGCAAAAGTCAGTGAAATGTCATGCTTATTGCGCCGTGATATTATATATTATTATTTATTTTAAGGGAAGACTAATTTATGTGGGTGGGTGGGTGGGCTGAATTGATGTCTAAAAAAAGAGTTTTTAAAATTAGATCGTTCCGTTCCCCTTTTAACACACTTTGATTTCTTGTTTTTACAAAGTGACCGAAAACATATACTGTCTTTACCCATTTTCCCATGCAACTCCTCTTGAGTATTAAAACATATCTAGAGAGAGTGTTTATAACATGGTCTGGCCATAGAGTAGTTTGGATGATAATATTTCACTTGGATGACATATTCCCTAATTTTCTTTGACGTTCATCGATTTATAAATAACCACTAGAAGACTGAAACAAGTTTAAAATACAAGCCATCACCAGGATGCACTTAAAGTCCTCTTTCATAAGAAAGTGTCTTTCTCTTTTTTAGTTTTTAACATTTTTTTTTCCAGACAATCGTTTTAGCACAATTGCGTTGCTAACAAAAAAACAACAATTTGACATCTTGTGATCGACCTAATCTCAAGCAGGACGCCATACCGAAGAAAGCGAATGGATCTCAATGTTGACATTTCGACTTTGCCAGTATGTACAGTGTAGTGTGTTATTTGATATTTCTAAACAAAGAACATTGAATTCTTCCAGCCAATTATAAACATCTGCTATGCCTATACGTCATCTCACTATAACTAATGACTTCGTGAAGGTCTACGCTACTTTTACAGTTTTATGTCGTGGAAGCCATCATTCTGCAGCTATATGAGCATTTAGAATCAAGAACAGCCAATGTTTCACCGAGGAACATGACTGCAACCTTAAGCAATGAGCGACTCCAGAGCAACACAGAAACCTTCAGACGTCCTTTATGCGAGTTGTGTTCAAAGACAATAAATCAATGCAAGATTATATGGAGTCTGTAAAGGATGTTCAAACAACGACTGGTGGTGCCACGTGGAACTGATTCTGCCTTCAGCCATTAAGATATATCGTAACTAATGAAAACTAATATTTAGAGGTATTAGTGTTCTGCGTTTTATGGAACCTTGTCTAATCGGAATGGTGGAGATGAACTGTGTTTTCATATCTTTTCCCAATATTATAGTTGGCCCGATTGGCCTAGTTGTTTAAAAAGTACAATTCGCTGTGCAGAGTTGTGCCCCTTAGCCGAGTCTGGATCCGATGATTAAATCTCAAACAGGCCTTGATTATGATCCTTGGATTGTCAGCAAGCTATCATGTACGCGGATTCACTAAAATTTTAAACGCTTACGCATTGCTCCACTTTGTTTTAAATACACTGACACGTTTTATAACTGAAATACTGGTGTATTTAGGACTTATTTCAACTGCCAGTACACCTGGGCCCACTTGCCCACTCGATCTTAGCGCTAAGACTATTTTAATCCTATGTTATAATATGGGAGTTAAGATCACCTTAGCACTAAGATCGCTTTGTGCAAGTGGGCCCTGGAAGGTGTGGCGTGGTATTATTATGATTTATGTCGTGTGATATTTACAGGCCGCCGTGATGTGGCTGGAATGTTGATGAGTGTGGCGTAAAATAACATTCGCTCACTCACTCTTACTCTTAAGAGGTACCACGATGGTATAGTCACTAGATTGCACGGTCGAGGTTGGATTAGTGATAGGACACCGTAATATATACTAGTATCTGGAATACTGCAGAGTACGGCGTTATACGACAATCAAACAACATAGCGTATCCCAAAGGCATACGGTGTTGAAACTGAGGTAGTCTCACAAGGAGGTTTGACTGTAATTCCCTAACAATTGTTTATCGTGGTTCAGCCAGTGAGATACAGCAGAGTAATAAAGGATTAGTCGTTGGTTGCTTCGGGGTATCCTCCCACACTAGGGAAATGCCCGAAACCCTTCTATAAAGACACATCACTTCATCATCTACTCCTACGTATAGCAGAACAATAGGGAATCAGCTTAACAGACCCAAATTTGTCTCATCCGATCGATGTGTCTGTATTGATGACTTAGGGGCTTAGGTCGTTGTGTGGTCACTGGTAGTAGAATCATCAGGCCAAATTCAACACTAAAGCAGCATACTTTAGCCCAATCTCATTAAAATCAGACGCTAGTGCTCACTGCCATTACACAAAGATGTAAGGACATCTCATTACAGGTCACGCCAGAACAACCTTTCATCCAACCAATCAGAGCTCCCTTTGCTAGATCGCGAAAGTCAGACTGCGTTTTCTGATCATGCACCCTCGAAAAGTTCACTTTTCCGAACGGCAGTAACTGGACACTGGAGGCAGCCATTGTTGTCATACAATGGAGGCTATCATTTAGACATTCCAGAATGTTCTTTTGTTCCGTTTTCAAATTGTTGTCAAAATATCGCCATTTTGAAACTTGTGGTGTGACGGTCGAGAAAGCTGCTACCGCACCTCTCCTTAAGCGACGTTATCGCCAATTACAAGACCACCATCACTTTGACCTTGTGTCCGTGCTGCTTCACCCGGACTTAACCCACTGAACACTGACATGAATATGTACATTTTACCTCAAGATGCAAGTAATTTTCTATACGTTAACTACGGTAAAACGACAGCGTAAACGTCGACCCATGCTGTGAGGGTACTGTGAAACATAACGATTAAGACCCCAGAGTTGTCTTCGGTGTATATGGAACCAACAATGCTCTCGGCAAATAAGACTTGCCTCACTTCGCCCTTTCCTCCCAAACCAAGCCAACATGCGCTAATATAACTCAAATTATAGGCGTTAACGCAAACTCACTCACTCCACAAACGACTGTGAACACTATCAGCCACTGTCCGTTGTTTCACGGCAGAGCATCTGTGAGTCTTGCTTTTCAACAGAGCGCTCACACAGAGCATGTGCCTACAAAATGTTTAAAGCAGTCGGGCTTCGTCCAACTCTTCCTTGATACGTGAATTATTGCTTAACGGGGCGTCGCTACTCTTGAAGCTATTCGTGGCGAGTTTAGTAACTGGAAATTGCTGTTTCAAACAGAGATGATAAAATGTGTGATACCAGTAGGACACGACAATGATTCCCATATCGCGAACACCCGGTGTCCTCACTCATATTTAGTGATCCATACATATAATTTACATCACTATTTTGGTTTTTGAACCCTATGGAATCTGTTTCGGCGGATAATCGAGACTGATAGCGTGAAATATTCTTCTTGTCATCGCCTACATATCGTGCGCAGAGACCGAAGGAGATTCCCCTGATTTCGGTTCAAGGTTAGAGAAACCATGGTAAGGAAGACAGCTTTGGACGGATGCACTGTCTTATTTCGTATTAGTGGGTGTGTTTAGTTTAACGCCGCTATGAAAAGTATTCAGTTTTGTCACGGCACGGCAGTTTGACGTAAGAGGAAAGCATGAAGTGATGCATTTCTCGAACGGTGGCGCCTTCGACTGTACTCTCTTGGTATCCGCTATCGTGACCTTCCGTCCATATACTGGTAAATTCGAAATGGACGTACATTCGTAACATGACTTCATCCCTCGTGTGGTTCCTCTTAGTAATAAACATTGGCTACGTAGCCAACATGCAAATATTTAACAACAAACCAAATAGTTGTTTATTCTTGTTTGAAAGCAGTAAAAACATTGACTTCAAAAAGTAACTTTACATGGCACGGCTTTTTAAGCGTCCTTACGGCTGAAGTAATACAACATACCGTGTCACTTGTCTGTTTCTGCAATTTCCCATACCATCAGCTTCACTGCAGGCGTTACCTTCACACGCGTAATCCCATCATCCCTAAAACACTCATTGCGTCTAGTAGTTCTTCAGGTGTTAAACGCTTCAAAGGGTCAATTTGTGTGTCCCAAAATTGTTCCGAAGAATCTTGTTGTCGACCATCTTGCCAAACTTTGATTCGAAACTAAATGTTTTTTTTCTTGAAAGTACCGTTTTCGCAAAAATAATGAGGTTCTCAATTGCTATTTAATTGATACATTTACTGCTACATAACCTGAAATTCTTTTCGTTTTGCCAAATCTTGGTTTTCAACAATCAGACATAGGTTACGTAGCCAATTTTGAAGTCTTAAATCTTGATACATCTTTAAAGAAGTGCGACTTCTTTGGCATATGAAGCTATGTGCACAATATGCGATGGTGTGAGTTGGAACTTATGCCCCTTTTAGCCTTACCACACCTGCGGATACAACTACAGTGATTGAGTGAGTGAGTTGAGTTTAACGCCGCTTTTAACAGCATTCCAGTTATATCACGGTGTGTCAGCTTAGTGTGGGAGGAAAACCCTAAGTGATGCAGGTCTCAGACGTTCACTTCTTCGGTGAAACCCACGAGCACGGATATGGTGCTGCCAAACCTAGAAACATAATTGGGCGAACCGGGATTCGAACCCACAATCATATGTTTCTGTCGTGCCTAAGGGACGCCACTCTGCACAGCGAATAGCGGCGCCTTAGACGACTGGGCCACCCGTGCCCCCGGATACTACTAATAAGATCCACACATTGTACCCATGTGGGGAATTAAACCCGTATTTTCGACGTGACGAGTTAACACTTTAACCACTAGGCTACACAAAACTGAATCTGATGAAGCGAAGTGACTTGTAAATGTTAGTTTATGCTCACAAAGATTGCCTGGCGGCGATTTCGGGGTAGAATAGATCCAAACATATCCGATTCTTGTAAGTGGCGACTAATTCAGAGCGTGTAACACGGCGAGTGACATGGTTGACTGTGTTGTCGTGCTCCGACGCATTCGTCACCACTCGACCCTTTCCGTAACCTGCAAGAAGACTCGTCCCCCCTATCGATGAATGTTATGTGCGAAAATACGACAAACCAATCAGAATGCGCATGATTTCAAGTACTTCGTCAAAGAATCCCTCAGAATTAATTTTTGATTTTACATATGTCTTTCATCTAAAAATATACCCAAGACACAGTTAAATGTGTTCAATCATACTGTATAATTCCGCATGTCCCGATGTGCTTTAAATTACATCTGAAATATATATAATATATGGGGAAATAAATGTGAACCATTAAGCAACGAGTTGACAATTGTTTTAGGTATACCCGTTTGCGCAAAGACGGGACCCGGTCGCCAAAATGGCCATGACAGGGGCACGAGTCGCTATTCGGCTTGTCCCGGAATAACACGAGTTGGTCACGAATGGCTCCGACGGTGAATGGTTGGCTGTACACACTGTGAACCATTGGTTTACATAACCCAGACCCGATTTGTTATGGGTGACCTTGAAACAGCTTCAGAAACTCGCTCCCTCAAGTTACTAAGGCAATTTCGACCGACCACTTGCCATTCAACGGTCTGATGCGCTTTCCACTGCCCGAACGCAGGCCGTTACGTTCGAGCTTACGTAACATATGTCGACAAACATCGTAAAGGAAGTCCAACATAGCTTTCTCTTCTCTTGGAAGATTCACCCTCTGACGTTACATGTTACGGTACGGTAACTAACCCGTTCCGTTGTTCCGAATGCCTTGAATAGCTGTTGCACTGCATGCTTAATTTGAACTCGGTGGTAAACACCTTGAAGAAAAATCTCTGGGTTGAACCGAAAGGGCAAAGTGATCTTGACTTTTACTCAAGAGTTTTCGCCAGAATTCCTTTTCATCAGTTAATGTTAAGATTCCTCTGCAGATAAGTTTTCAAG
Source organism: Haliotis rufescens (assembly GCF_023055435.1). Classification (NCBI taxonomy): domain Eukaryota; kingdom Metazoa; phylum Mollusca; class Gastropoda; order Lepetellida; family Haliotidae; genus Haliotis; species Haliotis rufescens. Next base: position 22,436,236 of record NW_025963891.1, read on the forward strand.
TTCATGGGCTTGGTGAAAGAACTCCTCCACATCGCCTGCTTCTCCAATCAGCATTCTATATCAGAGTGAGGAGTTTCTCTCACGTTTACACCTCCATAACAAAAGAGCCACATGAATGAGACTTCCGGAAATCATCGCGGAGGTAGACGAAAAAAACTAAGTACATGCTCGTTCCTTCAGAAAACTAGGTTAGGAAACACAAATCTCATCAAGATTTTTTCGAGATTCCCGTAAAGAACTTGCCAGATGAGATTTAAACGTTTTTACATACTACTGAACAGAAAGGTATTTTAAGTCACCGGAACAAGTTCAGGATAGGCAAAAATGTTGTGTCTTTCAAGGTTTTAAGTATTATCTAGGGAATGCTGGTCAAAAGTGTTGTTATGTACTTTAAGGATGCTTAATATCCTTATTATTATGTCAACTATCCTTATTATCCTTATCATAACAAGTTAAATAGGAACTTTCAACCCAAACTATCTTAAGTGTTACAATTGTTATCACTGACGTCAAATAACTCATGTGAGGGGAGTGTGGCAGCATCACTAACTCACTCACTCACTCACTCAGACACTCGCCCACTCACTCCACCGTTTTTGGTATCTCCTGCGTGACTTTATCAACTGGCTTAATACACTGAAATTTAGGATATTTTGACAAATTATATTTTGATAATGATTTACAAGCAAAGGGTCTGAAAATGCCAAACATTCACAGAACATATATTTAGTATATAAAACCATGCATTGTACAACCAAGAAAATACTTGCCAATTTACCCACCTAGCTTGAAAACAGGTATGTTTGACAATCCCATGTCAAAAAGCTGGGCGCCTTTAATAATAGTTACATTTCATGTTGAGGTGTTAGTGTATTAATCATTGCCATGTGGGTGGCAAGGAAGGCAGCAAAGAATTTGGAGAATTCCAATAACAAGTACTATTTACTATCCATACTTAAAGTTATGGGGCGATGGGGTAGTCTAGTGGTGAAAGCGTTCGCTCGTCATTCGGGTTCGATTCCTGACACGGGTACAATGTGTGACACATCCCGAAGCAACTAGGGCAGAAGAAAATACCTAAGATCATCAGTATCATGAGCCAAACTCATCACTTGTTCATGAACTCGGGAACCACAATCTGGTGAAATATTTCCTCTCATCTTCTGAAGACACTTCCGGAGGTCACCATTTTCTCCTCAAAATAAATAAAAGTAGAAAAAACCAGGTAACTTGGCAGTCCCATCGAAAGAAGACCCGGGTTCGATTCCCGACATGGGTACAATGTGTGAAGCCCATTTCTGGTGTCCCCCACCGTGATATTGCTGGAATATTGCTAAAACGGCCTGAAACAATACTCACTTACTAAAGTTATATCGAAGTGTCTATCACAGTTATTATCGTGAAAGTCATACAGAATTTCCAAGAAACAAGTTAATGACAATGAGAAGATCTTGGCATGGTAGCTGCACCACCGATTCCTTCGCATTTCACACCGAGCAAAAACGGGCTATAATTCCAGGCTTGCACTAACCCAGAATCTAGTCGTGACAAGGAGTGGTAACACTCATTCACAACATGTGGATACCAAGACCCCAATGAGTGAGTGTCGTGATATAGGTAGCTTCTAGCTATGTGAGCTTTTTACACCACAGCCAGTCCTTAGTACCCAGTCAATCATCCCCTGTCCTTATGAATGGAAAAGCATGGGAACGGTTAGACTACACAAGCGAGACAAACATGATATGATAGCAGTATGTTAGTGTTGGCAGCCCTTGTGCTTCCTACACCATGAGTAAACAACCGACCATACAGATGACGGTCTAAGCGGGATGGACCACCTCCTAGCTTAAACAGTGTAGAGAACCGCCTCCACTTCCCCCCGTCTGTCCTCCGTCTGATCTACATGTATGTATTAATATGTCTGTCTGTCTGTTGGTGTGTCTGTACAGTTTGTTCTGTCTGTTTGTATCTTTCTATGTATGTGTTTCCATCTTTGTAGGTTATCTATCTATCTATCTATCTATCTATCTATCTATCTATCTATAGACCGCCTCCGTGGTCTGGTGGTAGAGCGTCCGCCCGGAGAGCGGAAGGTCTGGGGTTCGATCCCTTGCTGCGTCATACCAAACAAAGATAAAAGATGGTACTTGTTGTTACCATGTTAACCAAAGACCGCCTCCGTGGTCTAGTGGTAGAGCGTCCGCCCGGAGAGCGGAAGGTCTAGGGTTCGATCGCTTGCTGCGTCATACCAAACAACGATAAAAGATGGTACTTGTTGTTACCATGTTAACCAAAGACCGCCTCCGTGGTCTAGTGGTAGAGCGTTCGCCCGGAGAGCGGAAGGTCCGGGGTTCGATCCCCTGCTGCGTCATACCAAATACGATAAAAGATGGTACTTGTTGTTACCCTGTCTTGCGCTCGGCATTAGGGGCTAAAACAAGGACTGGTCGGCTCGGAGTCGGTATACTGTGTCTGAGTGGGGTATTCATGTTAAACTGCGGCATGGTATCTCAGTGAGCTAGCACTATAAATCGGCATCAGTCCGGACTAGTACAAGCAGCCACACAAACACACACACGTACATGCACGTCGCTATATAAGTGCAATAATCTTTGACGCGACGTTAAACCCCATTTCACCTCACCTATCTTCATATATCTATCTTTGTAACTATGTATTAACACACAGTATGTATCTGTCTGTGTGTTTATATACAGTATATATGTACATGTATCGATCTATTTGTTACATGTATTTATCGATCTTTGTATGCACATGTATGTATCTGTCTGTGTGTTTATATACAGTATATATGTACATGTATCGATCTATTTGTTACATGTATTTATCGATCTTTGTATGCACATGTATCTGTCTGTGTATTAACACACAATACGTATCTATCTGTGTGTATATACAGTATATATGTACATGTATAGTGTACCCGTGAAAATCGGGGGTAGAATAGGTCTTCAGCAACCCATGCTTGCCGTAAAAGACGACTATGCTTGTCGTAAGAGGCGACTAACGGGATCGGGTGACTTGGTTGATGCATGCCATCGATCCCAATTGCGTGGATCGATGCTCATGATATTAATCTCTGGATTGATCTGGTCCAGACTCGATTATTTACAGACCGCCGTCATATTATTTGAACATTACTGAGTGCGGCGTTCACCAACCAACCAACAAACCAAGTTACATGTATCTATCGATCTTTGTATGTACATAATCTGTCTTTGTAATGTTTGCCCCTACGCAAAATGAAAAATTCGGCAACTGTCAGTGGCTGACATAACACTATCGCACAGAGTAACTGCCTGGCCCAACGTGTTTGTGTATATCATGTATACATTAGGTTGGGAAAAGTAAGTTATCTCATATGTATATATGTGAAATTGCGGGCGTTGTTTGTTCAACTTTATCTTTCATCTTTATTGTTTCCATTTCGTGAAACAAATGACGGTAATAATTGCCCGTTTTCATACTTAGTTGGTCTTATCGGGAATATTATTTACCGATATTCATATATTTCAAAGAAAATCGCGTTCGGCAGTGTGCCAGACATTTCCAGAGCAGTATTCAGAAAGAAGATATTTATGATAGCTGGCGCGTGTGATATTATATCTGCACGTTATGATACATGAAAATAGTTACTTCCAGTATTCAAAATGCATCTATTCTTTAAAAAAGCATGTTTCCGGTAGTCGGCAACGATGCATTAGTTTCGGCCTTGACCTTTAAAAATGACGTTGGAGGCTTTTATTCGGAATATCAAACATTTACATAGCAACGCTTCTTTCATGATAAACTATTTAAATAACACCTACTCTTTTTAATGAATATGTGAATAAATAATTGCCATTAGCTTTCATCGATTCTTCAGAATGAAGCCATTTAAGGACATTGGCCTCGGTGTAAATACTAGTAACCCACGACAAAACGTTCCACACAAACAAGGCGTGGTTTACATAATAGTCCAGAGCCGAGAAGTTTACTTGCGCGAGACTTTGGTTGAAAAATTAATGCATTTAGGTGTTCCTAATTCACATACAAACAGCCTCCGGGCAAACAGTGGTTTAGTTCCCAATTACACGCTCATTCAATGAAGACCGCAGGCAAACCACGCACGCTGGGACAAGGAAGTTCGTCATGGTACATTCTTAATATAAGTGCAGATCTATCCACATGCACTTAAAATGTCAAAACAGTGCATGGTCTTAAAAAGATCCAATGCGCATAGTTATACAATTTTGTTAATCTACTTGCAAATGGTCATTTGAAGATACCAATTTTGACTCTTAACGTCTTCTGAAATACAGATCGATAGAAGGTCGAATGAGGTGCTTGAGTACGCTTATGTAACTGACTGGATAGACTGAGATGAACATCATCAATAGCATTATGAGCAAATGTTTGGCCTTTTCATTCCTTGTCTGAATTGATGGTAATTGCATTACCGAGTGAAATGTGTGTGTGATATCAGAGCGGCATTGCCACAGAGAAGCTAGTCTGCCGCACAGTACAATTAATGCTGCACATCTTCAAGTCGAATGCATCTGAGATGTGGATCAATCTTTTCTCTGTGTTTGAGTGCAGGGAAGCGATGAAAATGGGATGCAAATTTGATTTTGTCAACACATTTATCTTTATTTGGCAGCCAAATGGTGTCAGAAGTCATATCATATGCAATCTGGACTAGAGCATTGGTGTAACCAGTAATATACGTGTGTAATAAATTTGCATATTTGCATGTGTATTTTCATGACCATCCTGGACACGGAGAGACATTTTTTGTAGAATAAATGCTGCATGGCGTTATAGCGATGAAACCTACAGCAAAACGCTCAGTGCTATTTATCAACTTTATTTTCTTATGCTGCCGTACAAAATAACGATTACTAGACAGTGAGGTGGCCCAGTGGTTCAAGCGTTTGTTCATCAAGACAAGACCCTGTTCCATTCTGCATAGTTGCAACATCTCATACCAAGAAATAGAAATGATGAAGTACAGATGAAACGGGTAAAGAATGCTGACTTCATTTGATTGACCAAAACACCAAATTCTAGTGGCAAGGTTGAAGTGAGTGAGTGAGTGAGTGAGTTGGGTTTTTTACTTGGAATGTTTTTTCAGGTATACTCCGCGTGTCAGCATTATATTTACTGGTGAGGAACCGCATTGGGAAAGCATGTGAGCACAGTTTGGTGCTGACTTACCACGAATCATAATCAATACACCATATACACATATACGGGATTCGAACCCTTGATCCACGGATCCTGGCAAGACAGCGACTCGCAATCCCCTCGACGCATGGCCAGTTGTAAAAAGGATACAAATAGGAATACATAGCAATATCCCAGCCCTATCAAGACGGAACTCATTCTCTGTAGAATGCAACCAGGCGCATGGTATTACAGGTTTCCAGGACCCCCTCCGTGCTCTACTAGATAGAACGTCTGTCCCGAGAGCGGAAGGTCGATGGTTCGATCCTCGGTCGCGTGATACCAAAAGACGTTAAAGATGGTACCTGTTATCCTGCCTGGCATTCACCAGTAAGGGTTTGAAACAAGGACTGGTCGGCTCGGAGTCAGTATATAAAATGTGTCTGAGTAGGGTATCACTGTTAAACTGGTATGTCAGTGGACGAGTACGGTAAAGCCAGTATTAGTCTGAAGTAGTACCAGCAGCCATGCGCACGCACTTCCCTATCATATATGTTCAATAATCTCAAACGTGACGTTAAACCCCATTTCGCTTCACTACACAACCTGATAGATACCAAAATTAATTTTACCTCATCGCTGCAGAAACATTGACGTCAATACAGAGATATGAAAACATGCACAATTTGAGAATAAGAACTACGATGGAACTAATTTGAACCTTCAGACTATGACGTGAGTGTAATTAAATTTCAATCTCAGTGTTAAAACATTGAATTTCTCTGTGCAGTGTTCAGGTTTTTATCGCTAAAGCATGCCGATTCAAATTGATAAACCTTCTTCACAAGACATGAGTGTATTCAGTTCGCTGGATCTGATTTAAAGAAAAACAAGTAACATCAATCCCTTGAATTAAGCCCCCACAAACATTCTTTGATTTTTCATACAGGGAGGGGAGTTAATGAGACTCCTTAGTATTTGATTTCAATATTTTGCTACATCACTTATCAGTAATGTCATCCAGTTATTTCATCCGTAAGCTATGAATTCCACTTCACTACGTGCCTCTCAACCTCGACTCCATTCAATGACGGCATAATCAATCTTGATAAAATCCTATTGATTATTTTAGAAAAAGAATGGCTTGCTTCTAATAAGATAACGCCAATATTTGTACGTTGACCATAGGACATGCATTTATCTGATTGATTTCTTCCCAATGCTACAATCATGCAATAAATTAGCGCAAAAATACATGAATTTGATATTAACGTTCCTTCATGGAGATCTACAACGGTACGTGTTGGGGATCAACGCCGTGACCCTTTGAGGCAAATGGCCGGCGGGACATTCCTTCCTACACGAACATTCTGGGTCAGTCTGAGTATTCCATGGTTCTCATGGCCATGTCTGCCATCATCACACTCATGCCCGCAGCTTTCTTTTCATCAGATTTTCTGGATGTGCTGAATTGATCGGTTCTTCTTCGCCTAGATGATTAAGGATTACATGACCCAGCTATACGCTATCTGAACCAATTGGCGGTCGCGTTGTTAAGTCTATTCTAAGGGAAATAACTAGTGTTGGAGGGTATGCATTACGTATTACCCTGGATATTATCGTGACTATGTTATTTAAATGATACGGTCTTTTGTTTGTAATATCTTTGGTTATTCTGACGCTTTTAAATTAATATGGCTTGCTCAGAGAGTTAATGATGGTAGTAGGTCAAACCAATAGATGCGGCAACTCAAGCCAATCGGTTGAGGATGGGAGGGAAGAAAGTGCAATTTTCTTCACAATGGAGAAATATGGAGACTTGTTCAAAGGATTATGCACGATAAATCTACAGGGAAAACACCGAAAGCACGAGTGTAAAGATATACCCTCAATGTCTCATGCTTCAATAACATCTCGGTGATATTAATACTGGAAACGTTATCGTGTGAGCTGTAGGGATATTGATAGCAAAATTGCGTTATGGTTGAATTTCATAATGGAATATATAAACCGTGATGGATTATGAATGCTATGCAATGAAGAAAACAGGAAACTAATTCACAATTTGTTAGCAACCATGCCACAGTTTAGACAAGGAAAGGTAAATCTGCCGTTAAAATAATTATACTCCCATCATTCAAATAAAATAATATAGGACTCCGATCTTTTTCACTTGGCAAAACCAGTTCAACATTATTGATCGCCCTGTACTAAAATCGTTCACGCGGTGTTTTAAATGATTCGTACGAAGAGAAAAAAATGGAAAACGCTTTTAATGGCATTGAAACATAACAACTTAATTACATCCTTATTGTATTTTTGCCAGAAGAGTTGAATGTATTTTGTCACGGAAGTAAGGCTGCGAACTCGAATAAGTACTCAATTTGGATGTTACGTTATTTGCCGTAGATGTTTCAGGACTTCTTCCTGCACATGGTAACATTTACAAGGGCTATTCTATTGTGGGACTTTCTCCTCTTATACCGCGGCGTCGGGGTAGCCTTGTGGTTAAAGCGTTCGCTCTTCACGCCAAAGGCCCGGATCGATTCCCACGACAGTACAATGTGTGAAGCCAAATTCAGGCGTCACCTGCCGTCATATTGCTGGAATAGTGCTAAAAGATGCGTAAAACAATACTCGTACCAAAAACAAAATTTGATAAAGATTTGTTTACACATCTTCGAAATCATATCTAGCATGGTCGGTGCTTGCAGGTTTGCATTGCCAGTTTAAATATTACTGTTATGCAATAAAGTTAAAAGTAGTGTCACAGCAATGAAACTCTTCTGGATTGTGCAGTTTTAGTTGTGAATACAGACATCCACTAACCAAAAGTTGATTGAGATTCAAGCATTGAGATTAAAATATTTTCTTCATAAATATTGAGTTACTGTACCAATTACACTAAAATCCTACTTATTTCAACAAAATATGATGCGATCATATAACGAACAAACAAGCCAATGTACAGCTTCTTCAGTTCGGCAATTTCAGGGAAGAGGACAGAGCCAAATATTCATAAATATGTTTTTCAAAATGGCTACATTGTCGGCCATATTGAAAATCGGATTCGAAACTCTTGAACAAATTGGGATGTCATCATTGACGGGTACAAGCATGTGAAGTTTCAGCTTCATTGGTCCTGTGGTTTTGTGAGACTATGATATTTACGGTACCAAAAATAAATTTTGACAGAATGTAAGATCATGGGCAAACGCAGTTTTGGTGTGATCATTGGTGAGAAAAAGTATGTGAAGTTTCAACTGCAGCTTGGTCCTGTGGTTTCTGAGAAGATGTTTTCGTCTCACGACCACCTTCAGACCGTGACTTACTGTCAAACCTTTTGTCGAGCCACTTACCCAAATTAATGCTGGTATTGTGTACGCCAATTAAAGGTGATGACCATAGTCACTTTAAACAGAAGGTATTTCTCTGTCTGTAAAGTAGCCGTAATTAGGCGTCCGCTTCCAGAAGCGCCTAAACTATAAGAAACATTGACCAATCGTGTCCAACATACATGTACATGCCTAAGTTTGGTTTGGTTTGGTTTGTTGTTGTTTAACGCCGCACTCATCAATTATACAGCTATAAAGACGGCGGTCTGTAAATAATCGAGTCTGGACCAGACAATCCAGAGATTAATATCATGAGCATCGATCCACGCAATTGGGATCGATGACATGCATCAACCAAGTCAGCGAGCCTGACCACCCGATCCCGTTAGTCGCCTCTTACGACAAGCAAAGTCACCTTTTACGGCAAGCATGGGTTGCTGAAGACCTATTCTAACGCGGATCTTCCTAAGTACGTGTATTGGCGTTGCATTAGGCATCTATTGGAAGACGCCTCGTACTCTATTGGCCCCAAATCACATTTTATGACCCGGGGCACGGATTTATCGCGTCTGACACATTTCTGATGCATTATCACATTATGTTCTATTTGTACAGCATATCCGTTGTGTGTGTCATCTGATCATCTGTTTTATGTGTACGTGTGTTCAATCACGTGACAAACCTGATACTGAACATGACGGCTACACATAATAATCAGCGATGGTTTTCATCTAAATAAAACCAAATAGCCTAGATTTGCACTTATCCTAACATCCTCCCCGATCAGATTTCAGAGACTGTGTAAACGTGCTAAAATCAATATGGATATGACCCTGACCCCGCTCGGATACAGAGATTAATGCGCTTAACCCAGACAATTTACACCAGTTCTGTGTCACGTCCATAGGAAATATAGTTCCAATCAGCTCTTTGCTTAACGTCCCGTCGCGGCAACTCTTTCAACAAAAGATGCAAAGCGATCACGTGACCTACTGATCAATGATTGGTTAAACACATCTAGCCCCTGTTTGAACAAGGACAAGGCATGCATTTGTCACGTATTACACTTGTGACACGAGTCGGGGACGGTAGAATACATGTAGTTTGTCGATAATTGACGGATGGGCATATCAATATACAGTGTGACGTGTTTCCGCTCATGTCATAGTAATCAGTCTTTACATGGAAACCTCAATTGCTGAAATACAACCTCATTCTCAATGTCTGGTACCAGACTTTCTGGACATAAGATATTTCTCAGCTGCACCTGCAAAACCGTATTTTTATATTACATTTAAAACCATGAACCTTATTGTTTTTTAAAAAGAAACGCCTTGCAACAATGTTATCTTTGTCAAATGATCGGCCCCTTAACCGACGTTACACAAGTGAGTCAGTGAGAGAGTATGGTTTTACGCCGCTTTTAGCAATTGTCCAGCAATATCACGGCGGGGGACACCAGAAATGGGCTTCACACATTGTACCCATGTCGGGAATCGAACCCGGGTCTTCTTTCGATTGGACTGCCAAGTTACCTGGTTTTTTCTACTACCACAATCGACTCTACTTTTCGTATATAATTCTGACGATTGTGAAAATGGTTTTGTCACTTTTATTTATTTTGAGGAGAAAATGGTGACCTCCGGAAGTGTCTTCAGAAGATGAGAGGAAATATTTCACCAGATTGTGGTTCCCGAGTTCATGAACAAGTGATGCGTTTGGCTCATGATACTTAAAATGATCTTAGGTATTTTCTTCTGCCCTAGTTGCCTCGGGATGTGTCACAGTTTTGTGAGAGTTTTCATGCATGTCAGTCGGTAGGAAAACCTGGTAAGAAAATCCCCACTGCCTTTATGAAGTAAATACCAGCGTTTGAAGAGTCCTCCAGTCGGACCAGTTCTGAGTGTGCTGCTTCCTTGCCTAAAACAAAGTCTAGTACTCAGTATTTGTTGACAATCATGTGCGCTTCAAACAGATTCCCGGAAGCCATTCCATTGAGGAAAAATACTGCGCCTGTTATCCTCAAGGCTTTGATCAAGTTCTTCATCATGGTTGGTTTAGCCGAAGTTGTTGAGTTTGATCAGAGGTCGAATTTCATGTCAGGGTTGTTTAAGCAGGTCATGTATGAGCGAGGAGTTAGACAGGTCAAATCAACTTATTATCATCACAATGCGCACTAGAGAGATTCGATCAAATGTACTGCCTTAAAAGTCAGAAAGAGTGGCGCGAAGGCGTTCAATTGTTATTGTTTGCAACTTGGGAGGCAGTTCGTTCAGGAATCGTTGGGGTTCAGTCCCTTTGAGTTAGTCTTTGGTGAGAGGTCTGTTGACCACTGAAACATTTGAAAGAAGAATGGTTTAATGATCAGTCAGATTTGAATGTAGAAGGCTGCGTATTTACCCTTTGAACTAGACCTCCAGGGGCTACTGAAATTGCCAGGACAAATTTGAAGAAAACTATGACAAAAACATCAGTCCTTGCCATAAGATTTTGGTGTGTTTACGCATCCCTGGCCAGGCTTTGAGGGCAAAATACCATTGTCCTTATTAGATTAATAAAAAAACCAAAAGCGATGGCGTCATTTGAATATGACAAAGAAATATCATGGCAGTCTTGAGAATGTACGACCAAAGGTTACTGCTACTAGCTTTCCTGTTGAATCTGTATCAGAAGAGTGCAGTTCTGAATTTACCTGTGAACATGTCGAGCTCCAGGCTTACTAAATTCAGAGGTGTAAACAATATGTTCTTGTGTTCACGGTTCATATCCACTGATTTTTCTTCATAAGAAAAAGAATCAGAGGTTGGTGAGGTGGAATTTAATCCTGATATCAAGCAATTCAAGGACAAGGATAGAGTGATTGTGGATGCTCTTAATAGCGTGATATAATTGGATCATGACACAGTTTTGCAGTTTTGCTAATTTTGCAGTCAGAATATATTTAATGTTTGTTTTAATGGAATGGGTTAAGTAATCCTTGTCCTTTCACTGCAGTCAAACCTTCTTCTCTTAAAGGGGAGATTGTTGTGCTGATGTAGAGATTTGTTTGCAGTGATTGTCAGTGGCAGCACGTAAATGAAGTACTTGTAAAATGTTGAACATTGTCGTGAACATGATTTTAGTGGCAGTCGGAGGCAGCGAGTAATTTAAACTAGAATGTAAACTTGAAGATGGTAGGCTTGATCATTCGAGAAGTTTCAGTATGTGGCAGTTTATAGAAGTCTGGCTGTACCGACAAGGGGGCGATTTGAAGACTTTTCGACCTGACAAGTACTCCTTGCCTTGCCAAGTGCGGACTTTCTAATTGAAAACACCGAATTCCTACCAGCATCCAACACTATTCCGGATTCAAGAATTGAGACATTTGTTCCGAGACATTGCACAGTGACAACAATCTTGATATAATAAATTATAGATATTGTAACAAACTACAGCTGCAACTTTTTTACCTAATGTATTGCTTTGTTGATTGTAAAACTGAAACTGTGTGTTTCAACATAATTTATTGATTATTCGTTGATCTTGTGTGGTCATTTACTGATTTCACAGTTTAGGTCTGTTCGTACCGATTTTGGGGGAACTTTTGACGAGGCCTATTGGAGGAATGCCTAGAGCAATGATGGTTGTAAGTTTATAGGTTTCCATGGAAGCCGTGACTTACATGGCCTTGGTTAATATTAAACACATTATTGGTGATAGACATCTTAATTGTATTTTGCATTTATCAGAGAAATCATGTTTCACCACCTGGTATTTCTATAACAGAAACCATCTGGTGTCTGTTATGTTTATATACACAGTATGTAGGACGAAGAGGCAACTCTCAGAACGGTTCCCACAATAGTTCAAATTTCAGGAACAGGAAATTCAGGAATTTCCCCTTTTTTCTATACGAGCACAATTTCTTCGAAGTTGTCCATTTAAAGGAACGCGTTTCAGAACATGGACTGGGCAGCTCATGATGTAAATTCCACTTCTTGTGGCTGTGTAAACTCATAATACTGCTACTTATCCTCTCGGACACATACTCATTTATTATTGACAATAACAACCTTCGTCGGTTATTCAAATATTGACCAAAATATTGTGGACTGCCTCGGACCAATTGGGATCACGACTTTAAAACAATAATGGATGCTATCGAAGCATATGCCCCAAAGGTTTTACAAGGCCTCAAATACCATAAGCATTATATTTATGCATCACTACATTAATTGTTTCATTAAAGAATATGGTATAAGTGACATATCAAATAATGCCATATATAAGGCCAGTTTGTCAACTGAGGACGAAATTTGCCAAAAGCACGTATCAGTACTATCAACTTTTGACTTGACTCTGAAACCTGAAGACATGTCCATCCTATTTTGTACTGGATTCCAAAGCTCTATAAAACATCCGTTAGAGAGACATATTGCTTGACAGACTTAATGAAAAACTTTATTCCTTGATCCATGCAGCATTTATTACTAAACGCTGTGCTCTCCGATATAGTTGTATCTCTAGCTTAAAGACAATTTGACGAAAAGGAAAGCAAATGTCATCTGCTATTTACTGAGAAAACAATATGAGAAATGATGGACTTCCTCCTCGATAAGATCTATGTGAAATTTGGGCATAAGACATTTTGGTGAGAAGTGGGCATTCCGATGGGCACCAACTGTGCTCCCCATCTTGCTGACCTGCTTCTTTATGCATACGAATCGGAATTTCTGCTCGGATTGGCAAAATCAAAACAAGGGAATTTATTCGAGACGTTTCACTAAAGCTTCGGGTTATCGGGGATTTGATATCCTTCAATAATGGGAAAGTAGCCATTTCAAGTAGAATGACAAGAGGGATGACTCTAACTTTCCAATAGTCAACTTTCCCTTCATTGTCAAGCAACATATTCCAGAAGATCAAGCCTTTAGTGTCTACATTTCAAAACTTTCCAGCAGCTCCAGCCTTGACGTCCACAGAGCGTCATACGATTCGTTCTCAAAATTTGAGTCACCAAGACGGCAGTAAAGCTTTCAGGACGTTTTACGGTTGACATATGGATGGCATTTTTACGCATCAGTGACCAAATTATTCCCGATGCAATTCGCTATTTTGACTTGTACCTTACGTTGTTTAGGTGAACAGTTGACTTGCACTTGCACTTGTGGGTTATGCCGAGTGCCACGGACAAGGAAGAATACGCTCACCGTTTCGGGAACACCTGGTGTCATCACTATTTGAACACATGCTTATGCTATAGTAGTACAACGGACTGTTTTCAGCAGAGCTTTCTTATGATTATGAAAATGTGTTCGCTTTTAGTAAAAGTACTAAGGCAACTTGCAATCCAAGCAAAAGTCAATCTTTTTTTAGGCAAACTGAGCGTTTGTGTGCCTTTAACTGACGGTTGATTCTAACATGAAACCATGCCTGTCCGGAGAGGCACAATTATTGTAGTCTTCCCAGTGCGGACACAGACCCCGAGCACCACATTTTGTCATCGACTGATGGGATGGCCATGCTCTAAGACCTGGCTGATTGTGTGTCATCGTACCCTGATAGTGTTGATAGCTTCTCAAGCTTTCAATCACTACTTTGCTTAGTTCACACTCGAATACTTACAGGAAGCCGTGATACAGACCGAATATTACTGACTGTGGCGTCAAAACAACATTCACTCACTCCCTACTATTAGTCTAGTCTTAGGTCACACAGGATGTAGTTTGTCTTAAGACCAGAACGTTTTGAGATATAGAAACACATCCTTACCTATTATATGTTTACTCCTTGAGGAAATTTATAGCCACAAGCCACAGATAAATGGTTCGAAACAGAAACACACCCATACCAAGCATACGTTTATATATTCAAGAGATATAACCTAGAGACAACTGTGGTTTCTAATCTTTGTGTGTGCTAGACTGACAGTAGCTGCATTCTTTACATAGCGTCTGCAAGAACAGAGGGAACACTTTATACCAATGTATGCTTTAACACGCAATGGCTGGTTGTTAAACGCTTCACGAAGCAATAAATACTGCATTTATCACGATACTGATTATACAATGACAATATCAGATGATGGGCTCTTCTTTATTGTGGCGATGTTGATTTACTTTTGTAAACTGATATTTTCTGAAAATTGCGTGGTATGTAGAAAGATGCAATGTGTTCTTGCTATTGTATATCTTAAACCTAAATGGACGTTATATTCGTTAAGACAAGATGAAGGAAGAAACACTGATGAGAAATACAGCATTAACATAAATTGGCAAGATTTTCATGAAAGAAAATATCATAGATAAAGTTTATTTTCATAATTAAGAATAATCAAATTTTAAAAGACTGTCCAAGTATATGGCGATATCAATATGAACACAAATGCTGTCGATATAGCGATTGGGGGCACGGAAGGTTCAGAAACTGTGGCGAGTTAATTCCTGAGTAGAGATGACCCGTGAAGATTCCGGGATTGAATAGGTCTTCAGCAACCCATGCTTGCCGTAAAGGTGACTATGCTTGTCGTAAAAGGCGACTAGCGGGATCGGGTGGTCAGGCTCGCTGACTTGGTTGATGCATGTCATCGATCTCAATTGCGTGGATGGATGCTCATGATGTCAATCACTGGATTGTCTGGTCCAGACTCGATTATTTACAGACCTCCGTCATATAGCTGGAATATTGCTGAGTGCGGCGTTAAACAACCAACCAACAACCAACCCGAGTAGAGATGACCCAACGGTCAAGGGTTTGATTCCCAGATTCGCCCTGATAACTAACCATTGTCAGTCAGCACCTTTCCCACTTCACCAAAGGGCTAAACGTCTTCGACTTGTGGCTTTCTTTTGACCGAAGGCTGACATGTTGAGGTGTTACTGAAACACCATTCACTCAGACAGATTTAAATATTGGAGATTCATACAAAGCTGTGATGCTTATACTTTCAGACAGAAGCTCAATAACATGACGGCAGCCTACTCTTTGATAAAGGAATATAAGTTAGTAATTAATGCTATTCCTTATTTGAACATGGTCCATAATTGATGTTCCCGTGTTTGTTCAGATGAACAATTGGCTTGCCTTTAGATCTTCACGGGTCACCCCCTGGTGTAATGGATGGAGCGTCTGCTAACGGGATCGGGTGGTTGGTATCAAACACAGGATTGTCTGGTCCAGACTCGATTATTTACATACCGCCATCATATAGCTGAACCATTGCTGAGCGGGGCGTTAAACAACAAACCATCATTACTCAAGACGTAGATTTGTCCCACGCAGGTACCGGTATTTCACATGTGGTAAATGTGTTAAAGAAAACCAAGCATACGTGCAAATACACTGTTACCAGATCTGAGAAGCTAAACAGCTGCGAGCAGTTACTAATGCTGCGAATGAGGGTAACATTCAAGGCAAACTGTAACATGACATACCAGTTTCATATATCTGTAAAATCATAACCTGATATCCAGGTTGCTCTTCTTTGCCTTGGGTGTTTAAAGTAACTCTCCGTAGCTTGTTTGTCTTATGATAGGTAAAGTCATCGAAAGTGGAATGCCGTTTTTGTGTAGGAAGTAGAAGACGCGAGCATGGCATGAGCTCTGTCAGAAGATATCTCCACCTGGCAACTGACCTACCCTGCAATGTTTTCAAGACACACTGACCCAAAGCAAGGCAGATTCCGCTGCGCATGCCTGAAACACTGAAGTGGCTTCAAACGCTCCTCACGAACGTAAAACATTAACACGCGCCGTGTCACGGAGATCCACATCGATACAATTGGAAGCAGACCAGACTATTAAAGAATGGGAGGTGAAAACGAGGAGAGAGGCATGTTCCTTGTTTGCGGTTTGCTGATCCTTGGCGGGGCTGTATCAAAGACAGGTACATTGTGGGTCGGGTTGCTTGGGTGGGGTGGAATTTGTGGTGTTAGGAGGAACAACATGCCTCGGATTACCGCAGAAGCACGTGCAGGATCCCACACGTTTGGGAATAGCCTCCATGACCGGAAGTACCATGACGTCACTTTCGAAGCGCTCAAATGCATTTATGCTTGGCGCTGAAGACGCTATCAAGTTGTTTTCGATTATTTGATTACTGTACATAAGGAATGTAAAAAAATGTTCGAATTCATTGTGCTGTACTTTCACAACCCGTATACAAGTTGAAAAGGTTTATTCAATATCATTTGAACAATCTCCATACTTTGCAAACTTTTCTAGATAATAAAAGAGTGGCGAATAGGCTGGCTTTTACCATTGCAGTTTGTCTGTGCTTCTAAGCAAAACCGATTCTTCAAACGGAACTTTTTTAGAAAGCCTAACTCTGTATCTGATAAAAACAGAAAACTCTCATTAGCAGTTCATGAAAACTCATTAAGATCGTTAAACTACATGTAGTTAACATCGTTAAGACTGCTATTTTAATATTCCTCGGTAAGACACTTGTCAGTACAACTTGTTAGTTTAGATTTATTTCTATTTAAAATTGCTCTGTTAATTCGTTTTACACAAAAGATAAATTGTCATCGAAGGTAATTACGGGCGTATTTTCTGATATTTGCCAGTTATTACGACTAAAATGGGTTCTGTCAAATGTCAGAGTTATCGAGGAGGCGATTTACATTGTATCTTGGCAATAATGTGAAGGACACATTAACTTTAAGGACACCTGTCCTGTTGTCCTTCAAAGAGGCACGTTGAAAGGGGACACCGTTGGCATCAGGCGCCGCGATTGAGTCTTGTAAGAAGTATGGGTTCTTACCTCACATCACGTCTACGATATGCGTCACCCTGAGTTTTTCTCTTGATGTGCTTTTCAATGGTGACAATGTCCATAGTGACAGTAATGAGTACGTCAGTAGTGACAAAAATGACTAAGGACTCAGTAAGGAGAGGAACATAAAGACAGTACAGACATGATGAAACATTCGGACCGACTCATCTTGCTTGTCTTTCTCTTAAAGTTTGAAAAAAAGTTCGGCCATTTTTATACGTTTACTATTTTTTAAAGATTAGTCTTCCGTATCCTCACTTTGCAAAGCAAACATCCTGAGAACATGTTGTAGCTGACTGAGCCAAAATTAGTTTTGTCATCCGGGACTTTCGTTAAAATCGTCAGAGATATTCTTCACTGGGCCATGTTTAAGATGTTGGTTGGTTTGTTGTTTAACGCCGCACTCAGCAATGTTCAAGCTATATGACGGCGGTCTGTAAATAATCTAGTCTGGACCAGACAATCCAGAGATTAATATTATGAGCATCGATCCACGCAATAGGGATCGATGACATGCATGTTTAAGATGAAGCCCATCGGATGCTGTTGATGCTGGGAGGTGAGCACCTTTTTTGTGACAATTACGTTAGTATAACATGAAAAACAGTGACATTAATATAACATAGCAAAATGTGACATTAATATAACATAGCACACAGGGACGTTAATATAACATAGCAAATAGGGACATTAATATATCATAGCAAAGAGTGACATTACTATAACATAGCAAATTGTGACATTAATATAATATAGTAAACAGTGACATTAATATAACATGGCAAATTGTGGCATTCATATAACAAAGAGAATAGTGATTTAACCTAGAAAATCTAAAATAATATGTACATGTACGTAACGATTCAAAATGATTTATATATATTTTCGTGAACAGTTCTAATTTAAAAAATAGCTGGTTTTGCAGCTGTTGCTGTTAAACTGAAACATATCCAGTCTCCTACAAAATCCCCCAACAACCTCCTCCCCCCAAACACTAAAAAAGAAATGGTCCGTCCCACCGCATGTAGTTCGTATTTTAGTATTACTTTTTCCCCGTTAATGAGGTTATAATTTGATATTCAGCATTATTATGGGTCACGACAGCCGCAAAGCTTATGTTGTTAGCTTATAGTCACGTGGACTAGTAAAACTAGTGAATCGTGTTCCAATATACATTCATCCCAATGCTTTACGAGACTTACTATGAGATTAAGGTGACCGGAGTGTCGTGGAAAATAGCATAAACTGGTGTAAAACCCTTACCTCTCGAAAACCGGATATTTTATTATTAGTTAACATTACGCACCTGTTAAGCATTCGGCATGAACTATGTTTAGTCACCTTATCCAAATCTTGACAGCTAATAATATGTAAAACATCCCAATTCCTGAACGGTTTTTTTTCGATTTGAAAGCATGTTGTGTGGGATTAAATCTGACATTTTGATTGCTCACGTCGACAGGTGATGAAAAGTGCCATGCGTGGTAGGGTGTGGTGTGAGGAGCCGCTGTACTGTACCTGGTCGGAGAATACGTGCTGGCGGTGTAAGGAGTTGTGGCTTGTCGGGAACGTGGTGGTGTGTTCGATTAGTATGAATTACTGAGGTGAGATCGAGTATCATAACACGTGCTCTAAATGTCAGGCTTTGTTTTCACGTTCAGATGTGTTTGGTTCTGAGTTACAAAACGCTCGTTGCAGTCGGAAAGAGATAATTCATGACCAGTGATTATGGTCTCTCACTGGTGATGGAGGAAAACTGGAGTTAGTGAAAGAGCAGTTTTCATTTTGAAATATCACCAGTAGCAAAGTACAACTAGTTCATGGTGAGAATAAAACACTTGTCACTCACCAATTACACTGAAAGTATATAAATTGATGCTAAAGAGACACCCTTTTCCATCTCCGCCTTTTAGAAACATAAACATGTATATATACTCCCCGATAAAAGAAACTCATATGTGGTTTTCAAGATATTCAATCTGTGGTTTATGCAAGGCCTTAAAATCGAAGCGAGGTAATGTGTGTGGAAGATTACACAGTATCTGTCCTGCACCACACTGAACCACATGTACATGTGGAGTCTCCTAACAGGCAGCTTGGGTTGTATACTTCCAGGGAGCTGAGAATGATTGTTGAGTGCACACTGATCCGTCGACAGGGGTAATAATGTCTAAGCGCTTAGAGCTTGCTTTTGCATGGCGCCACATAAATGGACTATTATTTATTATTGTTAATGTTATTATTATTATTCAAGTGCCAAACGTTAATGCCTTGCTACTGAGTGAAATCTTTTCACTCAATCCCATGCACGGCATGTGTAATGCGTGGTACCTTTGGCCTTAATGGCTGCACGACTCTTGCCCATGTTGGTGAAACTTTCTGGAAGCATGGCAGCATATTCTTTCTGAAAAGCTTGGCGTAATTGCTGAAGTTACTGAAGCCTTGGTTGACGTTAACGTAAACGTCTGTCCAGCTCACCTATAACATGCTCAATTTGCCACTGGTGCTTGGGATTCGCCAGCATCAAGGCTACCAATAGCGTTATTTCTTGCATTATTATTGAGTCTTGGCATGACGATATTCAATATTTATCTCGTCGATGATTTGTGAAAACGGCATATGTCATAAACTTACCCATGAAACCCGTGATAAATTTCATAACTAACTCGTGCATGTGAAAACTGCAGCTGCTTATCAGTTTACCAAGAAAACGAATCATGCACTTGTGAAAAGCCATCGGTAGTAACTCTATCCACGGACAATTATACCGATTTTGACATTTTATCGGTTATAAAAAATAACTTTTAAAGAAGTTTACTTTTGAAAATAGTGTTACCACCTTTGCGTTTTATTTTGTGTTGCGTTCTAGCATCATCATTTACTGCTGGTAACAGATAGGAAAGGGCAACTGTGCTCTTCATTTCATTAAGGCCGGTGGGTAGGTTCGATCACCCACATATGTAAAATGTGAATCTCGTTTTCCCCCGCCCTGATATGGCTGGAATATTGCTAAAAGCAACGTACATGTGTATAAACTTACTCACACATTCGCTTGGTTCAACGTAAAGACTCACAATTACTGTTGGTGTGTCCATAAGAAAGTATCTCCTTCGTTACTGTGTATACAAAGTCCAATGCCATCTAACTCTTGATTTGTATTGGTAAAATCATTGTAAAAAGGTTTGATATCTCCTTAAAATAATTTACCAGTTCTGGAGGTGTACAACTGACACAATCTCTCAATACGTTTCGTCCCACGTAACCTTTAATTCTGATGAAAAGTATCTGTATGTCTGTGTGTCTGTATGACATAAGCACATTCAACATGTTAACATCCGCTCCCAGTTGAAATAATGAGTGAGTGAGTGAGTTTGATTTTACGCCGCTTTTAGCTATATTCCAGCAAAATCACGGCGGGGGACACCAGAAATGGGCTTCACACATTGTACCCATGTCGGGAATCGAACCCGGGTCTTCGGCGTGACGAGCGAACGCTTTAACCACTAGGCTACCCGACCGCCCCTGCAATAATGTGACTTACTCGTCCAAGTAGACCGAGCTAAATCCGTTTCACAGCTCTCAACCCAACCCTCGTGTGAATACTTCTTGTTTATATTGAGTGAGTTGGGATTTGCGCCGTATTGAACATTAATATCAAGGCGTGTCTGCTTATGGTAAACTCCACCACCTCGATGAAACCCACGAATACATTTATCTTGCAGTGATTCATTGTTACAGCAAACACAGTGATTCTTATTAGGTCGAGCCCTGGATTAAATTGAATATCAAGGACGAAAGGGCAACTGAGAAGTAACACACCCTCTCGACTCCCCAGGAACCAGCTCGACCTGCCATATTGAATTAGTGTATTTTCGCTATATTTTTATTTTATTTTAGCCGATAACTATGCTGCGTGTGCCCTTAGCTCCAATGCATAATCTGCCGCCATAAAGCTGGAACATTGCGCAACAAACAAATAATTCAAAGTACAATATATTTTTACAGCGCCATGGAAAACTTGTCATATTTTATTATCCCCCCCCCCCCCCCCACCCCCCCCACCCCCAATATGTTTTATGTTCACGTGACATGGCGCACCCCCCTCTGTATCCGCCCATGCGTGATGATCCGTAGACTGTTCTTTAACCACCTACATGTATGGAGAGACACCCTCAGTTTACATCCTCTGGAATTGTGGGGGCGCTCTTGACGCAATACTTATGTCCATCCCTTTTTAAACCAATGATTTCTACGCAGCTAATAAACCCCACATGTGAGTTTGGTCGAGACTCAAACCATTTCCCAGTGCCCTGGACAAGATACCGCTCCAGTAAACGAAAGATGTCAGGAGCCATACGTACTCAGCAGCTTTAGCCGTGAACCATCGCGGGCCTTATACTTAACGTACCATCGTAACCAAACACACCCAAAAAAGACAATTCTCTTGAGTGAGACAAAACAAGCCGCAGGTAATACTTGTGTTCCCAAAACACTAACCATACCCCACATCGAGCTTCCCTGTCGTGAGACCAACCCCCTCGGACCAAAAACTATCTGATCCTTCCTTCCGTATAAGTCATCCATAGTGTTTATTTAACGAAGACCCATGGGGGCTTGGCCAAAATGATTTAATTGAAGACGAAATGTAGCAAAAATGGAACTGCCATGTTTGCCACCAGGAGGGCTGCAGTCTACGATAAAGAATGCTAAAGTTTCTAGGCTAAAAGAATATTTCAACTGCCGCGTATGACACACTTTCGAAAGATCAAGGTTGGGGTAGGTTTATAAACAAAATAAGTGCCATACGGCCCGTAGGTATGTACACACTTCTTTGCGAAAGCTAAGTTACTTAGGTGTTGGCAATAATTTTGACAATGACATCAGATGGACTGCAAGATAGTGTTTCAGTGTCAAGTAAACTGGGGGAAACGTGTCATGGTTTGCACGTGCTACAGACAAAACGATAACAATATGTATATACTCTTTTATGTATATCTTTAACTCGTTCCAGGGAATTGAAACGGTCGTGATGGTATACAGTTATGTTTGGATATTCGCGAGTTATATTTCTGGTCACGCGTCATACACATTTTTGTATAATCCTCACCACAGTTTTGCGCCCGTCCCTGGCTCTTCTGGCGCTTTGGAAAAACCTGCTGCCTGCGGCTCTGTCTACGTACTGACTGGCACTCTCGCTATTTATCAGCGTTGGAGAGGCAACACTGCACCATGCACCAAGTGATCTGAGTTTGTGTGATGGGTGAAACAGATGGGTGGAACAGATCCTGTGTGATGGGTGGAACAGATCCTGTATGATGTGTGGAGCAGATCCTGTGTCATGGGTGAAACAGATGGGTGGAACAGATCCTGTGTCATGGGTGAAACTATCCTGTGTGATTGATGAAACAGATGTGTGGAACAGAGGGGTGGAACAGATCCTGTGTGATGGGTGAAACATATCCTGTGTGATTGATGAAACAGATGGGTGGAACAGATCCTGTGTGATGTGTGGAACAGATGCAGTGCGATGGGTGGAACAGATCCTGTGTGATGGATGGAACATATGGATGGAACAGATGCAATGCGATGGGGGGAACAGATCCTGTGTGACGGGTGGAACAGATCCTGTGTGATGGAGGAAACATGGGTGGAACAGATCCTGTGTGATGGGTGAAACAGATGGCTGGAACAGATGCTGTGTGATGGGTGAAACATATCCTGTGTGATTGATGAAACAGATGGGTGGAACAGATCCTGTGTGATGGGTGGAACAGATGGGTGGAACATAGGGGTGGAACAGGTGCTGTGTAATCAGTGAAACAGATCCTGTGTGATGGGTGTAACAGATGCTGTGTGATGGGTGGAACAGATGTGTGGAACATATGGGTGGAACAGATCCTGTGTGGTGGGTGGAACAGATGCTGTGTAATGAGTGAAACATGCTGTGTGATGGGTGGAACAGATCCTGTGTGATGGTGGAACAGATCCTGTGTGGTGGGTGGAACAGATCCTGTTTGATCGGTGAACAGTCTGTACGGCTGTGTGGTAGTATGTACGTCTGTTTGGTCGTGTGTTTGGTTAAGTGGTAGCGTGTACAGCTGTTTTGTAGTGTGCATGGGTTTAGCGGATGTGTGGTAGTGTGTACGGCTGTGTGGTAGTGCGTACGGTTGTGTGGTAGCGTGTACGGTCGTGTGGTAGTGTGTACTGTTGTATGATGGTATACATGGTTGTATGGTAGCGTGTACGGTTGTGTGGTAGTGTGTGCGGTTGTGTGGTAGTGTGTACTGTTGTGTGGTAGTTCGTGCGACTGAGTGGTAGTATGTACGGTTGTGTGGTAATGTGTACGGCTGTTTGGTAGTGTGTTTGATTGTGACGGCTGTGTGGTAGTGTGCACGGTTGTGTGGTAGTTTGTACGGTTCGTGGTAGTATGTACAGCTATGTGGTAGTGTGTACGGCTGTGTGGTAGTGTGTACGGTTGTGTGGTAGTGCGTACGGTTGTGTGGTAGCGTGTACGGTCGTGTGGTAGTGTGTACTGTTGTATGATGGTATACATGGTTGTATGGTAGCATGTACGGTTGTGTCGTAGTGTGTGCGGTTGTGTGGTAGTGTGTACTGTTGTGTGGTAGTTCGTGCGACTGAGTGGTAGTATGTACGGTTGTGAGGTAATGTGTACGGCTATGTGGTAGTGTGTACGGCTGTGTGGTAGTGTGTGCGGCTGTGTGGTAGTGTGTACGGCTGTTTGGTAGTCTGTACGGATGTGGGGTAGTTTGTACGGCTGTGTGGTAGTGTGTGTGAATGTGATGGCTGGTCGGTAGAGACAAGGGTTTGTGGTAGTGTGTTTGGTTAAGTGGTAGTGTATACGGCTATGTGGGAGTCGGTACGACTGTGTGGTAGTTCTTACGGATGTGTGGTAATTTGTACGGCTATGTTGTAGTGTGTACGTCTGTTTGGTAGTGTGTTTGGTTCAGTGGTTGCGTGTACGGCTGTGTGGTAGTGTGTACGACTGTGTGGTACTCTGCTCTTTATTAGCTGATGTGTGGTAGTGTGTACGGTTGTGTGGTAGTGTGTACGGTTGTGTGGTAGTGTGCACGGTTGTGTGGTAGTGTGCACGGTTGTGTAGTAGTGTGTACTAATGTGTGGTAGTGTGTACGGTTGTGTGGTAGTGCGTACGGTTATATGGTAGTGTGTACGGTTGTGGGGTAGTGTGTACTGTTGTGTGATGGTGTACATGGTTGTGTGTACGGTTGTGTATTAGGGCTGACGGTTGTGTGGTGGGTTGTGATATTTTCAAATATGTATTAAAATGTATATTATAATGTCACAACATAACCGTATAAACAGAGAGCCTAAGTTTGATTTGACATCCAACACGCTATCTGCAGGTGGGCTTCAGACAAGTATCATCTATCGACTATGTATTTAATACGAAAATAGCAAATAACATTTAGTTTTGCTCGATTTACTCAGACAATTTTTTTTGCACGGGAATATTAACTTCGTAAAGAATGGTATTAGGTAACTGCTCGTGCCGTATTTAGAACAGACTGTGCTGTGATGTAGAATGTGATGTAGAATATGAAGTGAAGTGTATGATATCCGAATAACGTCATGACACGTATACTGAACTTATAATGAGGCTGAGACCAGTTGAAGTATAATATTAACAATAGGATGCAGTCTTGGGGGAAAACTCGAGTCAAAAAGCCTGACCGACCGATATTCACAATCAGCCAAGTCACAAAGCCCCGATATTCACAATCAGCCAAGTCACAAAGCCCCGATATTCACAATCAGCCAAGTCACAAAGCCCCGATATTCACAATCAGCCAAGTCACATAGCCTGACCACCCGATATTCACAATCAGCCAAGTCACAAAGCCCCGATATTCACAATCAGCCAAGTCACAAAGCCTGACCACCCGATATTCACAATCAGCCAAGTCACAAAGACTGACCACCCGATATTCACAATCAGCCAAGTCACAAAGCCTGACCACACGATATTCACAATCAGCCAAGTCACAAAGCCTGACCACCCGATATTCACAATCAGCCAAGTCACAAAGCCTGACCACCCGATATTCACAATCAGCCAAGTCACAAAGCCTGACCACCCGATATTCACAATCAGCCAAGTCACAAAGCCTGACCACCCGATATTCACAATCAGCCAAGTCACAAAGCCTGACCACCCGATATTCACAATCAGCCAAGTCACATAGCCTGACCACCCGATATTCACAATCAGCCAAGTCACAAAGCCTGACCACCCGATATTCACATTCAGCCAAGTCACATAGCCTGACCACCCGATATTCACAATCAGCCAAGTCACAAAGCCCCGATATTCACAATCAGCCAAGTCACATAGCCTGACCACCCGATATTCACAATCAGCCAAGTCACATAGCCTGACCACCCGATATACACAATCAGCCAAGTCACAAAGCCTGACCACACGATATTCACAATCAGCCAAGTCACAAAGCCTGACCACCCGATATTCACAATCAGCCAAGTCACAAAGCCCCGATATTCACAATCAGCCAAGTCACATAGCCTGACCACCCGATATTCACAATCAGCCAAGTCACAAAGCCTGACCACTGGATATTCACATTCAGCCAAGTCACAAAGCCTGACCGCCCGATATTCACAATCAGCCAAGTCACATAACCTGACCACCCGATATTCACATTCAGCCAAGTCACATAGCCTGACCACCCGATATTCACAATCAGCCAAGTCACATAGCCTGACCACCCGATATACACAATCAGCCAAGTCACAAAGCCTGACCACACGATATTCACAATCAGCCAAGTCACAAAGCCTGACCACCCGATATTCACAATCAGCCAAGTCACAAAGCCCCGATATTCACAATCAGCCAAGTCACATAACCTGACCACCCGATATTCACAATCAGCCAAGTCACAAAGCCTGACCACTGGATATTCACATTCAGCCAAGTCACAAAGCCTGACCGCCCGATATTCACAATCAGCCAAGTCACATAGCCTGACCACCCGATATTCACATTCAGCCAAGTCACAAAGCCCCGATATTCACAATCAGCCAAGTCACATAGCCTGACCACCCGATATTCACAATCAGCCAAGTCACAAAGCCCCGATATTCACAATCAGCCAAGTCACATAGCCTGACCACCCGATATTCACAAACAGCCAAGTCACAAAGCCCCGATATTCACAATCAGCCAAGTCACATAGCCTGACCACCCGATATTCACAATCAGCCAAGTCACAAAGCCTGACCACCCGATATTCACAATCAGCCAAGACACAAATCCCCGATATTCACAATCAGCCAGGTCACAAAGCCTGACCACCCGATATTCACAATCTGCCAAGTCACAAAGCCTGACCACCCGATATTCACA
The DNA here is from genome assembly GCF_023055435.1 of Haliotis rufescens. Lineage (NCBI taxonomy): Eukaryota > Metazoa > Mollusca > Gastropoda > Lepetellida > Haliotidae > Haliotis > Haliotis rufescens. The sequence goes on from NW_025963891.1 coordinate 22,462,894, forward strand.
ATCAGCCAAGTCACAAAGCCTGACCTCACGATATTCACAATCAGCCAAGTCACAAAGCCTGACCACCCGATATTCACAATCAGCCAAGTCACAAAGCCTGACCACCCGATATTCACAATCAGCCAAGTCACAAAGCCTGACCACCCGATATTCACAATCAGCCAAGTCACAAAGCCTGACCACCCGATATTCACAATCAGCCAAGTCACAAAGCCTGACCACCCGATATTCACAATCAGCCAAGTCACAAAGCCTGACCACCCGATATTCACAATCAGCCAAGTCGCATAGCCTGACCACCCGATATTCACAATCAGCCAAGTCACATAGCCTGACCACCCGATATTCACAATCAGCCAAGTCACAAAGCCCCGATATTCACAATCAGCCAAGTCACATAGCCTGACCACCCGATATTCACAATCAGCCAAGTCACAAAGCCTGACCACCCGATATTCACAATCAGCCAAGACACAAAGCCCCGATATTCACAATCAGCCAGGTCACAAAGCCTGACCACCCGATATTCACAATCAGCCAAGTCACAAAGCCTGACCACCCGATATTCACAATCAGCCAAGTCACAAAGCCTGACCACACGATATTCACAATCAGCCAAGTCACAAAGCCTGACCACCCGATATTCACAATCAGCCAAGTCACAAAGCCTGACCACCCGATATTCACAATCAGCCAAGTCACAAAGCCTGACCACCCGATATTCACAATCAGCCAAGTCACAAAGCCTGACCACCCGATATTCACAATCAGCCAAGTCACAAAGCCCCGATATACACAATCAGCCAAGTCACAAAGCCTGACCACACGATATTCACAATCAGCCAAGTCACAAAGCCTGACCACCCGATATTCACAGTCAACTTAGTCTCAAAGCATTACCACCCGATACACACAATCAGGAAAGTTACAAAACCTGAATACCCGATCTCCACAATCACCCGTTGAAATAACTATCGGTAAGTTTTGGTGGCGGTATAGAAATATCACCACAAACACTATAATATCATGACCAGTACCTATAACATCAGCACCCTTACCTATAATATCATGACCGGTACCTATAACATCATCACCGGTACCTATAGCATCATCACCAGTACCTATATCATCATCACCAGTACCTATATCATCATCACCGGTACCTATAGCATCATCAACAGTACCTATATCATCATCACCGGTACCTATAACATCATCACCAGTACCTATAACATCATCACCGGTACCTATAACATCATCACCGCATCTATGACATCATCACCAGTAACATCCTCACCAGTGCCTATAACATCATCACAAGTACCCATAACATCATTACCAGTACCTATAACATCATCACCAGTACCTATAACAGCATCACAAGTACTTATGACATCATCACAAGTACCTATAACATCATCACCAGTACCTATAACATCATCACAAGTACCTATAACATCATCACCAGTACCTATAACAACATCACAAGTACTTATGACATCATCACAAGTACCTATAACATCATCACCAGTACCTATAACATCATCACAAGTACCTATAACATCATCACCTGTAGCTTTACCATCATCACAAGTACCTATAACATCATCACCGGTACCTATAACATCATCACCGGTACCTATGAAATCATCACCGGTACCTATGAAATCATCACCAGTACCTATGAAATCATCACCAGTACCTATAACATCATCACCAGTACCTATAACATCATCACAAGTACCTATAACATCATCACCAGTACCTATAACATCATCACCAGTACCTATAACATCATCACAAGTACCTATAATATCATTACCGGTACACATGCCAAGATACTTGAGGTTGCTGAAATTACATTACGTATGATCATATGTAATATTAGAAAAAAGGAAGGTGAAGGTTAAACGTAATTATATATGAGAAAGGACGTCATTGCGATGAAACAGGACAGCGGAAACTTCATTCAAGCTGGCAGATCGGTGGTTGTCTCGCCCATACTTCACACATAACGATTAACTGAAACTTGATGAATTGTGTCCTTACAAAAATCTTGACAATTCTTTATTACATACGGTAGACTATGTATAGCCCGGTAATGTGTCTGCACGCTGATATACGGGGCTTCACGTTTCAACTGTTCAGTAAGCTATCGTGCCAGTGTAAGACATAAAGCAATATTTTCTTGAAATGTTTAGAGACGGGCAATAATGAAATTTGTTCCTATCGGAACGCTTCCTAACCAAAAGAGCATAAAAATCGAAATTAAAATTGATGAACAAGTAATCCCAACACAACGACCACATTAGACTCGGCTAATGCTCCCTAAACTTGGTCAGGTCATGGAAGTTACATAATCGTCACGGAGGAAAACGCCATTTTTCTTTTGAGGACAGAGAGACTTGGAATTTGGATTCCTGATACCTAGGCAAGGCGTAATTAATTGATACGAGGAGATTTATTCCAAGAAAAACTAATTTTCTCCTTAATTCCAAAGAATATTGTTTAGGGGTTCAAAGAATTCGAAGTGACCCGACGGTGAGACGAGAGAGCTTCACAGAGGAAACTAAGGGGTTTATGTGCGTAACGTCGTTCTGTGGTGTGGGAGTAGCCAAGGAGAGCGCTGAGTGATTAATGATGTATATTGGGAAAGGGTGTGTGAGCAGGATGTTCTGTTTGGGGTCAGTCAGCTTTACATAGCAGTGATGCAATAGTATCTGCACTCTGCTTTAATGTCATACTTTTATCAAAGTAAACAAAATAAAATTTCTAGGTTTCATTTTCGTTCTTCGTTTTGGTCACCTGATCCATATTTTAACTAGACCCCTTGAATCCCCAGGGAAACCAGGTGTTCGTCACCGGTGGCAGCAGCCGCATGTCAGCATGTCATAAACTTCAGCATTTTATACACATAATCGTGGGTTTCATCAAAATGGTAAACGTCTAAGAATCGTGATTTCCTCACACAACCACCTCAATGGTCTAGTGGTAGAGCGTCCGCCCGAAGAGGGGAAGGTCCGGGGTTCGATCCCAGGCCGTGTGATACCAAAAGACGTTAAAAGATGGTACTTGTTGTTACCCTGTCTGGCGGTCTGTCCAGTTGTCAAACATGCATGCACGTCGCTATATAAGTGCAATAATCTGGAAAGTGACGTTAAACTCCATTTCACCTAACCTCACCTTTCCTGACACAAAGCTGACACGCCATGATATAGCTAAAATACAGTTTAAACGGCGTAAAACACGACATACTCAATATATTTCATAGGCTTATCAGGCTAAAAGGCTAAGTAAGCTTATCCTACATTGCTGCGAACACAATGAGATCTGTCACACTGGATAGAAGATTCTTCCTTAAACATCCCCTGTGTCTTTAACCATCCAACACGATTCGACTGTGAGTGAGTGAGTTGGGTTTAACGCCGCTTTTAACAGTATTCCAGTTATATCGCGGAGTGTCAGCTTAATGTGGGAGGAAAGCCCAAAGTGATGCAGGTCTCAGACGTTTACCACTCCGGTGAAACCCACGAGCACGGGTATGGTGCTGACAAACCTAGAAACATAATCGGGGCGAACCCACAATAATAGGTTTCTGGCGTGTCCAAGTGACGCAACTCTGCACAGCGAATCGCGGCGCCTTAGACGACTCTGCCCCCTCCCCCCCCCCCCCCCCCCCCAATTCGATTCTGCAAGGACCCCTACCCTTATGACAGATTCCAAGGACCTATTCTACCACCTACGTACACATGTGTAAACCCTATAAGTGGATTCCTTTTCTCAAAATGAACATTCCGTAAATATCCTCGAACTTAAAAACCTTGTTTCGGACAGACCTGGCGCAATGACCAGTGATTATGTTCATTCACCACATGCTGCTCGGGTCTCCTCAGCGGTCAATTTTCTTGCTCTTAATGTTCGATTTTTCTCAATGGGGAGGGAAAATTAGTTAAATATCGTGAGACTGTGTTAAACTTTGGGGATTAACACGTCAGAGAGAGTGAGATTGAAACAACGTAATTTCCGCGCCTACCTTAAGGCGGCAATTATTGCAATATCTCGCCAGACAGCGGACACTTGTGTTGAAGCTGATGACGTCATGCACAGGTGTTGATGACGTAAACTACAACAATTGCGGACCGCTGCTTAAGGTTTAAGTTTGACCTGCCAATATTTGATTTGGTTTACTTAAGGACAGATTAGAGGGTAGGAAGAAACGTAATACTTGGGTTTGAGCGTGTTAGGGGGGTCGTGTCGTGTGCCTTTCCACTCTGAAGTTGGTTTTGTCATTTATGTTTGAAAATATTGATATTTGCAGACAATTTCACGCAGTTGAGTTACATGTACACATTACAAATGAAAGGAAAATGTTGAACGCGAAGACTAATTTTCAGTTTGGTAATAGTCAGAAAGGCGATTTTTTACAGTGTGAGTGATCGTGAAGGAAGCCAAGATCGTGGTATAAGTATACATGTCCACGCATAAAGTCGTTATGCCGTCATAGTAAATCATCTTTGTTATCTTGGAATTGGGAAATCAGTTGATGACAAAGCGGAGGATGTGAAAAACTTGCCAGACGAATAAATCAGAAATTCAATACAAAACTACCGAAACACTTGTATGTTTCACATCTCCTGGCAACGTCATGTTATACATATGAGGTGATGGCACGGATGGCAATTTTAAAGTGTTTCTTATTTCTTATATAGACTTTGACAGTGCTTGGAACATGTTCAGTTGGTGAGTGAGTGATTGAGTGAGTGAGTATGGTTTTACGCCGCTTTTAGCAATATTCCAGCAATATCACGGCGGGGGACACCAGAAATGGGCTTCACACATTGTACCAATGTCGGGAATCGAACCCGGGTCTTCGGCGTGACAAGCGAACGCTTTAACCACCAGGCTACCCGACCGCCCCTGTTCAGTTGGTAGATTCATCGAGTCTTGTTTGATAAGCCTTGTACAATCGGTTCTTTATTTGTCTCATTCCCGTGCTCGTGGGTTTCACCGAAGTGGTAAACGTCTGAGACCTGCATCACTTCGGGCTTTCCTCCCACATTAAGCTGACACGCCTGGATATAACTGGAATACTGTTAAAAGCGGCGCAAAACCCAACTCACTCACTCACTCACTTTATTTGTCTGCACATCTTTTAGTGTCACATTATTGCTTCACTTTGTGGGAACTTAACACTCATTGGTCTTAAATTAATATACAAACCGTGAGAGGGTAATTCCAAAGTATTTAGATTTACACTTCTTCGTCTACTTGTTTGTTTGTTGCTTAACGCCGCACTCAGCAATGTTTCAGTATTGTGATCATGTATTAACAGTTTAACCTTCACGTGAAGATGTGGGTTAGAATAGGTCTCCAGCAACCCATGCTTGTCGTAAGAGGCGACTAACGGGATCGGGTGATCAGTCTCGCTGACTTGGTTGATGCATGTAATCGTATCCCAATTGCGAAGATAGATGCTCACGATGTCAATCACTGGATTGTCTGGTCCAGACTTGACTTGACAGACCGCCGTCATATAACTGGAATATTGCTGAGTGCGCCATGGTATCACAGTTGGCAAGCACCATAAAATTGGGGGGCACGGGGCGACTCGTCTAAGGCGCCGCGATTCGCTGTGCAGAGTTACGTCACTTGGACACGCAAGAAACCTATTATTGTGGGTTCGCCCCGATTATGTTTCTAGGTTTGTCAGCACCATACCCGTGCTTGTGGGTTACATCGAAGTGGTAAACGTCTTCACTTCGGGCTTTCCTCCCATATTAAGCTGACACGCCGTGATATAACTTGAATACTGTTAAAAGCGGCGTTAAATCCAATTCACTCGCCCACTCACCATACAATCGGCATTAGTCTGGACTAGTACAAGCAGCCACACGCACGCAGGCAAGCACGCAAGCACGCACACGCACACACGTCGCTATATAAGTGCAATGATCTTAGACGCGACGTGAAACCCCATTTCACCTCACCTAACCAAGGCGAGTTGTATGGAGTTAGTAAGTGAGTAGCGTTTTACGCCGCTTTTGGCAATATACCAGCCATATCACGACGAGGGTCACCTGAAATGGGCTTCACACATTGAACCCGGGTCTTCGAAGTGACGAGCAAACGCTTTTACCACAAGCCTATCCCACCGCCCAAGTCATTTGGAAAATACGTTCATTTTCCTTTTTTTCTCTTCTGTCTGGAATTTGTGATTGAAACAGGGGATATCCGCTGTAACCACCTCCGCCCATGTGGTAATGGTAGATCCCACAACATTACTCCCACACTGGAGTGAAGAAAAGGTTGATTACATGGACGAATTATACCAGTCATTGCGATCCCCCTTTCAACGATATCCATCTCCGAGATAACGAGAGTTCTACCGGAATCAACCGAGCTCTTCCATATGTCACCGAAAACATCCGGTTTTCGCTCTTCAAAACAAACTGGGTAATTCACAACCCGGTACGTGAATGTCATTCACTGGTAAGTCAAATATCCCGTGTATTAACATTTCCCCTCGACACTCTTAGATGTATCGTCTCATATCTTCTCTTTAAGGCCCACCCGCTAAGAAGTAAGATAATGTCGCTTGGGTCATCATCTGGAAGCATTCCGTTATACACGCCGAGTCCACCAACGGTGCCAAACATGGCGTAATGTTGGCTGAATAGTTCATGGTGACCAACAGCAGAAAGGGCATGGTGTTAATGCTAGTGAGGGGGTGAGTGAATGTTGATATTCCCGTCGACCCTCTTGGATGCATCGTCTCCTATCTTCTCTTTAAGGCCCACCCGCTTAGAAGTAATATAATGTCGCTTGGGCCATTAGCGGTAAGCATTCCGTTTAACACGCGGAGTCCACCAACGGTGCCAAACATGGCGTATTGTTGGCTGAATAGTTCATGGCGACCAACAGCAGAAAGGGCATGGTGTTAATGCTAGTGAGGGGGTGAGTGTTGTAATACGCCGCAATATTTCATCCATTAATATTGAGTCTTCGGGAGACTAACCAGTTGTTGAGAGCACGAACAACAATCCATGGGAGGAATGACACGCAATAGGTGAGGCCTTAGACTGTGTCCATCCCATCCTCATTTTAGCTGGCTTTTAGACGGAGTTGTTAGCACCATCTCCGTTGTATGGATCCCGGTGTAGAACTGGTCCCCAGTAACCTATTATGCGTGAAGTAAGAGGTGGGATTCCGGGGCAGAATTGATCACTTGCAACCTTTTCTTGTAGTGATGCTTGACGTAAGAGGTGGGAGTCCGGGGTAGAATTGCAACCTTTTCTTGTAGTGATGCTTGACGTAAGAGGTGGGGCGTGCTCATGATATCAACCACTGGTGTGTTTTGTCCAGAATGGATTACTTACATGCCTCCGTCATATAGTGAGATAGTGTATAGTAAAGATTACGGCTTAAACAATAGTCGGGGGCACGGCCCATTCGTCTAAGGCTGTGGTCGCTGTGCAGAAACCTATGATTGTGGGTTCGAATCCCTATTATGTTTCTAGGTTTGTCAGCACCATCCCGTGCTCGTGGGTTTCATCGATGTGGTAAACGTCTGAGACCTGCACCACTTCGGGTTTTCCTCCCACATTAAGCTGACAGGCCGCGATATAACTGTAATACTGTTATAAAGCGGCGTTAAACCCAACACACTCACTCACTTAAACAATATTCACTCGCTCTTACACCAAACATTGGACGCTGGGGACCTATTCTAACTCGGAATCTCGGCCTTCTATTTTTTAAAAACAACCAGAATGCAGATACCTAATAAGTCGAAATTTAAGAGACACTTTTAACTTTGCTATATACGTTAACAAAAATGTTTTAATTTTGATATTTCTCGGTATTCTGTTTAAAAGACAACACTTGATGTAACGAAATGTAAGAAACACTTTTAACTTTGCTATATACATTAACAACAGAGCTTCGTGCCGCTTCAAGGTTTACACTTGAATTAATAACGAGCACGTTTTGTTATATTTTCTTTATGATTTATGTTTATGATTGAGAAGGCGAATATTGCTTAACGTCACATCATCAATTTCTCTGCTATAATCACGCAAAAACAAGGTACACGATTTGACGTAGTTTATTGAACGACCCTCAGGCATTGTTTTGTTCAGAGACAATAAGCTGTAACGTATATATACTGAACCGCAAAAGAAACGTCACTCGAAGTAACATTGCATGAAAAGTTGTCATATATATATATGGGTAATTTTCGTCAAAGTTTCTAAAATTTTAACATTACATTGTCCGGAAAAATGAAATTTGATCATAAAAAGACCAAAGCAGATGACAATAAAACCGATCGCCCAAACGCATCACGGCAACGGCCATGGTAACCCGATGCACGTGAGTTCCGTGCAAATTGAAATGCACATGCGTTTCCCAATTTCTTGCCCTATACAAATCCTATATAGACCATGGGGACACACCAGCGACTCATTAGTGCGGACACCGTGCGCCGACGATTGACGAGCAGACACCTCCACTGTCACAGGCCACACCGAGGACCCATTCTGACACCACGTCATCGCCGGGACCGGCCTTCAGTGGGCAACACAGCACCAGCATTGGCGCCGCCAGCAGTGGAGAAGAGTCCTCTTCTCAGACGAGAGCCGTTACTGTATCTCAACAGCAGATGGCAGAGAGGGAGTCTGGCGACGCCGTGGGAAAGGTAATTCGGATGCTTGTGTTGTTGAGAGAGACTCTTGGGGTGGTCCGGGCAGCATGGTGTGGGGTGGAATTGGTCTTGCACGAGGGTCGGCCCTGTTGTCTTCCAGAACATCGGTCCAGGGAGAGGCAATGGTGTCACAGCAGCTCGGTAAGTTGATCAAATCTTGAGACCACACGTCATACCTCATTTGGCACGTCGCCGCAACCACGAGTTTGAGCATGATAACGCCCGTGCCCACACTGCGAGAACAACAAGAGACTTCCTCCAGCAGAATGGCATCAGAACCATGCAGTGGCCTGCCCTCAGTTCCGATTTAAATCCCTATGGCCTTCATCAACCGCCTTCACCAGTTCATGTATCGACGTTGCACGTCAGTCATCGATGCACATGGTGGACATACGAGATGCTGACTTGTGATTTTCTCAGAGACTAGTGTTGTGTTTCACTTTAAGAACATTTGACATTTTAATTTCAACCTTGATGATCAGTTTTTCCAAGTTTTCATGGTGGACGTAGACGTTTTCAACTACTTCGCTGACCAGAAAATAATTTCGCCTTCGCCAAACGTCCAAACAGGAAGTCTTCAAATGAAAAATAACCATACACTGCTCTACTTTTATTGCCCTTGCGTATGTTGTTTGCATATTGTACATCTTACAGGGGATAAAGGGACTTGTTGAATATTTAACCTTCATAGTGTGTGCACGTGCGTGCGTGCGTGCGTGCGTGGGTGCGTGGGTGCGTGTATTTCTGTGTTTTTAGTTACGGTCCAATAACAACTATTTAGATAGTTTTAAATACCATATAGCTCTTTTCTGGAAACAATTTCCAATTTTGTTAGTTGTTGTTACAATGAGTTTGTGTTTGTTTAGCGCCGCTCTCAGCAATATTCCAGCTATATGACGGCGGTCAGTAAATAATCGAGTCTGGACCAGACAATCCAGTGATTGACATCATGAAAATCCATCTACACAATTGGGATACGATGACATGAATAAACCAAATCAGCGAGCCTGACCACCCGCTCCCGCCGCCAGTCGCCTCTTACGACAAGCATGCTCGCCTCCTACACGTCTGAGACCTGCATCACTTCGGGCTTTCCTCCCACATTAAGCTGACACGCCGTGATATGACTGGAATACTGTTAATAGCGGCGTAAAACCCAACTCACTCACTCACTCCTCCGTGGTCTAATGGGAGAGCGTCCGCCCGGAGAGCGGAAGGTCCGGGGTTCGATCCCCGACCGCGTCATAGCAAAAGACATTAAAAGATGGTACTTGTTGTTACCCTGTCTGGCGCTCGGCATTAAGGGCTAAAACAAGGACTGGTCGGCTCGGAGCCAGTATACTGTCTGAGTGGGGTATTTATGTTAAACTGCGGCATGGTATCTCAGTGAAATAGCACTATAAATCGGCATCAGTCCGGACTAGTACAAGCAGCAGTATTTATTAGTGATTACTAGACACATTTCTTACGACGGAATCTGTTTTTGAAAGATAATTCTTATGATTAATTCTTATTTCTTTCTGTAATAAGGTCGTTGTCTAACGCCGCACTCAGCAATATTCCAGCTTCAAGTTAATAATCGAGTCTGGACCAGACAATCCAGTGATCGTGAGCATCAGTCTATGTAAAGAACCACGTCACCGAGCCTGACCAACCGATCAGTTTTGTTGTCTAATACGATAACGTAGATTAGCATAGATTGCAGGGAAGCTGTATTCGTACCTGGAAACCCCCACGTTTTTTTCACACGAATACCCCACTCAGACACATTACACTGACTCCGAGTCGACCAGTCCTTGCCATACCCCGTTAATGCTGATCCCCATGGAGAGTAGCGTTCTTCAGGGTAAAGTCTTACGTATGACACGGCCTGGGAATTGAAGTACCGACCTTCCGACCTTTAGACTCTCAATCCACTAAACCACGGAGGCGGTTGGGGAGATCATTCTGTGATAGTACTTCAAAGGTTGTGTCCTCCCTCTGATCCTCTGACTGGGGCAGGTGTTCAGCAATCAAACTCATTGTCAAAATTATTACAGTAAACTACAGTTATAACGAACTCGAAGGGACTACGAATTTTAGTTCGTTATAACCGTAATTCGTTATAAGCATATATACAGCATATATACAGCATAACTCCAGCAGATAGTCGGGACTAAATAGTTAGTTCCTTTATATCCGTTAGTTCGTTATCAGCGTGTTCGTTATAACCGTAGTTTACTGTATGTCAAAAAAATCTTGGTCCATGTTGCATCCGATGTCCTTTGAACGACTGCATCACCACATACGTCTCTTGCATCAACTTAATTACGTACGTAGTGAGTTCTCATCAACGAATACGCTTAAGTGAGGGCTTTTGGTGTACCTCTACTTTTAGCATTTACTTAGTGATATGAAAGCGTGCCACCCTAATTTGGGAGGAAATCCTAATGACACAGATCGTTGATGTTCAGAACCTTGGTCACGTACGATTGTCCTGCCGACAAGCTAAAGAAATCGGGGTAAAGTATGCTCATATTGAACGGGTTTGATTTTTCTTCACGGTATCGCGGCAGTAGTGAGATCATAGTGGATAAAGAGTTTATTCGTCACACTGAATCTGGGTTCGATTCCGCACGTGGCTGAATTATGTTTTTAATGGCTATAAAACCATTTCCTTCATCATAAGCTAAAAGCAGAGTCCGTTGTACGATTCCGACTATATTATAAGCATGTGTTTATGAATCACGATGATACCAGGTGTTCGCGAAAAGATGAGCTTATTCTGCCCCGCCGGTGGAACCCGTCATAAACACACGCAAAGGCAAGTCAATTGTTCACCTGAACAAACACGGGAACGTATTGTACAAGTCAGAACAGGGAATTGAATCGGACATCATTTTGGTCACTAATGCGGAAGTATTGGAAATAGACTCAACACGTCCACCATAAAACTTTTTAAAAGGTTTATGTTGTCGCAGCCCATTTCGGTACATCGCGTATGATATAACTGGGATATTACTTAACGCGTCGAAAATCAATACTAACCCACTCACTCACTGAAATCCCACAGGGCGCAGGCTTCCCTGAACGGCTACCATTTTCTCCTGAAAGCTGTCTTCAAGTTCGCCAATATCGAGCGGTGCCGCACTCCACTTCTGTTTGATATGCGTCTCCATGTATGGCATTGACCAGTGAGTGTTTACGTGGTCATTGCTGCCTGACCAATCACATTCTTGACCATTTCGGACAGGTGGAACCAGCCGTCTACGATCAGAAGACACGCACGCATTTAATCCATTACGGTGGTTTGTGTATCCACATTCAGACTGTCACTTTCAGGTTGAGCAGGGTTCCTGTGGTCGCTTGATCCCTACCAGGACAAATAGGTCCCCATTTTCAAGGTCTTGGGACAAGTTGCCACATGATAACGTGACGTTCCATTTGGTGGACAAGACGTGCTTCTGTAGCCGCCCTTGGCCCACATAGTGGTACCAGAATGAGTAAATATATCCGTCTTAACAATATGTATATAGAGAATCTCACCCGAGTGTCTTTTGATATCAAATATATCAACACGAGTTGAGGATTTTTGCCACTTTTATCAACGAGTGTTGATATATTTGATATCAAAAGACACGAGGGTGAGATTTTATTTATCATCCAACATCATTCTTCCAACTGTCTTCAGTGTAAAAAGTACTGCTAACAGCTTCAGTAGCAGAGCCATTAGTGATGTCATTTGATTGTGATGTCATGGTAACCAGTGATGTCACAATGGTCTGCAAAGCATTGTGATGTAATTTCATTGCAGAGATATCTACAGTGTAGATATCGCTTGATCTCATTCAAGCGATATCTCTTGTGGGAGCCAGTTTTGGATGATAACTCGTTTTAACCCAGGAATGAATAAGGAATACGGCGATACGTCAGTACTTTTAAGTTTGTGAAGAACAAAATAATGAGATTTAACGCACTACCGTTTGATATGAGTGAGTGAGTGAGTCTTTTACGCTCAACCACATCACAACTGTTAACACTAAGAATGGAATATACACAGTGTGGCCATGTTCAAATCGAACCCGGGGCTTGGCGTGACGAGCCAATGTTTTCAGCACAAGGCTTCCCAACACCCAAATATTAAAGACATTAGTGCAAGTTTCAGAAGCCAAATAGCCTTGCCACATCAATTCCACACAAGAAATACACGCAGTTTGTAAGGTCTGTTTTGTTATGAACGAAGAACACACTTCTTCGGGAAACAAAAATTCAAACATTTGGACATGATGTTCATGTAAGTGTATATTTTTCACATAATTACTTGTTCAGCCATACATTTATGTACTTTTTTCAATGCCTAGCGTAAAACGTTGCAGAACTGAAATCGATGATAAGCCCCGTGAGATCTCCAACATCAAGGGTGTCTCGAGCTTTGTACTGACTCTTTAAGGAAATGGCTACATCGTTTGGAACTAGCATTATCAAGAATGTGTACGAATGCACATGGAATACCTGCAGGTGACTTTAATTAAAAAATCTGTAAAAAATAGTTATAACTCATTAAGGCTGAATAATCAAGTTTAATTAATATCACAGTATTCAACAAATAATTTCCATTTTTGTTCGAGTCGATATAAGTTATTGATTCACAGGAAATGATGATCATTATAAAAAGTTTTGCTATTTACACACGGTTTAACAGCTGCATGTATTAACGTGTTTCTTTACAAGGCTGAATTTACGTAACCTGTTTTCATTACCTTCATCCTTTTATTGCCAGTGATTAGGTAATTATCATGCGAGACGATAATTGTATTGACAAAAGAGAAATATTTTTTCAGTTGGTGTCTATGAGATAAACAGCGTAATCAAGTCTAGACTAATACGTAGAACATGTGCATACACGGATGCTAGCGACTGTTATCTCTTTTTCTTTTGTAAGCTAGATAGTCATAAGAAAAGGTTGAAATGAGCTTCAGGAGACAATCCCGTTTTGAGAGAAATCCTGTTTGGGGTGTCTCGCACTAGGGTCAACAACAATCCAAGACGAATATTTCGTAATGCCTTAAGGAGGCACTCAAACGCTGGGAAAACACCTTCTCCAGTCTGACAATGTTTAGACCAGACCTTCTCTGAATTATCTCCCCTTTGATCGATCTCTCGGCGACTAGGTCCGAGGCTGGGAATCAGGTTTGGTGGGAGCACAGTGTGGGCAAACAGATGAAATAGAATTACACGAAATTACACCTCCTAGATGGACAAGGGCCACTGCAAATTGGCAGAGGTTCCTCAATAATAAACATGGGATTGGCCAAGAAACAGGCGGCATCTCGCTGGGAAAGCAATGAATAGGCGAGACCCCGTTGGGGGCTTTGTAGGGGTCACTGAGGCAAAATTGAAAGGTCAAGTGTTAATTATGGTTCACTGTTGGCTCATCCAATAGTTTACATAGAGTTAAAGTTCGTTGTTGATTTTCTTGTCCCTACAGTGTACAAACATTGTCCGTAGTTAATAGTATCACAGAACGTTTTGCTGAATAAGCAACTTTACAATTGTGTTTATTTTTATAACAAACAGTTTATATCTTTGAAAAATACCAACAGTCTATTTCATATTCAATAAATTTTACATTCAATAGTCACTTTCTTTGATTGAGAAAACGCGTTATTTTTATGAAGCGAGTAATATCTATGTAACACAACAAAAGTTATATCATTGACCCACGATTGTCGTGAATTTAGTGTAACTCACGTGGCCTTTGTCGCAGATAGAATCAACAGTTGTACTTGTAATGGTATAAGCCAGTAATTGGCGATTCTAAATAATAGTTTCAATGTCAAATGGCCTCCAAACGAGTGGATAACTACGATAAGTCAACTCTGGTATTACGCCATCTTCCCGAGGCAAGAGAGTTAACTGCCTTTAAAAAGTTTCCACCCTTGCCGAACTAGGCTGTAATTACTGGGCTCGATCGTAGCGCCACCAGTGGCTATTGCGAATTATGTCCTTTCTATGCCTCTCCTACTGACCAATCAGATTCAACCTCTCGTATCACTTGCATTTGCTTCAAACAAAACGGTGGCGCCCAGTCAAGACGATCTGATCGATAATCAAGATCTATATTGTGATAAAACAAGTCTTACATCGCGAAGTGCATCACATCACGTGAGCACCTTGATTAAAAACATGAATAGATTTAGAAAATATCTGTTGACAACGAGTTAGCGGTGCACATGTTTTGCAAATGCTTCAGTCGACCGAAATCTGCATGACTCTTTACGAACCGGATTTCAATTTCGGTGCGCGATTTTGATTGGACTATGCATAGACTCGTTAGTCAAGCCAAATTGTAACTCCATAATAACAGCCTAGTTCGGCAAGGGTGGAAACTGGACTTTTATAGTCAGTTTACTCACTTGCCTCGGGAAGATGGTATTACGCTTGTTCACATTCGGTTTTCAACAAAGAGGGGCGGTCGCGTAGCCTAGTGGTTAAAGCGTTCGCTCGTCACGCCGAAGACCCGGGTTCGATTCCAGACATGGGCACTATGTGTGAAGCCCATTTCCGGTGTCCCCCGCCGTGATATTGCTGTGTGTGTGTGTGTGTGTGTGTGTGTGTGTGGTGTGTGGTGTGTGGTGTGTGGTGTGTGTGGTGTGTGTGTGTGTGTGTGTTCGTACATGCATGTGTGCGTGCAACTGCTTGTACAAGTCCGGAATAATGCAGGTTTTATAGTGCTATACGCCTGAAATAACAGGGTAACAACAAGTACCATCTTTTAACTTCTTTTAGTTTGACACGGCCATTGGATTGAACCCCCGAAATTCCACTCTCCAGGCCGACGTTCTATCCACTAGACTGTTCTCTGTGTCAGTAATGTCCTGTGAAACCAAATAGAATAATACTGTTAGGGATAATCTTCCTCAGGCAAGTTCCAGTTTCAACCCTTGCCGAACTTGGCTGAAATTCTCGGAGTGACATTTTGCCTGGACTAACGAGTCTATGCATGGTCAAGTCAAAATCGCGTAACGAACTAGACATCCGGTTCGTAAACAACATGGATTTCAACGTGAAGATTTCTGTCGACTGAAGGATTTCAAAGCATGTGTACCGCCAACTGGGCGTCGACAGATATTTTGCAAATTCTTAATGTTTTTAATCAAGATGCTAATTACAATATAGATCTTAACTATCGATCAGATAGTCTTGATTGGGCACCCTCATTTTGTTTGGAGCAACTGCAAGTGATAGAAGAGGTGGAATCTGATTGGTCATAGGAGGGACATAACTCGTAATAGCCACTGGTGGCGCTACGATCGTGCCCAGAAATTCCAACGTAGTTCGTCAAGGGATGAAACTGTATTTGAATTGCCTCGGGAAGATGGTCAGCTATACGCCAGCTGTTCTACACGTGTACAGTAAACACGTCCAATTATGGACTACACTTTCCACGGGTTGCGAGTGTCATTACTTTCAATCGAAGATTTCTATTTTCCCAACGATTTTGTTTATTTCCCGATAACATACGGCAACACTTTTTATTTATTTAAAACGATGAGGCAGGATTCCGTACAGCTATTGCATGTGGAGATTCTCTATCGCTTCGAGCGACTTCACAAACCCCTAGCATTCCAGTAATTCGACAAAGACTGATGTATCGTCATGGTAGAATAGCGATATCGATACTGTGATTTGAAACTGAGGTACTTTGATGTGCCAGTAGATTTGATTCCTTTGTTATACATTAATATCCCCACAAACGCGGTTGGTTAAAGCTTAAATTCAGAGGTGTCAAATATATTATAGAGTTTCTTTCAGCTCTAATATATTTAATGTTATCTTATAATTGGGGTTGGGCGAGGTGAAATGGGGTTTAACGTCGTTTAAAAAAAGAAATGAAACTTATAAGTTCTTATAATGACTAACTGCACCGTAATATAACTACTGGATACAAAATATCACATATGTAGAAATAAAAAATATATACAGTGTCAATTACATCCAGTCCAGATCTGACATCGACTACAAAGTAACCATTTCAATTGTCATTCCAAAATATTATGCTTTTTCAATTATATATTTCCCCCGACTGAGAACTATTGTACTATTAATTTTGTTTGTGTTTTCACAGAATTAAGTATTTAAATATCTTATTTGGCTGGTATTAATACAAAAAGTAACATGCCAAACGGACCATGTTGGAAATAAAATTGAATTGTATTGTTTACAACCGTTATTTCATCTCCAATCCGGCCCTGTAAAATCCCCACTGATTCGGCCACCGTGGGCGTCTGTCAATCCATTAATGCATGGAGAGTGACGCCAGTATGGAATTACTTTCACTGATAGACGGACTTCGGTAATTTACACTTGACTGTCTCAGAATCGTGTAGATAGCAAATTTAAATCCGTGGATGATTGTACATTTCAGGTGGTGGTATAACATCGCGTGTCCTATATGTGTAGACATTTGTTTACGCTGTGATTTATCTAAATTCAAATTTGTCGGACACTGATTATTGGCGAAGCGTTAGAAATTGCATTACCATGGTTACCTGATTGTTTGTCAATATCTTGACGTTATTCGCAGTGTCCCCGTAACAGAAATAGACATCGATGTAGATTTCAGTGGCGCTGGTGCGTATTTACAACATACTCAGATTTGTTAAAATCAACTTACACGACTGATAGTATTGATTTAACAGCAAATCAAAACACTGACGAAATGTAGTTGGACGGCATGAGACGAAGATAAACCACAGTTCAGTTCTGGTACCGTCTTGTAGCTTGTGAATATAGTCTTACGACACGTTTAATAATATTCCAGGCAAATCATATTGTACCCATCTGGGGAATCGAACCCGGACCTACGTCGTGACTAGCGAACACTTGGGCCACTAAGCTACCCCATCGCCCCTTATAACTTGTTATCATCAGTATTGTGTTAATATAAAAAGGCGACAGAACTCGTTCCATAATCATTGTACCATTCCGACTATATCATGAGCATGTGTTTAGGAATCACTATATAATAGTGATGACACCAGGTGTTCGCGAAAAGTTAAGCGTATCCTGCCCCACCTGTGGTACCCGTCACAAACACATGCAAGGCAAGTCAACTGTTCACATGAAAGAACACGGGAACATATGTTATGAATCAAAACAGGGAAATACATCGGACATTATTTCACCGCTGATCTTCAAATATCTTATAATATAAAACTGCCTCAAAATCAATAAAAATGTATATTTCAAGAGATCCATATATGTGTTAGGCTTATTCAGGACGACTCGCTTTCCAAACAAAACCTGTTTGCATATATTCTCAATTGTTTCATGTACGTGTACTGGCGTATTATACAAATCGATGGCACAAAAAAATAAAATCATATATAATCTTTGAACCACTTACACCAGAGCTATTCTGTTAAATGAAACCAATGAACGATTGTACGATTCTAGTTCAAACCGCAACCTGTTGTTAATTTCACTCAAGTATGTTGACAGTTCACTTTAGCAACACAGCCAAGTGCATTTCCCCATAATGAGCTCTTTCGCCGAGTCCTGACCCACAATACCCTTGTGAAACGATATAGATGATTAACCACAGAGTCGGGTTATTTACACCGTTTATCAGTGTTAGCTATTCCGAGACATGAAACCTGTACCATGAATTATTTCTATTAGTCTATTTCTGTGGAATATGACGTCAATTCCAGCAAAAACACCTGCCATGTTGATTTCAGATGAACCTATTCCATGTCAATTACATGTCTGTTTCATCTGCATCTTGACTAAACAGTCGTATGTAGTAAGCCCGTGTCGCTAACACCACAATTTCCGCTTCGGCCCAGAAAAATAATCTCAAAATCCAACTGCTAAAAGCGATTGCGGTTGAGATACAAAATCAGTGACGGATTCTAGCCATATTCATTAGAAACGATACTTTTTTTTACACGAGATCGGATCATAATCTTTCATACTATAATACTTAGCAATCCCTGCATTCAAAACGAAAATCACCCGAGGGTAAAGTAATGGGTTTCGCTCCCTGATAACCTTTTGTTGTGGGATACCGGCAGAAATTGATCTGTCTTGGTGACGTCAGTGCATTTGATGTCCTATGGTCCATTTCGCTATTTGCATTAGCTTGAGCAAATGTAAGTATATTCGTAACAGATGGGTTAGCTTGATGGTACCTCCATGTACTTTAAACATGGCAAGGTCAACAGAAGCAAGATTTGTTTGGTCACCAGTTGAGGTGAGGTGAAATGGGCTTTAACGTCGCGTCCAAGATTATTGCACTTATATAGCGACGTGCATGCATGTGTGTGTGTCTGGCTGTTTGTACAAGTCCGGACTGATGCCGATTTATAGTGCTAGCTCACTGAGATACCATGCCGCAGTTTAACATGAATACCCCACTCAGACACAGTATACGTACTCTGAGCCGACCAGCCCTTGTTTTAGTCCCTTAATGCCGAGCGCCAGGCAGGGTAAGAACAAGTACCATCTTTTAACGTCTTTTGGTATGACGCGGCCAGGGATCTAACCCCCGACCTTCTGCTCTCCCGGCGAACGCTCAACCAATAGACCACGGAGGCGGTCTTTGGTTACCATGATCCAAGTCGGGAATATAGGTAGGCGAGTGTCTCTGAAACCAAGCAAGAAAGAGTAAGTGAGTGAGTCGCCGCTTTGAACAGTATTCCAATTGTATCACGGCGTGTCAGCTCAAAGATGGAGGACAGCTCGTCGTGATGCAAGTTTCAGACGTTTGCCACTTTGGTGAAACCCCCGTGCACGGGGAGGTTGTGGACAAACCTAGTAACATAGTCAGGGCCAACAGGGATACGAGCAAGTAAGCATAGGTTTCTGGCGTGCCCAAGGGACGCAACTCTGCACCGCGAATTGCAGCTGTGCAGAGTTGCGTCCCTTGAGCACGCCAGAATCCTATGATCGTGGGTTCGAATCCCGGTTCGCCCCGATTATGTTTCTAGGTTTGTCAGCACCATGTCCGTGCTCGTGGATTTCACGAAAGTGGTACACGTCTGAGACCTGCATCACTTCTGGCTTTCATCCCACATTAAGCTGACGCCGTGATATATCGGGAATACTGTACAAACCCAACTCACTCACTCAACTAAACTAGAAATCAAATGACAAATAAGTCAAATGCTTGTCATTGTCAGCGACGCTTCATTCTCGGGAAACAGATGAAGCTTCAAAAGTGACTACAAAATGTTCCAAGATGTGTAAATTTGCTACTGGCATTAGTCTCGCTAAATAGTAAGTTGAAAACAAACAAACAAACAAACAAAAAATAAAAAAATAAATAAATATATAAATAAATAAATAACAACTAAGAAGTTAAAGTAGACATGGTTTCTGGAATAAGCATTACCTTTTTTTATTGTTTTGTATAACAATCCGCGGTACTAATTGCATGTATCGATTTAACTATAACCAGCCGGATCAAAGGTTTGCATACTTCGGGGTATAAATGTAACCATAATTGCCTTCTATTTCTGCACACCTTTATGGGTTTGCGCTTTGGCCAGATTCCTAATTATGTAATATTTTTGTAACCCATTACCCACGCATCTACGTGGATGCAATACGTCGTCTCCAATACAATCAATAAGCGGTGTGTGACGTTTGACGTGTAGTTTGAATACACCATTAAACATAAGGATTCAAGTACCACCGACATAGCAAATGAACCATTGTCACCTCGTTATAACACGTGCACTTTCAATACACCATCCATACGATGGTTCAAGTGTCACCATCACAGCAAGCAAACCATTGTCACCTCGTTATAACACGTGCACTTTCAATACACCATCCATATGACATGATTCAAGTGTCACCAAAATAGAATGAAACTGTTGTCACCTCGTTATAACACGTGCACTTTCAGTACACCATCCATATGACATGATTCAAGTGTCACCAAAATAGAATGAAACTGTTGTCACCTCGTTATAACACGTGCACTTTCAATACACCATCCATATGACATGATTCAAGTGTCACCAAAATAGAATGAAACTGTTGTCACCTCGTTATAACACGTGCACTTTCAATACACCATCCATATGACATGATTCAAGTGTCACCAACATAGAATGAAACTGTTGTCACCTCGTTATAACACGTGCACTTTCAATACACCATCCATATGACATGATTCAAGTGTCACCAAAATAGAATGAAACTGTTGTCACCTCGTTATAACACGTGCACTTTCAGTACACCATCCATATGACATGATTCAAGTGTCACCAAAATAGAATGAAACTGTTGTCACCTCGTTATAACACGTGCACTTCCAGTACACCATCCATATGACATGATTCAAGTGTCACCAAAATAGAATGAAACTGTTGTCACCTCGTTATAACACGTGCACTTTCAGTACACCATCCATATGACATGATTCAAGTGTCACCAAAATAGAATGAAACTGTTGTCACCTCGTTATAACACGTGCACTTTCAATACACCATCCACATGACATGATTCAAGTGTCACCAAAATAGAATGAAACTGTTGTCACCTCGTTATAACACGTGCACTTCCAGTACACCATCCATATGACATGATTCAAGTGTCACCAAAATAGAATGAAACTGTTGTCACCTCGTTATAACACGTGCACTTTCAGTACACCATCCATATGACATGATTCAAGTGTCACCAAAATAGAATGAAACTGTTGTCACCTCGTTATAACACGTGCACTTCCAGTACACCATCCATATGACATGATTCAAGTGTCACCAAAATAGAATGAAACTGTTGTCACCTCGTTATAACACGTGCACTTTCAGTACACCATCCATATGACATGATTCAAGTGTCACCAAAATAGAATGAAACTGTTGTCACCTCGTTATAACACGTGCACTTTCAATACACCATCCATATGACATGATTCAAGTGTCACCAAAATAGAATGAAACTGTTGTCACCTCGTTATAACACGTGCACTTTCAATACACCATCCATATGACATGATTCAAGTGTCACCAACATAGAATGAAACTGTTGTCACCTCGTTATAACACGTGCACTTTCAATACACCATCCATATGACATGATTCAAGTGTCACCAAAATAGAATGAAACTGTTGTCACCTCGTTATAACACGTGCACTTTCAGTACACCATCCATATGACATGATTCAAGTGTCACCAAAATAGAATGAAACTGTTGTCACCTCGTTATAACACGTGCACTTCCAGTACACCATCCATATGACATGATTCAAGTGTCACCAAAATAGAATGAAACTGTTGTCACCTCGTTATAACACGTGCACTTTCAGTACACCATCCATATGACATGATTCAAGTGTCACCAAAATAGAATGAAACTGTTGTCACCTCGTTATAACACGTGCACTTTCAATACACCATCCATATGACATGATTCAAGTGTCACCAAAATAGAATGAAACTGTTGTCACCTCGTTATAACACGTGCACTTTCAATACACCATCCATATGACATGATTCAAGTGTCACCAACATAGAATGAAACTGTTGTCACCTCGTTATAACACGTGCACTTTCAATACACCATCCATATGACATGATTCAAGTGTCACCAAAATAGAATGAAACTGTTGTCACCTCGTTATAACACGTGCACTTTCAGTACACCATCCATATGACATGATTCAAGTGTCACCAAAATAGAATGAAACTGTTGTCACCTCGTTATAACACGTGCACTTCCAGTACACCATCCATATGACATGATTCAAGTGTCACCAAAATAGAATGAAACTGTTGTCACCTCGTTATAACACGTGCACTTTCAGTACACCATCCATATGACATGATTCAAGTGTCACCAAAATAGAATGAAACTGTTGTCACCTCGTTATAACACGTGCACTTTCAATACACCATCCACATGACATGATTCAAGTGTCACCAAAATAGAATGAAACTGTTGTCACCTCGTTATAACACGTGCACTTCCAGTACACCATCCATATGACATGATTCAAGTGTCACCAAAATAGAATGAAACTGTTGTCACCTCGTTATAACACGTGCACTTTCAGTACACCATCCATATGACATGATTCAAGTGTCACCAAAATAGAATGAAACTGTTGTCACCTCGTTATAACACGTGCACTTCCAGTACACCATCCATATGACATGATTCAAGTGTCACCAAAATAGAATGAAACTGTTGTCACCTCGTTATAACACGTGCACTTTCAGTACACCATCCATATGACATGATTCAAGTGTCACCAAAATAGAATGAAACTGTTGTCACCTCGTTATAACACGTGCACTTCCAGTACACCATCCATATGACATGATTCAAGTGTCACCAAAATAGCAATGAAACTGTTGTCACCTCGTTATAACACGTGCACTTTCAGTACACCATCCATATGACATGATTCAAGTGTCACCAAAATAGAATGAAACTGTTGTCACCTCGTTATAACACGTGCACTTCCAGTACACCATCCATATGACATGATTCAAGTGTCACCAAAATAGAATGAAACTGTTGTCACCTCGTTATAACACGTGCACTTTCAGTACACCATCCATATGACATGATTCAAGTGTCACCAAGGATGGGTCCTCAGTACCCTATACGTGTAGTACGTCCGACAAATGAGGATCAGATGTTACAATGTTTGACTATGTGTCACCGTGACCCGACGGCGTCGGTCTTTGCTCATGCTTTCAACCACTGGTTTGTCAAACTCACTTACTTACAGGGGCCTAGTGGTTAAAGCGTTCGCTCTTCACGCCGAAGACCCGGGTTCCATTCCCGACATGGGTACAATGTGTGAAGCCCATTTCTGGTGTCCCCCGCCGTGATATTGCTGGAATATTGCTAAAGGCGGCGTAAAACCATACTCACTCACTCACTCACTTACAAGTCGTGATTTTGTTCGAATACTGATGAAAGCGGCGTGAAGCAGAATACACCATCAATATGACATTATTCGTCCTTACACAGAAAGATATGGTGTGTTTTGATGCAGTGACTGCGTTCCATGGTCTGGTTCCCTGTGTTTAGACACTGTGATTAGCGCCATGTGCAAAGCTAAGACACTGTTGAAGTGTCATAAGTTTAATGTAATCATTACCTGCTGGATTGCCGTACAACGTAAAACCGGAACTGTCAGCCAAACAAATTGATGTTTGAGTGTCTTGCATTATACTGACTCGGACTGCCTATTGGCTCCACTGAGTCAGTGGTATTAAACGCCGCTTTGAACAGTTTTCACAACACGTGGGGGCAGTGGGGGGAAGGGGTTTAAGCCTTACCTCGTTGGAACAAAGGCCCATAGGTTACAGTGTGAGTATCCTGCCTCAAACGACGTAACACCCTACTCTCACACAACACGTCAGCTTGACGTGTGTTGGTTGGTTGGTTTGTTGTTTAACGCCGTACTCAGCAATATTCCAGCTCTATGACTGCGGTCTGTAAATAATCGAGACAATCAAGTGATTGACATCATGATTATCGATCCACGCAATAAGGATACGATGACATGCATTAACCAAGTCAGCAAGCCTGACCACACGATCCCGTTAGTCGCCTCTTACGACAAGCATAGTCGCCTTTTACGACAAGCATGGGTTGGTGAAGACCTATTCTACTCCGGATCTTCACGGGTGACTTTAGAGCCGGATAAAGACGCACTCAACATCATCCAGCTATCTATAGTGACGGCGGCTTGTAAATAATCGATTCTGTGTCTGAAATTACAGTGCTTAATATTATGAGCAATGATCTTTACCGTCGGGGTACGATCGCACACAATCAATAAAGTCAGCGCGCCTGACAACACAATCCGCTACGTCGCCTCTTACGACCAGCACGGGTTGCTGGGGATCAATTGTGGCCAGGAATCCCCACGGGGACCAAAATCAGCTCGAGCCAACTTAAACAAATAAACACAGGACTAAATATTGCATATTTTGAAAAAAAATATTTGCCACAAGTTTTACCAAAAAATGTTCGCAGAGTATGCAGGATGGCTGAAAAAATAAAAAGTAAAACCACTTTCAGCGAAAATATATCTTCAGACAGTGACTGAAATTATATTCCGTCTCCAACCCAAATCCTCTACGATTTAAATGGTTACTGCGTGGCGATTGATATATAGCTCTTGAAACTATGCACTTTCACAAAGACATACACTCATGCACGTGAATCTGATTAACGGGATCCACATGTTGAGGAGACATTCAGATGATAGTCCGAGAGATGCTATCAGTGTCAGTGACACTCCGTGATGTCTAGGAGGATGCCTGCCGGATGATAAGACACATATTTTACAGAATGTTACTGATTAACCCAATTAACCCCACGTGTATACCCCTTATTAGAGCACAGACCATTTACCCTGCGTCAGAAAATGATCGTTTAACCTATGCAGTAGTTTAGATCTGATCGTCCGTCAGTCTGTTTATTTTCCAAGTCCTTCATCACTGGGTTTGCTTTAGAAAAAGGATTGTTGCTAAAAGGGGTTTGATTTGGAGGTTAGATAACGATAATTCAACCTTATGTAGTTCTGAAGAGAACGCACGAAATTAAAGTTTGAGAAATTTCTTCTTTTTGGTTGTAATTATGAAAGTATAGTTATATGGTTGTAGATGGGTCTCTATGATGCCTACCTTCTGTTGTAAAATAAAAGGAAAATTTGTGGAATCTTGAACTTTCAATTATTCGATTAATGTTTATCGATATGCCAGAGTAAATTTGAAATACAATGTCATAACCATTTTTCCGTGAAATGAAATAAAATCATAAAAATAAGATCTGAGCGCATTCTTTGTGTTCTTTCCGTCATATTGTACTATTCCATTCCCGTTATCCGAGTTACGAGGTTACAGGTTCGTGGTAAGCTTAAACGGGTGTTATGCTCCACCGCCGGGAGCTTTTTTTCAAGTCAAGGTCGAGCTTCATGAAACATCGTCCATGTGTAGGTAGACTCGGCATCAGGACTTCTTGACTGACATTTGGATTATACAATTTGCGGCAGCCGACAATGTTGTGCATTAAGGACTTAAGTAAAGCTTGCGGACAGATAAGGTATTCTAACTTCTACAAATGTAGTGTACCTCGGAGGTTTCAACTAATTATTTGGGCGGTCGGGTAGCCTAGTGGTTAAAGCGTTCGCTCGTCACGCCGAAGACCCGGGTTCGATTCCCGACATGGGTACAATGTGTGAAGCCTATTTCTGGTGTCCCCGCCGTGATATTGCTTGAATATTGCTAAAAGTGGTGTAAAACTATACTCACCCACTCACTCAACTAATTCTCCTTCACAACGTAATGTACGTTGCAAACGCCAATCACAAAACAAAAACGAGTTACAAGTAATTGGGATCCTTTGCACCACTGGAACACCGTACTTTTGGAATATTTCTCAATGAGGCCTTAAACAAACAAGAAACACGTTTTTTTAATCGTTCAAATCCTGTCTTAAATATATTTACGATCATATTACTTTCAGCGTGTGTTTGTATTTGAAGTGTGACATGCATACCTCATTTACGGCAACGATAACGACACCATACGTTCAAGTTTTGTTTATTAATCAATGGCATTAATATAAATAACTGGGTCCATTCTAAACGCATTTCACCTATTACAATACAACCTTCCTGATTATGTCAAATTTAAAGCGAAATTGACAACGTTAATCAACAATAAAATCAACATCAACCTGGTGTGGAGGCATTGCTTTCAAAAACAAACACTACATATTTTATTTTCATATTTTTCACAATGAGTTTAAATAATGAAGCATAATGAAATATTCAATATTTAAATACATTTTATACGTTAATTTCCATTACTGTTAAAGCTACGGTCTAACTTTATTCGTCATTCCCTAACAGTGTATAAACACACACTGCTGCTAGGAATCAGGGCCCTCTAATCAGGACCAATTAAGTACCGTTAGATCCCACAGGTGTCAATAGTGCCTGCATACTTGCATTGAAACATCGAATTCCCCAGAAGTCTTCAAGATACGGCTTTCAATTAGTAGCCCCGAAGTAGCATTTATACGTGGACACTTGTTTTTATTGAGGGCGTCACTGAAAGATTCGCGCGAACATATGGCCTCGGAAGAATGTAAAAAAATCTACACTAATTGGGAAAAATGCTTAGCTTAATTGAGTTCCAATCAAACCCAACTGTTTAGCGGGATCTGGTTTGGATAGAGCCGTCACGGGTGTTGGTGAGCACAAACACTCCCCGTGTTAGGCAAGGTTTAGGGGGATATGTTGCAATGCGAAGAATCCACCTGTCGGGGTCTCTTCAGGTGACTGAAAACATGAAGGATATTATTAACGACATATAGACATGTTGGGTGCTATTATTTTCCCAAAATATGTTTTCTTTACAAAACTTCCGTTTTGTACTTCTGGTTTCTCGACGCTGGGGAACAAGTATTAATTAAGAACATAAATACACAGTGCGGTATTCACGGATATACATGACACATGAAACGTTAGGTCTCGTTGTGTTACAAAGAATGAGCAGTTTAAAGAACAAAACAGAACATAATCGTCCCAGAACAGCAAGATCAAGAACGCTGCAAAGACATACCGCACTGAAGATGTTAAGGTTTGATCTTCAAATACAATTCATCAACAATGGATATCAGATTCACCAATTTCAGATATTTCCATCAACATGATAGGGTAAATATAAAACGTCAAGGCCAGAGAATAACCAGTCTCGATTATCCGCCGAAACAGATTCCATTGGGCGTTAATTTATATGAAAATGATAAGAATTAGTTATTGTAAACCGAGTGTTCGCGAAAGGGTAAGCATGCATATATACTGCCCTACGATCGCGCCGATAACATCCACCCTTCCGAATACATGTGAAACATATTCATTAACATTAATCATAGATAAAATTTATCAGCAATGTCAGATACATCAACCTCGTCATTTATTGGTTAGATAAGTCATTTATATCAGATGTATTTGTATATTAGATTTGTCATTATATCAGATATATTTATCAACATTATATATCAGATAGGTCAGCCATGGTAGAAATCTTCATCAACACTTTATCACACCAGTCAGGATAGAACTCTTTTCAAAATGTCACGTAAAGTGGATTGGTTAATGGTTGACTAATGCTCAGCACTATTAGAAAAAAAATGAATGTTTGTTACAAGAGGAATCAAATCTTGAAAAAACATCGCCACCCAACTGACGCCCACCTTCTATCCGAAATGGTCACTTATTATCCACCATCACAATGCTACATTTATTAAAAATAATATTCCTAAGAAAAGAGAGGTAACGTACAAAATTGTACGTCTTCCTGAACACCATAACGTGAGGAAGCAGTAACCCCGAGAACTCCGCCTACAGATAACTAACAATTGTTTGGCCAATACGCTCGTGATATGTGTGATATTCATGCCATGTCAATATTCCAAACCCGTTAGAAATACCAGAGGAAATACCTTCCACCGACGGGTTGCGCGGTATCATTGACATTGCCTAGACTGGTTTAATATATGCTCACGTTCCATTGGGATGTCTGCCTAGGAGAATATGTAACATTTCATGTCTTTCAATACAAAGGGCCTGAGGGAGATTCTGGTATCATGGTCGCCCACGTGCAGTTAAGGGGCACTGTAGCAGTAAAAACGTATAGAATGTTTATTCAAGATCGTGAGAAATTTATCATCTGATTTCATCTTGCGCTTCTTTTCTTTTGAAAATGGCCGACAGGAAGGGAGATAACTCTCAACATCGCGATAGAGCTTACGAAAACACGTTTCTGTTTCATCTGTTTAGGACTTAAAGAGCCAGACTATTATTGGGTTAAATAGGTTGCACATCAAGAGGAGATGAAGGTAACATGTTCTGTAATTAAAAAACAATGTTGCCAAGGTTGTGTAAACGATAACTCTGTAACCCGTATCCGGTCCCGTGGGTTATTTACAATACAAGACTACATTCGTTTTTAATTTTCATCTCACGAAGATGGTCCGTGGAATCAAATGCTTAACTAAACACCATATATCTTTAAGCTATGTAAAATGAAATAAATGATTTGCTGGAATCTAAAGAAATACATTGATACTGGTATGGGTAGCGTTCTCAGATCGTCGGAGCATTTGTGCAATAGTTTGAAGTTCTCTCTTCTCATGGATTCCTCAACGACGAATACTCAATTACAGTGAGCATTCTCGGTCAAGACAGGGTGACGTCATGATGACGTCACACAAACGCGTACTGCTCGATGGGTATGCGTGAAATGCAGGGGTTCAAGTAAGCTGCGTTCCATCTTGCTTTTCCGCCACACGTGACCTTAGACTGACAACGCTTTGATAACAAGAGCGTCGGATAACGGAACAGTTTCATCAGAGGGAGTATAGACCAGGGGTGATGCAAGTTTCAGAATGTGTTTCCAATAAAGGACCCGTGGAGGATGTCCAATAAAGGACATAGGAAAAAAACGCCATTCTGTTTTGGAGCAATCATTTTAGCCTCTGTAATATTCTGTTTCTGCGTAGAAACAAGACAAGGCAGGATCGACAACTTTAGGTATACACGTACACCTATTATATTTATACATGATATATGATTATTAGAGTCAATATTCTCTGAGAGTCGACAATATCATTTTCAGGGCATCTAGCATGTTCAGTGAATAAATTCTTCTTAATGGGGAAAACCTGGGCTAATTTCTTTTCTAGTATAATCTGAAACAATATATTTAAAAAATGATCCTGACAGATTAAATCCCATCTTCCCGAGGCAAGGGAGTTAACTGACTATACAATTCCAGTTTCAACCCTTGCCGAACTTGGCTGAAATTCCGGAGTTACATTTTGCCTGGACTAACTGCATTGTCTTGTCAAAATCGCATAACGAACTAGAAATTCGGTTCGTAAACAATATGGATTTCAACGTGCACATTTCTGTCGACTGAAGGATTTCAAAGCATGTGTAGAGCCAAATGAGCGTCGACAGATGTTTTGCAAATCTTTTCATGTTTTTAATCAAGGTGCTCAAGTCATTTGATGCAGTTCGCGAGGTAAGGCCCGTTTTTATTACAAAACAGATATTGATTATCGATCAGATGGTCTTGACTGGGCGCCGCCATTTTGTTTGAAGCAATTGCAAGTGATAGGAGAGGTGGAATCTGATTGGTCAATAGGAGGGACATAGAAGGGATATGACGTCCAGAAATTCCAACGTAGTTCGGCAAGGGTTGAAACTTGATTTTTATAGTCTGTTACCTCCGTTGCCTCGGGAAGATGAAAAATCCCAGAATATCAAATAGCTGGTAAAAAAATACGATTATTAAAGATTGTCATTACACCATACATGTTCAGTGAACTATTATTCGTTTGGAGGAAAATCTTTTGTTGTGTTCAATTTTATGGAACAGATTATTTAAAAAAGAGAACCCAAGAATATCAACTGGGTGGTTCCAAAATACGATGATTTTTTATTCATTCTGGAATAAGATGAGTTCTACGTGTATCAGAGACATTTCTATGAGGGGCAGGTCGGTGTGTGAGTCTGAGTTTACATCATGTTCCAATATCAGAACTAGATTTTATTTTTAAATTTTGTTTCTGAGATATATAGCAAAACTTCTATAGACAGCCAATAATAAGTGATATAATCACTCATAGACACTTCGCGGGACAATATTTAGTGGTCGCAGTACATTTAATTAAAGGGCAAATTACATGGCAGGTCTTCTAAGTTGCCGCAGTGTATCTATGTTTTTCCCCGAAGTGTAAACACCCCAAACCTGATCACTAATGGTTCAATAGGCTAACATATAGTCTATGAAATCTTTTATTACACAATGCATTTCTCTCCACTAAAATTAAACAATTATCTTTCATGATGCTGATTCATATGGATACACCTGGCGAGAGCTGACTAGACTTGCTTTATATAAATCTAGATTTTGGTTTTGGTTTTGTTTCATAAAAGATTATATTTCACAGTCATAGTGCAGGACTAGGTTTCAACATCAAGCTGACATACGTGATACAGTAAACTACGGTTATAACGAACACGCTTATAACGAACTGGCGGATATAACGAACTGGTTTTTAGGCCCCTGCCATTTGCTGTATATATGCTTATAACGAATTACGGTTATAACGAACTAGATTTGTGGTCCCTTTGAGTTCGCTATAACCGTAGTTTACTGTATACCTGAAATACTGTTGAAAGCGGCATTAAAACAAACTCACTCACTCATAAACATGCATTCTTTGCAGCAATGACCATGTATTTCTCCTGTTTTCGTGTTACGAATTCTCACTCCAAGAATACCAACGTATGATCTCAGCATTTGAAAGAATCTACTTTAAGCTGGCATTATGGAGATATATAGGCGATGCTTATTGCTGCATATTCTGGCTATACATCAAAGACCCTGGAATACGTGATATACAACAAGTTTTGAGAATGACGTCATAATGCACTTGACATGTGGCCGACCATATCATATCCTCCCTCCTTGTTCTGCAGAGATGTATGGTGCCACGAGTAGGGAGGATCATTCCACAGCTTGGTTACGACCATATTTGCAGACACGCTGCCATGCAATACCAGTGTTCTCTGTGTGTAGTGTATAGTGTGTAATGATTACACTGGATCAGAAGGTTGTGACGGAGAGACAATAATTCAGGTGTACTTTCAGTAGGCAGTTTTGGGTTACTTTATGGATTCGCCGAACTAAAACTTAAATTAAAAATAAAATTATATTTTTTTTCGTCGAACGTGAACGTTGAATTAATGATTCCAGATTGAAAACACAACCGGGGTTTTGAAAGAATATGGTGGCCCAGACGAAAACGCCACCAGTGTTTGTTATTGATATGGAATTCTTATTCAACGTTCACTTTCGACGGAAAAACTATAAGGATGTGGAGGTATGAAGGTATTGGAAAATTGTACGATTCCGACATATCATGACCATGTGTTTATGCAAACAATGACATAACAAAGAATATGTGAAAAATGCGTGTTTTTTAACGTATATACAGGATTGGGCAATTAGGAGGACTGATTGCCGCTGACCCTGGGGCTAAGTAGTAACACGCCGGATGTGTCCTAGGTTACCCTTAGCACGACGGGGACTTAAGGAATTTCTTTAAATTTCTTTTTTTCTTTTTTTTTGGGGGGGGGGGGGGGGGGGGGGGGGAATCAGTTTCTCCTGTGGGAGAATGTTTTGAGGTCCAAGAGAATGAATTTTAAGACTGAATGAATGTCCCCT